>NW_028225592.1:0-271442 GCF_052327205.1 Somniosus microcephalus
GGGAAGGTGAAGTGTGGAGGGTGAATCAGAAGAAGTAGAAGAAGGAGAAGGAGAAGGTGAAGTCTGGAGGGTGAATCAGAAGAAGTAGAAGAAGGAGAAGGAGAAGGTGAATTCTGGAGGGTGAATCAGAAGAAGAACGAAGAAGGAGAAGGAGAAGGTGAAGTCAGGAGGGTGAATCAGAAGAAGCAGAAGAAGGAGAAGGAGAAGGTGAAGTCAGGAGGGTGAAGCAGAAGAAGTAGAAGAAGGAGAAGGAGAAGGTGAAGTCAGGAGGGTGAAGCAGAAGAAGTAGAAGAAGGAGAAGGAGAAGGTGAAGTCTGGAGGGTGAATCAGAAGAAGCAGAAGAAGGAGAAGGAGAAGGTGAAGTCAGGAGGGTGAATCAGAAGAAGCAGAAGAAGGAGAAGGAGAAGGTGAAGTCTGGAGGGTGAAGCAGAAGAAGCAGAAGATGGAGAAGGAGAAGGTGAAGTCTGGAGGGTGAATCAGAAGAAGCAGAAGAAGGAGAAGGAGAAGGTGAAGTCAGGAGGGTGAATCAGAAGAAGCAGAAGAAGGAGAAGGAGAAGGTGAAGTCTGGAGGGTGAAGCAGAAGAAGCAGAAGATGGAGAAGGAGAAGGTGAAGTCTGGAGGGTGAATCAGAAGAAGCAGAAGAAGGAGAAGGAGAAGGTGAAGTCTGGAGGGTGAAGCAGAAGAAGCAGAAGAAGGAGAAAGAGAAGGTGAAGTCTGGAGGGTGAATCAGAAGAAGCAGAAGAAGGAGAAGGAGAAGGTGAAGTCAAGAGGGCGAATCAGAAGAAGTAGAAGAAGGAGAAGGAGAAGGTGAAGTCTGGAGGGTGAATCAGAAGAAGTAGAAGAAGGAGAAGGAGAAGGTGAAGTGTGGAGGGTGAATCAGAAGAAGTAGAAGAAGGAGAAGGAGAAGGTGAAGTCTGGAGGTTGAATCAGAAGAAGTAGAAGAAGGAGAAGGAGAAGGTGAAGTCAGGAGGGTGAATCAGAAGAAGCAGAAGAAGGAGAAGGAGAAGGTGAAGTCAGGAGGGTGAATCAGAAGTGACAGAAGAAGGAGAAGGAGAAGGTGAAGTCAGGAGGGTGAATCAGAAGAAGCAGAAGAAGGAGAAGGAGAAGGTGAAGTCAGGAGGGTGAAGCAGAAGAAGCAGAAGAAGGAGAAGGAGAAGATGAAGTCAGGAGGGTGAAGCAGAGGAAGTAGAAGAAGGAGAAGGAGAAGGTGAAGTCTGGAGGGTGAATCAGAAGAGGCAGAAGAAGGAGAAGGAGAAGGTGAAGTCTGGAGGGTGAATCAGAAGAAGCAGAAGAAGGAGAAGGAGAAGGTGAAGTCAGGAGGGTGAATCAGAAGAAGCAGAAGAAGGAGAAGGAGAAGGTGAAGTCTGGAGGGTGAATCAGAAGAAGCAGAAAAAGGAGAAGGAGAAGGTGAAGTCTGGAGGGTGAATCAGAAGAAGCAGAAGAAGGAGAAGGAGAAGGTGAAGTCAGGAGGGTGAATCAGAAGAAGCAGAAGGAGGAGAAGGAGAAGGTGAAGTCTGGAGGGTGAAGCAGAAGAAGCAGAAGAAGGAGAAGGAGAAGGTGAAGTCTGGAGGGTGAATCAGAAGAAGCAGAAGAAGGAGAAGGAGAAGGTGAAGTCTGGAGGGTGAAGCAGGAGAAGCAGAAGAAGGAGAAGGAGAAGGTGAAGTCTGGAGGATGAATCAGAAGAAGTAGAAGAAGGAGAAGGAGAAGGTGAAGTCTGGAGCGTGAAGCAGAAGAAGCAGAAGAAGGAGAAGGAGAAGGTGAAGTCTGGAGGGTGAATCAGAATAAGTAGAAGAAGGAGAAGGAGAAGGTGAAGTCAGGAGGGTGAAGCAGAAGAAGAAGCAGAAGGAGAAGGTGAAGTCTGGAGGGTGAATCAGAAGAATCAGAAGAAGGAGAAGGAGAAGGTGAAGTCAGGAGGGTGAAGCAGAAGAAGTAGAAGAAGGAGAAGGAGAAGGAAATGTCTGGAGGGTGAATCAGAAGAAGCAGAAGAAGGAGAAGGAGAAGGTGAAGTCAGGAAGGTGAAGCAGAAGAAGTAGAAGAAGGAGAAGGCGAAGATGAAGTCTGGAGGGAGAAGCTGAAGAAGCAGAAGAAGGAGAAGGAGAAGGTGAAGTCTGGAGGGTGAAGCAGAAGAAGCAGAAGAAGGAGAAGGAGAAGGTGAAGTCAGGAGGGTGAAGCAGAAGAAGTACAAGAAGGAGAAGGAGAAGGTGAAGTCAGGAGGGTGAATCAGAAGAAGCAGAAGAAGGAGAAGGCGAAGGTGAAGTCAGGAAGTTGAAGCAGAAGAAGTAGAAGAAGGAGAAGGAGAAGGTGAAGTCTGGAAGGTGAATCAGAAGAAGCAGAAGAAGGAGAAGGAGAAGGTGAAGTCTGGAGGGTGAATCAGAAGAAGCAGAAAAAGGAGAAGTAGAAGGTGAAGTCTGGAGGGTGAAGCAGAAGAAGCAGAAGAATGAGAAGGCGAAGATGAAGTCTGGAGGGTGAAGCAGAAGAATCAGAAGAAGGAGAAGGAGAAGGTGAAGTCTGGAGGGTGAATCAGAAGAAGCAGGAGAAGGAGAAGGTGAAGTCAGGAGGGTGAAGCAGAAGAAGTAGAAGAAGGAGAAGGAGAAGTGAAGTCTGGAGGGTGAAGCAGAAGAAGCAGAAGAAAGAGAAGGAGAAGGTGAAGTCTGGAGGGTGAATCAGAAGAAGCAGAAGAAGGAGAAGGCGAAGGTGAAGTCAGGAGGGTGAATCAGAAGAAGCAGAAGCAGGAGATGGAGAAGGTGAAGTCTGGAGGGTGAATCAGAAGAAGTAGAAGAAGGAGAAGGAGAAGGTGAAGCCTGGAGGGTGAATCAGAAGAAGCAGAAGAAGGAGAAGGAGAAGGTGAAGTCTGGAGGGTCAATCAGAAGAAGCAGAAGAAGGAGAAGGAGAAGGTGAAGTCAGGAGGGTGAATCAGAAGTGACCGAAGAAGGAGAAGGAGAAGGTGAAGTCAGGAGGGTGAATCAGAAGAAGCAGAAGAAGGAGAAGGAGAAGGTGAAGTCAGGAGGGTGAAGCAGAAGAAGCAGAAGAAGGAGAAGGAGAAGGTGAAGTCAGGAGGGTGAAGCAGAAGAAGTAGAAGAAGGAGAAGGAGAAGGTGAAGTCTGGAGGGTGAATCAGAAGAGGCAGAAGAAGGAGAAGGAGAAGGTGAAGTCTGGAGGGTGAATCAGAAGAAGCAGAAGAAGGAGAAGGAGAAGGTGAAGTCTGGAGGGTGAAGCAGAATAAGCAGAAGAAGGAGAAGGAGAAGGTGAAGTCTGGAGGGTGAATCAGAAGAAGCAGAAGAAGGAGAAGGAGAAGGTGTAGTCTGGAGGGTGAATCAGAAGAAGCAGAAGAAGGAGAAGGAGAAGGTGAAGTCAGGAGGGTGAATCAGAAGAAGCAGAAGGAGAAGGAGAAGGTGAAGTCTGGAGGGTGAATCAGAAGAAGTAGAAGAAGGAGAAGGAGAAGGTGAAGTCTGGAGGGTGAAGCAGAAGAAGCAGAACAAGGAGAAGGAGAAGGTGAAGTCTGGAGGGTGAAGCAGAAGAAGCAGAAGAAGGAGAAGGAGAAGGTGAAGTCAGGAGGGTGAATCAGAAGAAGCAGAAGAAGGAGATGGAGAAGGTGAAGTCTGGAGGGTGAATCAGAAGAAGCAGAAGAAGGAGAAGGAGAAGGTGAAGTCTGGAGGGTGAATCAGAGCAAGCAGAAGAAGGAGAAGGAGAAGGTGAAGTCTGGAGGGTGAATCAGAAGAAGCAGACGAAGGAGAAGGAGAAGGTGAAGTCAGGATGGTGAATCAGAAGAAGTAGAAGAAGGAGAAGGAGAAGGTGAAGTCTGGATGGTGAATCAGAAGAAGCAGAAGAAGGAGAAGGAGAAGGTAAAGTCTGGAGACTGAATCAGAAGAAGCAGAAGAAGGAGAAGGAGAAGGTGAAGTCTGGAGGGTGAAGCAGAAGAAGCAGAAGAAGGAGAAGGAGAAGGCGAAGTCTGGAGGGTGAAACAGAGGAAGCAGAAGAAGGAGAAGGAGAAGGTGAAGTCTGGAGGGTGAATCAGAAGAAGCAGAAGAAGGAGAAGGTGAAGTCTGGAGGGTGAATCAGAAGAAGCAGAACAAGGAGAAGGAGAAGGTGAAGTCTGGAGGGTGAATCAGAAGAAGCAGAAGAAGGAGAAGGAGAAGGTGAAGTCTGGAGGGTGAATCAGAAGAAGCAGAAGAAGGAGAAGGAGAAGGTGAAGTCTGGAGGGTGAATCAGAAGAAGTAGAAGAAGGAGAAGGAGAAGGTGAAGTCTGGAGGGTGAATCAGAAGAAGCAGAACAAGGAGAAGGAGAAGGTGAAGTCTGGATGGTGAATCAGAAGAAGCAGAAGAAGGAGAAGGAGAAGGTGAAGTCTGGAGGGTGAATCAGAAGAAGTAGAAGAAGGAGAAGGAGAAGGTGAAGTCTGGAGGGTGAATCAGAAGAAGCAGAAGAAGGAGAAGGAGAAGGTGAAGTCTGGAGGGTGAATCAGAAGAAGCAGAAAAAGGAGAAGTAGAAGGTGAAGTCTGGAGGGTGAATCAGAAGAAGCAGAAGAAGGAGAAGGAGAAGGTGAAGTCAGAAGGGTGAAGCAGAAGAAGTAGAAGAAGGAGAAGGAGAAGGTGAAGTCTGGAGGGTGATTCAGAAAAAGCAGAACAAGGAGAAGGAGAAGGTGAAGTCTGGAGGGTGAATCAGAAGAAGCAAAAGAAGGAGAAGGAGAAGGTGAAGTCTGGAGGGTGAATCAGAAGAAGCAAAAGAAGGAGAAGAAGAAGATGAAGTCAGGAGGGTGAGGCAGAAGAAGCAGAAGAAGGAGAAGGAGAAGGTGAAGTCAGGAGGGTGAAGGAGAAGAAGTAGAAGAAGGAGAAGGAGAAGGTGAAGTCTGGAGGGTGAATCAGAAGAAGCAGAAGAAGGAGAAGGAGATGGTGAAGTCAGGAGGGTGAATCAGAAGAAGTAGAAGAAGGAGAAGGAGAAGGTGAAGTCTGGAGGGTGAATCAGAAGAAGTAGAAGAAGGAGAAGGAGAAGGTGAAGTCAGGAGGGTGAATCAGAAGAAGCAGAAGAGGGAGAAGGAGAAGGTGAAGTCAGGAGGGTGAATCAGAAGAAGCAGAAGAAGGAGAAGGAGAAGGTGAAGTCAGGAGGGTGAAGCAGAAGAAGCAGAAGAAGGAGAAGGAGAAGGTGAAGTCAGGAGGGTGAAGCAGAAGAAGTAGAAGAAGGAGAAGGAGAAGGTGAAGCCTGGAGGGTGAAGCAGAAGAAGCAGAAGAAGGAGAAGGAGAAGGTGAAGTCTGGAGGGTGAAGCAGAAGAAGCAGAAGAAGGAGAAAGAGAAGGTGAAGTCTGGAGGGTGAATCAGAAGAAGCAGAAGAAGGAGAAGGAGAAGGTGAAGTCAGGAGGGTGAATCAGAAGAAGTAGAAGAAGGAGAAGGAGAAGGTGAAGTCTGGAGGGTGAATCAGAAGAAGTAGAAGAAGGAGAAGGAGAAGGTGAAGTGTGGAGGGTGAATCAGAAGAAGTAGAAGAAGGAGAAGGAGAAGGTGAAGTCTGGAGGTTGAATCAGAAGAAGTAGAAGAAGGAGAAGGAGAAGGTGAAGTCAGGAGGGTGAATCAGAAGAAGCAGAAGAAGGAGAAGGAGAAGGTGAAGTCAGGAGGGTGAATCAGAAGGGACAGAAGAAGGAGAAGGAGAAGGTGAAGTCAGGAGGGTGAATCAGAAGAAGCAGAAAAGGAGAAGGAGAAGGTGAAGTCAGGAGGGTGAAGCAGAAGAAGCAGAAGAAGGAGAAGGAGAAGGTGAAGTCTGGAGGGTGAATCAGAAGAAGCAGAAAAAGGAGAAGTAGAAGGTGAAGTCTGGAGGGTGAATCAGAAGAAGCAGAAGAAGGAGAAGGAGAAGGTGAAGTCAGGAGGGTGAAGCAGAAGAAGTAGAAGAAGGAGAAGGAGAAGGTGAGGTCTGGAGGGTGATTCAGAAAAAGCAGAACAAGGAGAAGGAGAAGGTGAAGTCTGGAGGGTGAATCAGAAGAAGCAAAAGAAGGAGAAGGAGAAGGTGAAGTCTGGAGGGTGAATCAGAAGAAGCAGAAGAAGGAGAAGGAAAAGGTGAAGTCTGGAGGGTGAATCAGCAGAAGTAGAAGTAGGAGAAGGAGAAGGTGAAGTCTGGAGGGTGAATCAGAAGAAGCAGAAGAAGGAGAAGGAGAAGATGAAGTCAGGAGGGTGAAGCAGAAGAAGCAGAAGAAGGAGAAGGAGAAGGTGAAGTCAGGAGGGTGAAGCAGAAGAAGTAGAAGAAGGAGAAGGAGAAGGTGAAGTCTGGAGGGTGAATCAGAAGAAGCAGAAGAAGGAGAAGGAGAAGGTGAAGTCAGGAGGGTGAATTAGAAGAAGTAGAAGAAGGAGAAGGAGTAGGTGAAGTCTGGAGGGTGAATCAGAAGAAGTAGAAGAAGGAGAAGGAGAAGGTGAAGTCAGGAGGGTGAAGCAGAAGAAGAAGCAGAAGGAGAAGGTGAAGTCTGGAGGGTGAATCAGAAGAATCAGAAGAAGGAGAAGGAGAAGGTGAAGTCAGGAGGGTGAAGCAGAAGAAGTAGAAGAAGGAGAAGGAGAAGGAAATGTCTGGAGGGTGAATCAGAAGAAGCAGAAGAAGGAGAAGGAGAAGGTGAAGTCAGGAAGGTGAAGCAGAAGAAGTAGAAGAAGGAGAAGGCGAAGATGAAGTCTGGAGGGAGAAGCTGAAGAAGCAGAAGAAGGAGAAGGAGAAGGTGAAGTCTGGAGGGTGAAGCAGAAGAAGCAGAAGAAGGAGAAGGAGAAGGTGAAGTCAGGAGGGTGAAGCAGAAGAAGTACAAGAAGGAGAAGGAGAAGGTGAAGTCAGGAGGGTGAATCAGAAGGAGCAGAAGAAGGAGAAGGCGAAGGTGAAGTCAGGAAGTTGAAGCAGAAGAAGTAGAAGAAGGAGAAGGAGAAGGTGAAGTCTGGAGGGTGAATCAGAAGAAGCAGAAGAAGGAGAAGGAGAAGGTGAAGTCTGGAGGGTGAATCAGAAGAAGCAGAAAAAGGAGAAGTAGAAGGTGAAGTCTGGAGGGTGAAGCAGAAGAAGCAGAAGAATGAGAAGGCGAAGATGAAGTCTGGAGGGTGAAGCAGAAGAATCAGAAGAAGGAGAAGGAGAAGGTGAAGTCTGGAGGGTGAATCAGAAGAAGCAGGAGAAGGAGAAGGTGAAGTCAGGAGGGTGAAGCAGAAGAAGTAGAAGAAGGAGAAGGAGAAGTGAAGTCTGGAGGGTGAAGCAGAAGAAGCAGAAGAAAGAGAAGGAGAAGGTGAAGTCTGGAGGGTGAATCAGAAGAAGCAGAAGAAGGAGAAGGCGAAGGTGAAGTCAGGAGGGTGAATCAGAAGAAGCAGAAGCAGGAGATGGAGAAGGTGAAGTCTGGAGGGTGAATCAGAAGAAGTAGAAGAAGGAGAAGGAGAAGGTGAAGCCTGGAGGGTGAATCAGAAGAAGCAGAAGAAGGAGAAGGAGAAGGTGAAGTCTGGAGGGTCAATCAGAAGAAGCAGAAGAAGGAGAAGGAGAAGGTGAAGTCAGGAGGGTGAATCAGAAGTGACAGAAGAAGGAGAAGGAGAAGGTGAAGTCAGGAGGGTGAATCAGAAGAAGCAGAAGAAGGAGAAGGAGAAGGTGAAGTCTGGAGGGTGAAGCAGAAGAAGCAGAAGATGGAGAAGGAGAAGGTGAAGTCAGGAGGGTGAAGCAGAAGAAGTAGAAGAAGGAGAAGGAGATGGTGAAGTCTGGAGGGTGAATCAGAAGAGGCAGAAGAAGGAGAAGGAGAAGGTGAAGTCTGGAGGGTGAATCAGAAGAAGCAGAAGAAGGAGAAGGAGAAGGTGAAGTCTGGAGGGTGAAGCAGAAGAAGCAGAAGAAGGAGAAGGAGAAGGTGAAGTCTGGAGGGTGAATCAGAAGAAGCAGAAGAAGGAGAAGGAGAAGGTGTAGTCTGGAGGGTGAATCAGAAGAAGCAGAAGAAGGAGAAGGAGAAGGTGAAGTCAGGAGGGTGAATCAGAAGAAGCAGAAGGAGAAGGAGAAGGTGAAGTCTGGAGGGTGAATCAGAAGAAGTAGAAGAAGGAGAAGGAGAAGGTGAAGTCTGGAGGGTGAAGCAGAAGAAGCAGAACAAGGAGAAGGAGAAGGTGAAGTCTGGAGGGTGAATCAGAAGAAGCAGAAGAAGGAGAAGGAGAAGGTGAAGTCTGGAGGGTGAATCAGAAGAAGCAGAAGAAGGAGAAGGAGAAGGTGAAGTCTGGAGGGTGAATCAGAAGAAGTAGAAGAAGGAGAAGGAGAAGGTGAAGTCTGGAGGGTGAATCAGAAGAAGCAGAACAAGGAGAAGGAGAAGGTGAAGTCTGGATGGTGAATCAGAAGAAGCAGAAGAAGGAGAAGGAGAAGGTGAAGTCTGGAGGGTGAATCAGAAGAAGTAGAAGAAGGAGAAGGAGAAGGTGAAGTCTGGAGGGTGAATCAGAAGAAGCAGAAGAAGGAGAAGGAGAAGGTGAAGTCTGGAGGATGAATCAGAAGAAGCAGAAAAAGGAGAAGTAGAAGGTGAAGTCTGGAGGGTGAATCAGAAGAAGCAGAAGAAGGAGAAGGAGAAGGTGAAGTCAGAAGGGTGAAGCAGAAGAAGTAGAAGAAGGAGAAGGAGAAGGTGAAGTCTGGAGGGTGATTCAGAAAAAGCAGAACAAGGAGAAGGAGAAGGTGAAGTCTGGAGGGTGAATCAGAAGAAGCAAAAGAAGGAGAAGGAGAAGGTGAAGTCTGGAGGGTGAATCAGAAGAAGCAAAAGAAGGAGAAGAAGAAGATGAAGTCAGGAGGGTGAGGCAGAAGAAGCAGAAGAAGGAGAAGGTGAAGTCAGGAGGGTGAAGCAGAAGAAGTAGAAGAAGGAGAAGGAGAAGGTGAAGTCTGGAGGGTGAATCAGAAGAAGCAGAAGAAGGAGAAGGAGAAGGTGAAGTCAGGAGGGTGAATCAGAAGAAGTAGAAGAAGGAGAAGGAGAAGGTGAAGTCTGGAGGGTGAATCAGAAGAAGTAGAAGAAGGAGAAGGAGAAGGTGAAGTCAGGAGGGTGAATCAGAAGAAGCAGAAGAGGGAGAAGGAGAAGGTGAAGTCAGGAGGGTGAATCAGAAGAAGCAGAAGAAGGAGAAGGAGAAGGTGAAGTCAGGAGGGTGAAGCAGAAGAAGGAGAAGGAGAAGGTGAAGTCAGGAGGGTGAAGCAGAAGAAGTAGAAGAAGGAGAAGGAGAAGGTGAAGTCTGGAGGGTGAATCAGAAGAAGCAGAAGAAGGAGAAGGAGAAGGTGAAGTCAGGAGGGTGAATCAGAAGAAGCAGAAGAAGGAGAAGGAGAAGGTGAAGCCTGGAGGGTGAAGCAGAAGAAGCAGAAGAAGGAGAAGGAGAAGGTGAAGTCTGGAGGGTGAAGCAGAAGAAGCAGAAGAAGGAGAAAGAGAAGGTGAAGTCTGGAGGGTGAATCAGAAGAAGCAGAAGAAGGAGAAGGAGAAGGTGAAGTCAGGAGGGTGAATCAGAAGAAGTAGAAGAAGGAGAAGGAGAAGGTGAAGTCTGGAGGGTGAATCAGAAGAAGTAGAAGAAGGAGAAGGAGAAGGTGAAGTGTGGAGGGTGAATCAGAAGAAGTAGAAGAAGGAGAAGGAGAAGGTGAAGTCTGGAGGTTGAATCAGAAGAAGTAGAAGAAGGAGAAGGAGAAGGTGAAGTCAGGAGGGTGAATCAGAAGAAGCAGAAGAAGGAGAAGGAGAAGGTGAAGTCAGGAGGGTGAATCAGAAGGGACAGAAGAAGGAGAAGGAGAAGGTGAAGTCAGGAGGGTGAATCAGAAGAAGCAGAAAAGGAGAAGGAGAAGGTGAAGTCAGGAGGGTGAAGCAGAAGAAGCAGAAGAAGGAGAAGGAGAAGGTGAAGTCTGGAGGGTGAATCAGAAGAAGCAGAAAAAGGAGAAGTAGAAGGTGAAGTCTGGAGGGTGAAGCAGAAGAAGCAGAAGAAGGAGAAGGCGAAGATGAAGTCTGGAGGGTGAAGCAGAAGAAGCAGAAGAAGGAGAAGGAGAAGGTGAAGTCTGGAGGGTGAATCAGAAGAAGCAGAAGAAGGAGAAGGAGAAGGTGAAGTCAGGAGGGTGAAGCAGAAGAAGTAGAAGAAGGAGAAGGAGAAGGTGAGGTCTGGAGGGTGATTCAGAAAAAGCAGAACAAGGAGAAGGAGAAGGTGAAGTCTGGAGGGTGAATCAGAAGAAGCAAAAGAAGGAGAAGGAGAAGGTGAAGTCTGGAGGGTGAATCAGAAGAAGCAGAAGAAGGAGAAGGAAAAGGTGAAGTCTGGAGGGTGAATCAGAAGAAGTAGAAGTAGGAGAAGGAGAAGGTGAAGTCTGGAGGGTGAATCAGAAGAAGCAGAAGAAGGAGAAGGAGAAGATGAAGTCAGGAAGGTGAAGCAGAAGAAGCAGAAGAAGGAGAAGGAGAAGGTGAAGTCAGGAGGGTGAAGCAGAAGAAGTAGAAGAAGGAGAAGGAGAAGGTGAAGTCTGGAGGGTGAATCAGAAGAAGCAGAAGAAGGAGAAGGAGAAGGTGAAGTCAGGAGGGTGAATTAGAAGAAGTAGAAGAAGGAGAAGGAGTAGGTGAAGTCTGGAGGGTGAATCAGAAGAAGTAGAAGAAGGAGAAGGGGAAGGTGAAGTGTGGAGGGTGAATCAGAAGAAGTAGAAGAAGGAGAAGGAGAAGGTGAAGTCTGGAGGGTGAATCAGAAGAAGTAGAAGAAGGAGAAGGAGAAGGTGAAGTCAGGAGGGTGAATCAGAAGAAGCAGAAGAAGGAGAAGGAGAAGGTGAAGTCAGGAGGGTGAATCAGAAGAAGCAGAAGAAGGAGAAGGAGAAGGTGAAGTCAGGAGGGTGAAGCAGAAGAAGCAGAAGAAGGAGAAGGAGAAGGTGAAGTCAGGAGGGTGAAGCAGAAGAAGTAGAAGAAGGAGAAGGAGAAGGTGAAGTCTGGAGGGTGAATCAGAAGAAGCAGAAGAAGGAGAAGGAGAAGGTGAAGTCAGGAGGGTGAATCAGAAGAAGCAGAAGAAGGAGAAGGAGAAGGTGAAGTCTGGAGGGTGAAGCAGAAGAAGCAGAAGATGGAGAAGGAGAAGGTGAAGTCTGGAGGGTGAATCAGAAGAAGCAGAAGAAGGAGAAGGAGAAGGTGAAGTCAGGAGGGTGAATCAGAAGAAGCAGAAGAAGGAGAAGGAGAAGGTGAAGTCTGGAGGGTGAAGCAGAAGAAGCAGAAGATGGAGAAGGAGAAGGTGAAGTCTGGAGGGTGAATCAGAAGAAGCAGAAGAAGCAGAAGGAGAAGGTGAAGTCTGGAGGGTGAAGCAGAAGAAGCAGAAGAAGGAGAAAGAGAAGGTGAAGTCTGGAGGGTGAATCAGAAGAAGCAGAAGAAGGAGAAGGAGAAGGTGAAGTCAAGAGGGCGAATCAGAAGAAGTAGAAGAAGGAGAAGGAGAAGGTGAAGTCTGGAGGGTGAATCAGAAGAAGTAGAAGAAGGAGAAGGAGAAGGTGAAGTGTGGAGGGTGAATCAGAAGAAGTAGAAGAAGGAGAAGGAGAAGGTGAAGTCTGGAGGTTGAATCAGAAGAAGTAGAAGAAGGAGAAGGAGAAGGTGAAGTCAGGAGGGTGAATCAGAAGAAGCAGAAGAAGGAGAAGGAGAAGGTGAAGTCAGGAGGGTGAATCAGAAGTGACAGAAGAAGGAGAAGGAGAAGGTGAAGTCAGGAGGGTGAATCAGAAGAAGCAGAAGAAGGAGAAGGAGAAGGTGAAGTCAGGAGGGTGAAGCAGAAGAAGCAGAAGAAGGAGAAGGAGAAGATGAAGTCAGGAGGGTGAAGCAGAGGAAGTAGAAGAAGGAGAAGGAGAAGGTGAAGTCTGGAGGGTGAATCAGAAGAGGCAGAAGAAGGAGAAGGAGAAGGTGAAGTCTGGAGGGTGAATCAGAAGAAGCAGAAGAAGGAGAAGGAGAAGGTGAAGTCAGGAGGGTGAATCAGAAGAAGCAGAAGAAGGAGAAGGAGAAGGTGAAGTCTGGAGGGTGAATCAGAAGAAGCAGAAAAAGGAGAAGGAGAAGGTGAAGTCTGGAGGGTGAATCAGAAGAAGCAGAAGAAGGAGAAGGAGAAGGTGAAGTCAGGAGGGTGAATCAGAAGAAGCAGAAGGAGGAGAAGGAGAAGGTGAAGTCTGGAGGGTGAAGCAGAAGAAGCAGAAGAAGGAGAAGGAGAAGGTGAAGTCTGGAGGGTGAATCAGAAGAAGCAGAAGAAGGAGAAGGAGAAGGTGAAGTCTGGAGGGTGAAGCAGGAGAAGCAGAAGAAGGAGAAGGAGAAGGTGAAGTCTGGAGGATGAATCAGAAGAAGTAGAAGAAGGAGAAGGAGAAGGTGAAGTCTGGAGCGTGAAGCAGAAGAAGCAGAAGAAGGAGAAGGAGAAGGTGAAGTCTGGAGGGTGAATCAGAATAAGTAGAAGAAGGAGAAGGAGAAGGTGAAGTCAGGAGGGTGAAGCAGAAGAAGAAGCAGAAGGAGAAGGTGAAGTCTGGAGGGTGAATCAGAAGAATCAGAAGAAGGAGAAGGAGAAGGTGAAGTCAGGAGGGTGAAGCAGAAGAAGTAGAAGAAGGAGAAGGAGAAGGAAATGTCTGGAGGGTGAATCAGAAGAAGCAGAAGAAGGAGAAGGAGAAGGTGAAGTCAGGAAGGTGAAGCAGAAGAAGTAGAAGAAGGAGAAGGCGAAGATGAAGTCTGGAGGGAGAAGCTGAAGAAGCAGAAGAAGGAGAAGGAGAAGGTGAAGTCTGGAGGGTGAAGCAGAAGAAGCAGAAGAAGGAGAAGGAGAAGGTGAAGTCAGGAGGGTGAAGCAGAAGAAGTACAAGAAGGAGAAGGAGAAGGTGAAGTCAGGAGGGTGAATCAGAAGAAGCAGAAGAAGGAGAAGGCGAAGGTGAAGTCAGGAAGTTGAAGCAGAAGAAGTAGAAGAAGGAGAAGGAGAAGGTGAAGTCTGGAGGGTGAATCAGAAGAAGCAGAAGAAGGAGAAGGAGAAGGTGAAGTCTGGAGGGTGAATCAGAAGAAGCAGAAAAAGGAGAAGTAGAAGGTGAAGTCTGGAGGGTGAAGCAGAAGAAGCAGAAGAATGAGAAGGCGAAGATGAAGTCTGGAGGGTGAAGCAGAAGAATCAGAAGAAGGAGAAGGAGAAGGTGAAGTCTGGAGGGTGAATCAGAAGAAGCAGGAGAAGGAGAAGGTGAAGTCAGGAGGGTGAAGCAGAAGAAGTAGAAGAAGGAGAAGGAGAAGTGAAGTCTGGAGGGTGAAGCAGAAGAAGCAGAAGAAAGAGAAGGAGAAGGTGAAGTCTGGAGGGTGAATCAGAAGAAGCAGAAGAAGGAGAAGGCGAAGGTGAAGTCAGGAGGGTGAATCAGAAGAAGCAGAAGCAGGAGATGGAGAAGGTGAAGTCTGGAGGGTGAATCAGAAGAAGTAGAAGAAGGAGAAGGAGAAGGTGAAGCCTGGAGGGTGAATCAGAAGAAGCAGAAGAAGGAGAAGGAGAAGGTGAAGTCTGGAGGGTCAATCAGAAGAAGCAGAAGAAGGAGAAGGAGAAGGTGAAGTCAGGAGGGTGAATCAGAAGTGACAGAAGAAGGAGAAGGAGAAGGTGAAGTCAGGAGGGTGAATCAGAAGAAGCAGAAGAAGGAGAAGGAGAAGGTGAAGTCAGGAGGGTGAAGCAGAAGAAGCAGAAGAAGGAGAAGGAGAAGGTGAAGTCAGGAGGGTGAAGCAGAAGAAGTAGAAGAAGGAGAAGGAGATGGTGAAGTCTGGAGGGTGAATCAGAAGAGGCAGAAGAAGGAGAAGGAGAAGGTGAAGTCTGGAGGGTGAATCAGAAGAAGCAGAAGAAGGAGAAGGAGAAGGTGAAGTCTGGAGGGTGAAGCAGAAGAAGCAGAAGAAGGAGAAGGAGAAGGTGAAGTCTGGAGGGTGAATCAGAAGAAGCAGAAGAAGGAGAAGGAGAAGGTGTAGTCTGGAGGGTGAATCAGAAGAAGCAGAAGAAGGAGAAGGAGAAGGTGAAGTCAGGAGGGTGAATCAGAAGAAGCAGAAGGAGAAGGAGAAGGTGAAGTCTGGAGGGTGAATCAGAAGAAGTAGAAGAAGGAGAAGGAGAAGGTGAAGTCTGGAGGGTGAAGCAGAAGAAGCAGAACAAGGAGAAGGAGAAGGTGAAGTCTGGAGGGTGAAGCAGAAGAAGCAGAAGAAGGAGAAGGAGAAGGTGAAGTCAGGAGGGTGAATCAGAAGAAGCAGAAGAAGGAGATGGAGAAGGTGAAGTCTGGAGGGTGAATCAGAAGAAGCAGAAGAATGAGAAGGAGAAGGTGAAGTCTGGAGGGTGAATCAGAGCAAGCAGAAGAAGGAGAAGGAGAAGGTGAAGTCTGGAGGGTGAATCAGAAGAAGCAGAAGAAGGAGAAGGAGAAGGTGAAGTCAGGATGGTGAATCAGAAGAAGTAGAAGAAGGAGAAGGAGAAGGTGAAGTCTGGATGGTGAATCAGAAGAAGCAGAAGAAGGAGAAGGAGAAGGTAAAGTCTGGAGACTGAATCAGAAGAAGCAGAAGAAGGAGAAGGAGAAGGTGAAGTCTGGAGGGTGAAGCAGAAGAAGCAGAAGAAGGAGAAGGAGAAGGCGAAGTCTGGAGGGTGAAACAGAGGAAGCAGAAGAAGGAGAAGGAGAAGGTGAAGTCTGGAGGGTGAATCAGAAGAAGCAGAAGAAGGAGAAGGTGAAGTCTGGAGGGTGAATCAGAAGAAGCAGAACAAGGAGAAGGAGAAGGTGAAGTCTGGAGGGTGAATCAGAAGAAGCAGAAGAAGGAGAAGGAGAAGGTGAAGTCTGGAGGGTGAATCAGAAGAAGCAGAAGAAGGAGAAGGAGAAGGTGAAGTCTGGAGGGTGAATCAGAAGAAGTAGAAGAAGGAGAAGGAGAAGGTGAAGTCTGGAGGGTGAATCAGAAGAAGCAGAACAAGGAGAAGGAGAAGGTGAAGTCTGGATGGTGAATCAGAAGAAGCAGAAGAAGGAGAAGGAGAAGGTGAAGTCTGGAGGGTGAATCAGAAGAAGTAGAAGAAGGAGAAGGAGAAGGTGAAGTCTGGAGGGTGAATCAGAAGAAGCAGAAGAAGGAGAAGGAGAAAGTGAAGTCTGGAGGGTGAAGCAGAAGAAGCAGAAGAAGGATAAGGAGAAGGTGAAGTCTGGAGGGTGAATCAGAGGAAGCAGAAGAAGGAGAAGGAGAAGGTGAAGTCTGGAGGGTGAATCAGAAGAAGCAGAAGAAGGAGAAGGAGAAGGTGAAGTCTGGAGGGTGAATCAGAAGAAGCAGAACAAGGAGAAGGAGTAGGTGAAGTCTGGAGGGTGAATCAGAAGAAGCTGAAGAAGGAGAAGGAGATGGTGAAGTCTGGAGGGTGAATCAGAAGAAGCAGAAGAAGGAGAAGGAGAAGTTGAAGTCTGGAGGGTGAATCAGAAGAAGTAGAAGAAGGAGAAGGAGAAGGTGAAGTCTGGAGGGTGAATCAGAAGAAGTAGAAGAAGGAGAAGGAGAAGGTGAAGTCTGGAGGGTGAGTCAGAAGAAGTAGAAGAAGGAGAAGGAGACGGTGAAGTCTGGAGGGTGATGCAGAAGAAGCAGAAGATGGAGAAGGAGAAGGTGAAGTCACGAGGGTGAATCAGAAGAAGCAGAAGAAGGAGAAGGAGAAGGTGAAGTCAGGAGGGTGAAGCAGAAGAAGCAGAAGAAGGAGAAGGAGAAGGTGAAGTCAGGAGGGTGAAGCAGAAGAAGTAGAAGAAGGAGAAGGAGAAGGTGAAGTCTGGAGGGTGAATCAGAAGAAGCAGAAGAAGGAGAAGGAGAAGGTGAAGTCAGGAGGGTGAATCAGAAGAAGCAGAAGAAGGAGAAGGAGAAGGTGAAGCCTGGAGGGTGAAGCAGAAGAAGCAGAAGAAGGAGAAGGAGAAGGTGAAGTCTGGAGGGTGAAGCAGAAGAAGCAGAAGAAGGAGAAAGAGAAGGTGAAGTCTGGAGGGTGAATCAGAAGAAGCAGAAGAAGGAGAAGGAGAAGGTGAAGTCAGGAGGGTGAATCAGAAGAAGTAGAAGAAGGAGAAGGAGAAGGTGAAGTCTGGAGGGTGAATCAGAAGAAGTAGAAGAAGGAGAAGGAGAAGGTGAAGTGTGGAGGGTGAATCAGAAGAAGTAGAAGAAGGAGAAGGAGAAGGTGAAGTCTGGAGGTTGAATCAGAAGAAGTAGAAGAAGGAGAAGGAGAAGGTGAAGTCAGGAGGGTGAATCAGAAGAAGCAGAAGAAGGAGAAGGAGAAGGTGAAGTCAGGAGGGTGAATCAGAAGGGACAGAAGAAGGAGAAGGAGAAGGTGAAGTCAGGAGGGTGAATCAGAAGAAGCAGAAGAAGGAGAAGGAGAAGGTGAAGTCAGGAGGGTGAAGCAGAAGAAGCAGAAGAAGGAGAAGGAGAAGGTGAAGTCTGGAGGGTGAATCAGAAGAAGCAGAAAAAGGAGAAGTAGAAGGTGAAGTCTGGAGGGTGAAGCAGAAGAAGCAGAAGAAGGAGAAGGCGAAGATGAAGTCTGGAGGGTGAAGCAGAAGAAGGAGAAGGAGAAGGTGAAGTCTGGAGGGTGAATCAGAAGAAGCAGAAGAAGGAGAAGGAGAAGGTGAAGTCAGGAGGGTGAAGCAGAAGAAGTAGAAGAAGGAGAAGGAGAAGGTGAGGTCTGGAGGGTGATTCAGAAAAAGCAGAACAAGGAGAAGGAGAAGGTGAAGTCTGGAGGGTGAATCAGAAGAAGCAAAAGAAGGAGAAGGAGAAGGTGAAGTCTGGAGGGTGAATCAGAAGAAGCAGAAGAAGGAGAAGGAAAAGGTGAAGTCTGGAGGGTGAATCAGAAGAAGTAGAAGTAGGAGAAGGAGAAGGTGAAGTCTGGAGGGTGAATCAGAAGAAGCAGAAGAAGGAGAAGGAGAAGATGAAGTCAGGAGGGTGAAGCAGAAGAAGCAGAAGAAGGAGAAGGAGAAGGTGAAGTCAGGAGGGTGAAGCAGAAGAAGTAGAAGAAGGAGAAGGAGAAGGTGAAGTCTGGAGGGTGAATCAGAAGAAGCAGAAGAAGGAGAAGGAGAAGGTGAAGTCAGGAGGGTGAATCAGAAGAAGTAGAAGAAGGAGAAGGAGTAGGTGAAGTCTGGAGGGTGAATCAGAAGAAGTAGAAGAAGGAGAAGGGGAAGGTGAAGTGTGGAGGGTGAATCAGAAGAAGTAGAAGAAGGAGAAGGAGAAGGTGAAGTCTGGAGGGTGAATCAGAAGAAGTAGAAGAAGGAGAAGGAGAAGGTGAAGTCAGGAGGGTGAATCAGAAGAAGCAGAAGAAGGAGAAGGAGAAGGTGAAGTCAGGAGGGTGAATCAGAAGAAGCAGAAGAAGGAAAAGGAGAAGGTGAAGTCAGGAGGGTGAAGCAGAAGAAGCAGAAGAAGGAGAAGGAGAAGGTGAAGTCAGGAGGGTGAAGCAGAAGAAGTAGAAGAAGGAGAAGGAGAAGGTGAAGTCTGGAGGGTGAATCAGAAGAAGCAGAAGAAGGAGAAGGAGAAGGTGAAGTCGGGAGGGTGAATCAGAAGAAGCAGAAGAAGGAGAAGGAGAAGGTGAAGTCTGGAGGGTGAAGCAGAAGAAGCAGAAGATGGAGAAGGAGAAGGTGAAGTCTGGAGGGTGAATCAGAAGAAGCAGAAGAAGGAGAAGGAGAAGGTGAAGTCAGGAGGGTGAATCAGAAGAAGCAGAAGAAGGAGAAGGAGAAGGTGAAGTCTGGAGGGTGAAGCAGAAGAAGCAGAAGATGGAGAAGGAGAAGGTGAAGTCTGGAGGGTGAATCAGAAGAAGCAGAAGAAGGAGAAGGAGAAGGTGAAGTCTGGAGGGTGAAGCAGAAGAAGCAGAAGAAGGAGAAAGAGAAGGTGAAGTCTGGAGGGTGAATCAGAAGAAGCAGAAGAAGGAGAAGGAGAAGGTGAAGTCAAGAGGGCGAATCAGAAGAAGTAGAAGAAGGAGAAGGAGAAGGTGAAGTCTGGAGGGTGAATCAGAAGAAGTAGAAGAAGGAGAAGGAGAAGGTGAAGTGTGGAGGGTGAATCAGAAGAAGTAGAAGAAGGAGAAGGAGAAGGTGAAGTCTGGTGGTTGAATCAGAAGAAGTAGAAGAAGGAGAAGGAGAAGGTGAAGTCAGGAGGGTGAATCAGAAGAAGCAGAAGAAGGAGAAGGAGAAGGTGAAGTCAGGAGGGTGAATCAGAAGTGACAGAAGAAGGAGAAGGAGAAGGTGAAGTCAGGAGGGTGAATCAGAAGAAGCAGAAGAAGGAGAAGGAGAAGGTGAAGTCAGGAGGGTGAAGCAGAAGAAGCAGAAGAAGGAGAAGGAGAAGGTGAAGTCTGGAGGGTGAATCAGAAGAGGCAGAAGAAGGAGAAGGAGAAGGTGAAGTCTGGAGGGTGAATCAGAAGAAGCAGAAGAAGGAGAAGGAGAAGGTGAAGTCTGGAGGGTGAATCAGAAGAAGCAGAAGAAGGAGAAGGAGAAGGTGAAGTCTGGAGGGTGAATCAGAAGAAGCAGAAAAAGGAGAAGGAGAAGGTGAGGTCTGGAGGGTGAATCAGAAGAAGCAGAAGAAGGAGAAGGAGAAGGTGAAGTCAGGAGGGTGAATCAGAAGAAGCAGAAGGAGGAGAAGGAGAAGGTGAAGTCTGGAGGGTGAAGCAGAAGAAGCAGAAGAAGGAGAAGGAGAAGGTGAAGTCTGGAGGGTGAATCAGAAGAAGCAGAAGAAGGAGAAGGAGAAGGTGAAGTCTGGAGGGTGAAGCAGGAGAAGCAGAAGAAGGAGAAGGAGAAGGTGAAGTCTGGAGGATGAATCAGAAGAAGTAGAAGAAGGAGAAGGAGAAGGTGAAGTCTGGAGCGTGAAGCAGAAGAAGCAGAAGAAGGAGAAGGAGAAGGTGAAGTCTGGAGGGTGAATCAGAATAAGTAGAAGAAGGAGAAGGAGAAGGTGAAGTCAGGAGGGTGAAGCAGAAGAAGAAGCAGAAGGAGAAGGTGAAGTCTGGAGGGTGAATCAGAAGAATCAGAAGAAGGAGAAGGAGAAGGTGAAGTCAGGAGGGTGAAGCAGAAGTAGTAGAAGAAGGAGAAGGAGAAGGAAATGTCTGGAGGGTGAATCAGAAGAAGCAGAAGAAGGAGAAGGAGAAGGTGAAGTCAGGAAGGTGAAGCAGAAGAAGTAGAAGAAGGAGAAGGCGAAGATGAAGTCTGGAGGGAGAAGCTGAAGAAGCAGAAGAAGGAGAAGGAGAAGGTGAAGTCTGGAGGGTGAAGCAGAAGAAGCAGAAGAAGGAGAAGGAGAAGGTGAAGTCAGGAGGGTGAAGCAGAAGAAGTACAAGAAGGAGAAGGAGAAGGTGAAGTCAGGAGGGTGAATCAGAAGAAGCAGAAGAAGGAGAAGGCGAAGGTGAAGTCAGGAAGTTGAAGCAGAAGAAGTAGAAGAAGGAGAAGGAGAAGGTGAAGTCTGGAGGGTGAATCAGAAGAAGCAGAAGAAGGAGAAGGAGAAGGTGAAGTCTGGAGGGTGAATCAGAAGAAGCAGAAAAAGGAGAAGTAGAAGGTGAAGTCTGGAGGGTGAATCAGAAGAAGCAGAAGAAGGAGAAGGAGAAGGTGAAGTCAGGATGGTGAATCAGAAGAAGTAGAAGAAGGAGAAGGAGAAGGTGAAGTCAGGATGGTGAATCAGAAGAAGTAGAAGAAGGAGAAGGAGAAGGTGAAGTCTGGATGGTGAATCAGAAGAAGCAGAAGAAGGAGAAGGAGAAGGTAAAGTCTGGAGACTGAATCAGAAGAAGCAGAAGAAGGAGAAGGAGAAGGTGAAGTCTGGAGGGTGAAGCAGAAGAAGCAGAAGAAGGAGAAGGAGAAGGCGAAGTCTGGAGGGTGAAACAGAGGAAGCAGAAGAAGGAGAAGGAGAAGGTGAAGTCTGGAGGGTGAATCAGAAGAAGCAGAAGAAGGAGAAGGTGAAGTCTGGAGGGTGAATCAGAAGAAGCAGAACAAGGAGAAGGAGAAGGTGAAGTCTGGAGGGTGAATCAGAAGAAGCAGAAGAAGGAGAAGGAGAAGGTGAAGTCTGGAGGGTGAATCAGAAGAAGCAGAAGAAGGAGAAGGAGAAGGTGAAGTCTGGAGGGTGAATCAGAAGAAGTAGAAGAAGGAGAAGGAGAAGGTGAAGTCTGGAGGGTGAATCAGAAGAAGCAGAACAAGGAGAAGGAGGCGGTGAAGTCTGGATGGTGAATCAGAAGAAGCAGAAGAAGGAGAAGGAGAAGGTGAAGTCTGGAGGGTGAATCAGAAGAAGTAGAAGAAGGAGAAGGAGAAGGTGAAGTCTGGAGGGTGAATCAGAAGAAGCAGAAGAAGGAGAAGGAGGAAGTGAAGTCTGGAGGGTGAAGCAGAAGAAGCAGAAGAAGGATAAGGAGAAGGTGAAGTCTGGAGGGTGAATCAGAGGAAGCAGAAGAAGGAGAAGGAGAAGGTGAAGTCTGGAGGGTGAATCAGAAGAAGCAGAAGAAGGAGAAGGAGAAGGTGAAGTCTGGAGGGTGAATCAGAAGAAGCAGAACAAGGAGAAGGAGTAGGTGAAGTCTGGAGGGTGAATCAGAAGAAGCTGAAGAAGGAGAAGGAGATGGTGAAGTCTGGAGGGTGAATCAGAAGAAGCAGAAGAAGGAGAAGGAGAAGTTGAAGTCTGGAGGGTGAATCAGAAGAAGTAGAAGAAGGAGAAGGAGAAGGTGAAGTCTGGAGGGTGAATCAGAAGAAGTAGAAGAAGGAGAAGGAGAAGGTGAAGTCTGGAGGGTGAGTCAGAAGAAGTAGAAGAAGGAGAAGGAGACGGTGAAGTCTGGAGGGTGATGCAGAAGAAGCAGAAGATGGAGAAGGAGAAGGTGAAGTCACGAGGGTGAATCAGAAGAAGCAGAAGAAGGAGAAGGAGAAGGTGAAGTCAGGAGGGTGAAGCAGAAGAAGCAGAAGAAGGAGAAGGAGAAGGTGAAGTCAGGAGGGTGAAGCAGAAGAAGTAGAAGAAGGAGAAGGAGAAGGTGAAGTCTGGAGGGTGAATCAGAAGAAGCAGAAGAAGGAGAAGGAGAAGGTGAAGTCAGGAGGGTGAATCAGAAGAAGCAGAAGAAGGAGAAGGAGAAGGTGAAGCCTGGAGGGTGAAGCAGAAGAAGCAGAAGAAGGAGAAGGAGAAGGTGAAGTCTGGAGGGTGAAGCAGAAGAAGCAGAAGAAGGAGAAAGAGAAGGTGAAGTCAGGAGGGTGAATCAGAAGAAGTAGAAGAAGGAGAAGGAGAAGGTGAAGTCTGGAGGGTGAATCAGAAGAAGTAGAAGAAGGAGAAGGAGAAGGTGAAGTGTGGAGGGTGAATCAGAAGAAGTAGAAGAAGGAGAAGGAGAAGGTGAAGTCTGGAGGTTGAATCAGAAGAAGTAGAAGAAGGAGAAGGAGAAGGTGAAGTCAGGAGGGTGAATCAGAAGAAGCAGAAGAAGGAGAAGGAGAAGGTGAAGTCAGGAGGGTGAATCAGAAGGGACAGAAGAAGGAGAAGGAGAAGGTGAAGTCAGGAGGGTGAATCAGAAGAAGCAGAAGAAGGAGAAGGAGAAGGTGAAGTCAGGAGGGTGAAGCAGAAGAAGCAGAAGAAGGAGAAGGAGAAGGTGAAGTCTGGAGGGTGAATCAGAAGAAGCAGAAAAAGGAGAAGTAGAAGGTGAAGTCTGGAGGGTGAAGCAGAAGAAGCAGAAGAAGGAGAAGGCGAAGATGAAGTCTGGAGGGTGAAGCAGAAGAAGCAGAAGAAGGAGAAGGAGAAGGTGAAGTCTGGAGGGTGAATCAGAAGAAGCAGAAGAAGGAGAAGGAGAAGATGAAGTCAGGAGGGTGAAGCAGAAGAAGTAGAAGAAGGAGAAGGAGAAGGTGAGGTCTGGAGGGTGATTCAGAAAAAGCAGAACAAGGAGAAGGAGAAGGTGAAGTCTGGAGGGTGAATCAGAAGAAGCAAAAGAAGGAGAAGGAGAAGGTGAAGTCTGGAGGGTGAATCAGAAGAAGCAGAAGAAGGAGAAGGAAAAGGTGAAGTCTGGAGGGAGAATCAGAAGAAGTAGAAGTAGGAGAAGGAGAAGGTGAAGTCTGGAGGGTGAATCAGAAGAAGCAGAAGAAGGAGAAGGAGAAGATGAAGTCAGGAGGGTGAAGCAGAAGAAGCAGAAGAAGGAGAAGGAGAAGGTGAAGTCAGGAGGGTGAAGCAGAAGAAGTAGAAGAAGGAGAAGGAGAAGGTGAAGTCTGGAGGGTGAATCAGAAGAAGCAGAAGAAGGAGAAGGAGAAGGTGAAGTCAGGAGGGTGAATCAGAAGAAGTAGAAGAAGGAGAAGGAGTAGGTGAAGTCTGGAGGGTGAATCAGAAGAAGTAGAAGAAGGAGAAGGGGAAGGTGAAGTGTGGAGGGTGAATCAGAAGAAGTAGAAGAAGGAGAAGGTGAAGTCTGGAGGGTGAATCAGAAGAAGTAGAAGAAGGAGAAGGAGAAGGTGAAGTCAGGAGGGTGAATCAGAAGAAGCAGAAGAAGGAGAAGGAGAAGGTGAAGTCAGGAGGGTGAATCAGAAGAAGCAGAAGAAGGAGAAGGAGAAGGTGAAGTCAGGAGGGTGAAGCAGAAGAAGCAGAAGAAGGAGAAGGAGAAGGTGAAGTCAGGAGGGTGAAGCAGAAGAAGTAGAAGAAGGAGAAGGAGAAGGTGAAGTCTGGAGGGTGAATCAGAAGAAGCAGAAGAAGGAGAAGGAGAAGGTGAAGTCGGGAGGGTGAATCAGAAGAAGCAGAAGAAGGAGAAGGAGAAGGTGAAGTCTGGAGGGTGAAGCAGAAGAAGCAGAAGATGGAGAAGGAGAAGGTGAAGTCTGGAGGGTGAATCAGAAGAAGCAGAAGAAGGAGAAGGAGAAGGTGAAGTCAGGAGGGTGAATCAGAAGAAGCAGAAGAAGGAGAAGGAGAAGGTGAAGTCTGGAGGGTGAAGCAGAAGAAGCAGAAGATGGAGAAGGAGAAGGTGAAGTCTGGAGGGTGAATCAGAAGAAGCAGAAGAAGGAGAAGGAGAAGGTGAAGTCTGGAGGGTGAAGCAGAAGAAGCAGAAGAAGGAGAAAGAGAAGGTGAAGTCTGGAGGGTGATATGCCTATCAATTAGTCCAATAAAAGGCGACGAGTTAAGAACGTAACTGAAGGTTTTTATTGGCTAAATAACAGAGCCCACCCTCGTGGGTGATCCGATCCAACAGGGAGGAATACTAGCCAGTCAGCTACCTTTATACCTGGGCAGGTAATGGGCGGAGTCGGAGGTGGTCAGCCCAGGTATAACAGTGCGACAAGAGGCGACCTCGTGTAGTGATGTGACAGTGAGAACAGTGAGAACAATATACAGTGATAACTATAACAGTGGTTTACCACAGAGGGTGAATCAGAAGAAGCAGAAGAAGGAGAAGGAGAAGGTGAAGTCAAGAGGGCGAATCAGAAGAAGTAGAAGAAGGAGAAGGAGAAGGTGAAGTCTGGAGGGTGAATCAGAAGAAGTAGAAGAAGGAGAAGGAGAAGGTGAAGTGTGGAGGGTGAATCAGAAGAAGTAGAAGAAGGAGAAGGAGAAGGTGAAGTCTGGAGGTTGAATCAGAAGAAGTAGAAGAAGGAGAAGGAGAAGGTGAAGTCAGGAGGGTGAATCAGAAGAAGCAGAAGAAGGAGAAGGAGAAGGTGAAGTCAGGAGGGTGAATCAGAAGTGACAGAAGAAGGAGAAGGAGAAGGTGAAGTCAGGAGGGTGAATCAGAAGAAGCAGAAGAAGGAGAAGGAGAAGGTGAAGTCAGGAGGGTGAAGCAGAAGAAGCAGAAGAAGGAGAAGGAGAAGATGAAGTCAGGAGGGTGAAGCAGAGGAAGTAGAAGAAGGAGAAGGAGAAGGTGAAGTCTGGAGGGTGAATCAGAAGAGGCAGAAGAAGGAGAAGGAGAAGGTGAAGTCTGGAGGGTGAATCAGAAGAAGCAGAAGAAGGAGAAGGAGAAGGTGAAGTCAGGAGGGTGAATCAGAAGAAGCAGAAGAAGGAGAAGGAGAAGGTGAAGTCTGGAGGGTGAATCAGAAGAAGCAGAAAAAGGAGAAGGAGAAGGTGAAGTCTGGAGGGTGAATCAGAAGAAGCAGAAGAAGGAGAAGGAGAAGGTGAAGTCAGGAGGGTGAATCAGAAGAAGCAGAAGGAGGAGAAGGAGAAGGTGAAGTCTGGAGGGTGAAGCAGAAGAAGCAGAAGAAGGAGAAGGAGAAGGTGAAGTCTGGAGGGTGAATCAGAAGAAGCAGAAGAAGGAGAAGGAGAAGGTGAAGTCTGGAGTGTGAAGCAGGAGAAGCAGAAGAAGGAGAAGGAGAAGGTGAAGTCTGGAGGATGAATCAGAAGAAGTAGAAGAAGGAGAAGGAGAAGGTGAAGTCTGGAGCGTGAAGCAGAAGAAGCAGAAGAAGGAGAAGGAGAAGGTGAAGTCTGGAGGGTGAATCAGAATAAGTAGAAGAAGGAGAAGGAGAAGGTGAAGTCAGGAGGGTGAAGCAGAAGAAGAAGCAGAAGGAGAAGGTGAAGTCTGGAGGGTGAATCAGAAGAATCAGAAGAAGGAGAAGGAGAAGGTGAAGTCAGGAGGGTGAAGCAGAAGAAGTAGAAGAAGGAGAAGGAGAAGGAAATGTCTGGAGGGTGAATCAGAAGAAGCAGAAGAAGGAGAAGGAGAAGGTGAAGTCAGGAAGGTGAAGCAGAAGAAGTAGAAGAAGGAGAAGGCGAAGATGAAGTCTGGAGGGAGAAGCTGAAGAAGCAGAAGAAGGAGAAGGAGAAGGTGAAGTCTGGAGGGTGAAGCAGAAGAAGCAGAAGAAGGAGAAGGAGAAGGTGAAGTCAGGAGGGTGAAGCAGAAGAAGTACAAGAAGGAGAAGGAGAAGGTGAAGTCAGGAGGGTGAATCAGAAGAAGCAGAAGAAGGAGAAGGCGAAGGTGAAGTCAGGAAGTTGAAGCAGAAGAAGTAGAAGAAGGAGAAGGAGAAGGTGAAGTCTGGAGGGTGAATCAGAAGAAGCAGAAGAAGGAGAAGGAGAAGGTGAAGTCTGGAGGGTGAATCAGAAGAAGCAGAAAAAGGAGAAGTAGAAGGTGAAGTCTGGAGGGTGAAGCAGAAGAAGCAGAAGAATGAGAAGGCGAAGATGAAGTCTGGAGGGTGAAGCAGAAGAATCAGAAGAAGGAGAAGGAGAAGGTGAAGTCTGGAGGGTGAATCAGAAGAAGCAGGAGAAGGAGAAGGTGAAGTCAGGAGGGTGAAGCAGAAGAAGTAGAAGAAGGAGAAAGAGAAGTGAAGTCTGGAGGGTGAAGCAGAAGAAGCAGAAGAAAGAGAAGGAGAAGGTGAAGTCTGGAGGGTGAATCAGAAGAAGCAGAAGAAGGAGAAGGCGAAGGTGAAGTCAGGAGGGTGAATCAGAAGAAGCAGAAGCAGGAGATGGAGAAGGTGAAGTCTGGAGGGTGAATCAGAAGAAGTAGAAGAAGGAGAAGGAGAAGGTGAAGCCTGGAGGGTGAATCAGAAGAAGCAGAAGAAGGAGAAGGAGAAGGTGAAGTCTGGAGGGTCAATCAGAAGAAGCAGAAGAAGGAGAAGGAGAAGGTGAAGTCAGGAGGGTGAATCAGAAGTGACAGAAGAAGGAGAAGGAGAAGGTGAAGTCAGGAGGGTGAATCAGAAGAAGCAGAAGAAGGAGAAGGAGAAGGTGAAGTCAGGAGGGTGAAGCAGAAGAAGCAGAAGAAGGAGAAGGAGAAGGTGAAGTCAGGAGGGTGAAGCAGAAGAAGTAGAAGAAGGAGAAGGAGAAGGTGAAGT
Organism: Somniosus microcephalus; assembly: GCF_052327205.1. Classification (NCBI taxonomy): domain Eukaryota; kingdom Metazoa; phylum Chordata; class Chondrichthyes; order Squaliformes; family Somniosidae; genus Somniosus; species Somniosus microcephalus. The sequence continues at coordinate 25,533 of NW_028225592.1, forward strand.
CTGGAGGGTGAGTCAGAAGAGGCAGAAGAAGGAGAAGGAGAAGGTGAAGTCTGGAGGGTGAATCAGAAGAAGCAGAAGAAGGAGAAGGAGAAGGTGAAGTCTGGAGGGTGAAGCAGAAGAAGCAGAAGAAGGAGAAGGAGAAGGTGAAGTCTGGAGGGTGAATCAGAAGAAGCAGAAGAAGGAGAAGGAGAAGGTGTAGTCTGGAGGGTGAATCAGAAGAAGCAGAAGAAGGAGAAGGAGAAGGTGAAGTCAGGAGGGTGAATCAGAAGAAGCAGAAGGAGAAGGAGAAGGTGAAGTCTGGAGGGTGAATCAGAAGAAGTAGAAGAAGGAGAAGGAGAAGGTGAAGTCTGGAGGGTGAAGCAGAAGAAGCAGAACAAGGAGAAGGAGAAGGTGAAGTCTGGAGGGTGAAGCAGAAGAAGCAGAAGAAGGAGAAGGAGAAGGTGAAGTCAGGAGGGTGAATCAGAAGAAGCAGAAGAAGGAGATGGAGAAGGTGAAGTCTGGAGGGTGAATCAGAAGAAGCAGAAGAAGGAGAAGGAGAAGGTGAAGTCTGGAGGGTGAATCAGAGCAAGCAGAAGAAGGAGAAGGAGAAGGTGAAGTCTGGAGGGTGAATCAGAATAAGCAGAAGAAGGAGAAGGAGAAGGTGAAGTCAGGATGGTGAATCAGAAGAAGTAGAAGAAGGAGAAGGAGAAGGTGAAGTCTGGATGGTGAATCAGAAGAAGCAGAAGAAGGAGAAGGAGAAGGTAAAGTCTGGAGACTGAATCAGAAGAAGCAGAAGAAGGAGAAGGAGAAGGTGAAGTCTGGAGGGTGAAGCAGAAGAAGCAGAAGAAGGAGAAGGAGAAGGCGAAGTCTGGAGGGTGAAACAGAGGAAGCAGAAGAAGGAGAAGGAGAAGGTGAAGTCTGGAGGGTGAATCAGAAGAAGCAGAAGAAGGAGAAGGTGAAGTCTGGAGGGTGAATCAGAAGAAGCAGAACAAGGAGAAGGAGAAGGTGAAGTCTGGAGGGTGAATCAGAAGAAGCAGAAGAAGGAGAAGGAGAAGGTGAAGTCTGGAGGGTGAATCAGAAGAAGCAGAAGAAGGAGAAGGAGAAGGAGAAGTCTGGAGGGTGAATCAGAAGAAGTAGAAGAAGGAGAAGGAGAAGGTGAAGTCTGGAGGGTGAATCAGAAGAAGCAGAACAAGGAGAAGGAGAAGGTGAAGTCTGGATGGTGAATCAGAAGAAGCAGAAGAAGGAGAAGGAGAAGGTGAAGTCTGGAGGGTGAATCAGAAGAAGTAGAAGAAGGAGAAGGAGAAGGTGAAGTCTGGAGGGTGAATCAGAAGAAGCAGAAGAAGGAGAAGGAGAAAGTGAAGTCTGGAGGGTGAAGCAGAAGAAGCAGAAGAAGGATAAGGAGAAGGTGAAGTCTGGAGGGTGAATCAGAGGAAGCAGAAGAAGGAGAAGGAGAAGGTGAAGTCTGGAGGGTGAGTCAGAAGAAGTAGAAGAAGGAGAAGGAGACGGTGAAGTCTGGAGGGTGATGCAGAAGAAGCAGAAGATGGAGAAGGAGAAGGTGAAGTCACGAGGGTGAATCAGAAGAAGCAGAAGAAGGAGAAGGAGAAGGTGAAGTCTGGAGGGTGAATCAGAGGAAGCAGAAGAAGAAGAAGGAGAAGGTGAAGTCAGGAGGGTGAATCAGAAGAAGCAGAAGAAGGAGAAGGAGAAGGTGAAGTCAGGAGGGTGAATCAGAAGAAGTAGAAGAAGGAGAAGGAGAAGGTGAAGTCTGGAGGGTGAATCAGAAGAAGCAGAACAAGGAGAAGGAGAAGGTGAAGTCTGGAGGGTGAATCAGAAGAAGCAGAAGAAGGAGAAGGAGAAGGTGAAGTCTGGAGGGTGAATCAGAAGAAGCAGAAGAAGGAGAAGGAGAAGGTGAAGTCTGGAGGGTGAATCAGAAGAAGTAGAAGAAGGAGAAGGAGAAGGTGAAGTCTGGAGGGTGAATCAGAAGAAGCAGAACAAGGAGAAGGAGAAGGTGAAGTCTGGATGGTGAATCAGAAGAAGCAGAAGAAGGAGAAGGAGAAGGTGAAGTCTGGAGGGTGAAACAGAAGAAGTAGAAGAAGGAGAAGGAGAAGGTGAAGTCTGGAGGGTGAATCAGAAGAAGCAGAAGAAGGAGAAGGAGAAGGTGAAGTCTGGAGGGTGAAGCAGAAGAAGCAGAAGAAGGATAAGGAGAAGGTGAAGTCTGGAGGGTGAATCAGAGGAAGCAGAAGAAGGAGAAGGAGAAGGTGAAGTCAGGAGGGTGAATCAGAAGAAGCAGAAGAAGGAGAAGGAGAAGGTGAAGTCAGGAGGGTGAATCAGAAGTGACAGAAGAAGGAGAAGGAGAAGGTGAAGGCAGGAGGGTGAATCAGAAGAAGCAGAAGAAGGAGAAGGAGAAGGTGAAGTCAGGAGGGTGAAGCAGAAGAAGCAGAAGAAGGAGAAGGAGAAGATGAAGTCAGGAGGGTGAAGCAGAGGAAGTAGAAGAAGGAGAAGGAGAAGGTGAAGTCTGGTGGGTGAATCAGAAGAGGCAGAAGAAGGAGAAGGAGAAGGTGAAGTCTGGAGGGTGAATCAGAAGAAGCAGAAGAAGGAGAAGGAGAAGGTGAAGTCAGGTGGGTGAATCAGAAGAAGCAGAAGAAGGAGAAGGAGAAGGTGAAGTCTGGAGGGTGAATCAGAAGAAGCAGAAGAAGGAGAAGGAGAAGGTGAAGTCAGGAGGGTGAATCAGAAGAAGCAGAAGGAGGAGAAGGAGAAGGTGAAGTCTGGAGGGTGAAGCAGAAGAAGCAGAAGAAGGAGAAGGAGAAGGTGAAGTCTGGAGGGTGAATCAGAAGAAGCAGAAGAAGGAGAAGGAGAAGGTGAAGTCTGGAGGGTGAAGCAGAAGAAGCAGAAGAAGGAGAAGGAGAAGGTGAAGTCTGGAGGATGAATCTGAAGAAGTAGAAGAAGGAGAAGGAGAAGGTGAAGTCTGGAGCGTGAAGCAGAAGAAGCAGAAGAAGGAGAAGGAGAAGGTGAAGTCTGGAGGGTGAATCAGAATAAGTAGAAGAAGGAGAAGGAGAAGGTGAAGTCAGGAGGGTGAAGCAGAAGAAGAAGGAGAAGGAGAAGGTGAAGTCTGGAGGGTGAATCAGAAGAATCAGAAGAAGGAGAAGGAGAAGGTGAAGTCAGGAGGGTGAAGCAGAAGAAGTAGAAGAAGGAGAAGGAGAAGGAAATGTCTGGAGGGTGAATCAGAAGAAGCAGAAGAAGGAGAAGGAGAAGGTGAAGTCAGGAAGGTGAAGCAGAAGAAGTAGAAGAAGGAGAAGGCGAAGATGAAGTCTGGAGGGAGAAGCTGAAGAAGCAGAAGAAGGAGAAGGAGAAGGTGAAGTCTGGAGGGTGAAGCAGAAGAAGCAGAAGAAGGAGAAGGAGAAGGTGAAGTCAGGAGGGTGAAGCAGAAGAAGTAGAAGAAGGAGAAGGAGAAGGTGAAGTCAGGAGGGTGAATCAGAAGAAGCAGAAGAAGGAGAAGGCGAAGGTGAAGTCAGGAAGTTGAAGCAGAAGAAGTAGAAGAAGGAGAAGGAGAAGGTGAAGTCTGGAGGGTGAATCAGAAGAAGCAGAAGAAGGAGAAGGAGAAGGTGAAGTCTGGAGGGTGAATCAGAAGAAGCAGTAAGAGGAGAAGTAGAAGGTGAAGTCTGGAGGGTGAAGCAGAAGAAGCAGAAGAATGAGAAGGCGAAGATGAAGTCTGGAGGGTGAAGCAGAAGAATCAGAAGAAGGAGAAGGAGAAGGTGAAGTCTGGAGGGTGAATCAGAAGAAGCAGGAGAAGGAGAAGGTGAAGTCAGGAGGGTGAAGCAGAAGAAGTAGAAGAAGGAGAAGGAGAAGTGAAGTCTGGAGGGTGAAGCAGAAGAAGCAGAAGAAAGAGAAGGAGAAGGTGAAGTCTGGAGGGTGAATCAGAAGAAGCAGAAGAAGGAGAAGGCGAAGGTGAAGTCAGGAGCGTGAATCAGAAGAAGCAGAAGCAGGAGATGGAGAAGGTGAAGTCTGGAGGGTGAATCAGAAGAAGTAGAAGAAGGAGAAGGTGAAGCCTGGAGGGTGAATCAGAAGAAGCAGAAGAAGGAGAAGGAGAAGGTGAAGTCTGGAGGGTCAATCAGAAGAAGCAGAAGAAGGAGAAGGAGAAGGTGAAGTCAGGAGGGTGAATCAGAAGTGACAGAAGAAGGAGAAGGAGAAGGTGAAGTCAGGAGGGTGAATCAGAAGAAGCAGAAGAAGGAGAAGGAGAAGGTGAAGTCAGGAGGGTGAAGCAGAAGAAGCAGAAGAAGGAGAAGGAGAAGGTGAAGTCAGGAGGGTGAAGCAGAAGAAGTAGAAGAAGGAGAAGGAGAAGGTGAAGTCTGGAGGGTGAATCAGAAGAGGCAGAAGAAGGAGAAGGAGAAGGTGAAGTCTGGAGGGTGAATCAGAAGAAGCAGAAGAAGGAGAAGGAGAAGGTGAAGTCAGGAGGGTGAATCAGAAGAAGCAGAAGAAGGAGAAGGAGAAGGTGAAGTCTGGAGGGTGAAGCAGAAGAAGCAGAAGAAGGAGAAGGAGAAGGTGAAGTCTGGAGGGTGAATCAGAAGAAGCAGAAGAAGGAGAAGGAGAAGGTGTAGTCTGGAGGGTGAATCAGAAGAAGCAGAAGAAGGAGAAGGAGAAGGTGAAGTCAGGAGGGTGAATCAGAAGAAGCAGAAGGAGAAGGAGAAGGTGAAGTCTGGAGGGTGAATCAGAAGAAGTAGAAGAAGGAGAAGGAGAAGGTGAAGTCTGGAGGGTGAAGCAGAAGAAGCAGAACAAGGAGAAGGAGAAGGTGAAGTCTGGAGGGTGAAGCAGAAGAAGCAGAAGAAGGAGAAGGAGAAGGTGAAGTCAGGAGGGTGAATCAGAAGAAGCAGAAGAAGGAGATGGAGAAGGTGAAGTCTGGAGGGTGAATCAGAAGAAGCAGAAGAAGGAGAAGGAGAAGGTGAAGTCTGGAGGGTGAATCAGAGCAAGCAGAAGAAGGAGAAGGAGAAGGTGAAGTCTGGAGGGTGAATCAGAAGAAGCAGAAGAAGGAGAAGGAGAAGGTGAAGTCAGGATGGTGAATCAGAAGAAGTAGAAGAAGGAGAAGGAGAAGGTGAAGTCTGGATGGTGAATCAGAAGAAGCAGAAGAAGGAGAAGGAGAAGGTAAAGTCTGGAGACTGAATCAGAAGAAGCAGAAGAAGGAGAAGGAGAAGGTGAAGTCTGGAGGGTGAAGCAGAAGAAGCAGAAGAAGGAGAAGGAGAAGGCGAAGTCTGGAGGGTGAAACAGAGGAAGCAGAAGAAGGAGAAGGAGAAGGTGAAGTCTGGAGGGTGAATCAGAAGAAGCAGAAGAAGGAGAAGGTGAAGTCTGGAGGGTGAATCAGAAGAAGCAGAACAAGGAGAAGGAGAAGGTGAAGTCTGGAGGGTGAATCAGAAGAAGTAGAAGAAGGAGAAGGAGAAGGTGAAGTCTGGAGGGTGAATCAGAAGAAGCAGAAGAAGGAGAAGGAGAAATTGAAGTCTGGAGGGTGAATCAGAAGAAGTAGAAGAAGGAGAAGGAGAAGATGAAGTCTGGAGGGTGAATCAGAAGAAGTAGAAGAAGGAGAAGGAGAAGGTGAGGTCTGGAGGGTGAATCAGAAGAAGCAGAAGAAGGAGAAGGAGAAGGTGAAGTCTGGAGGGTGAATCAGAAGAAGCAGAAGAAGGAGAAGGAGAAGATGAAGTCTGGAGGGTGAATCAGAAGAAGTAGAAGAAGGAGAAGGAGAAGTTGAAGTCTGGAGGGTGAATCAGGATAAGCAGAAAAAGGAGAAGGAGAAGGTGAAGTCTGGAGGGTGAATCGGAAGAAGCAGAAGAAGGAGAAGGAGAAGGTGAAGTCTGGAGGGTGAATCAGAAGAAGCAGAATAAGGAGAAGGAGAAGGTGAAGTCTGGAGGGTGAATCAGAAGAAGCAGAAGAAGGAGAAGGAGAAGGTGAAGTCTGGAGGGTGAATCAGAAGAAGTAGAAGAAGAAGAAGGAGAAGGTGAAGTCTGGAGGGTGAAGCAGAAGAAGTAGAAGAAGGAGAAGGAGAAGGTGAGGTCTGGAGGGTGAATCAGAAGAAGCAGAAGAAGGAGAAGGAGAAGGTGAAGTCTGGAGGGTGAATCAGAAGAAGCAGAATAAGGAGAAGGAGAAGGTGAAGTCTGGAGGGTGAATCAGAAGAAGCAGAATAAGGAGAAGGAGAAGGTGAAGTCTGGAGGGTGAATCAGAAGAAGCAGAAGAAGGAGAAGGAGAAGGTGAAGTCTGGAGGGTGAATCAGAAGAAGTAGAAGAAGAAGAAGAAGAAGGTGAAGTCTGGAGGGTGAAGCAGAAGAAGTAGAAGAAGGAGAAGGAGAAGGTGAGGTCTGGAGGGTGAATCAGAAGAAGCAGAAGAAGGAGAAGGAGAAGGTGAAGTCTGGAGGGTGAATCAGAAGAAGCAGAAGAAGGAGAAGGAAAAGGTGAAGTCTGGAGGGTGAATCAGAAGAAGCAGAAGAAGGAGATGGAGAAGTTGAAGTCAGGAGGGTGAATCAGAAGAAGCAGAAGAAGGAGAAGGAGAAGGTGTAGTTAGGAGGGTGAATCAGAAGAAGCAGAAGAAGGAGAAGGAGAAGGTGAAGTCAGGGGGGTGAAGCAGAAGAAGTAGAAGAAGGAGAAGGAGAAGGTGAAGTCAGGAGGGTGAAGCAGAAGAAGCAGAAGAAGGAGAAGGAGAAGGTGAAGTCTGGAGGGCGCAGCAGAAGAAGCAGAAGAAGGAGAAGGAGAAGGTGAAGTCTGGAGGGTGAAGCAGAAGAAGCAGACGAAGGAGAAGGAGAAGGTGAAGTCTGGAGGGTGAATCAGAAGAAGTAGAAGAAGGAGAAGGAGAAGGTGAAGTCAGGAGGGTGAAGCAGAAGAAGCAGAAGAAGGAGAAGGAGAAGGTGAAGTCTGGAGGGTGAAGCAGAAGAAGCAGAAGAAGGAGAAGGAGAAGGTGAAGTCTGGAGGGCGAAGCAGAAGAAGCAGAAGAAGGAGAAGGAGAAGGTGAAGTCTGGAGGGTGAAGCAGAAGAAGCAGAAGAAGGAGAAGGAGAAGGTGAAGTCTGGAGGGTGAATCAGAAGAAGTAGAAGAAGGAGAAGGAGAAGGTGAAGTCAGGAGTGTGAAGCAGAAGAAGCAGAAGAAGGAGAAGGAGAAGGTGAAGTCTGGAGGGTGAAGCAGAAGAAGCAGAAGAAGGAGAAGGAGAAGGTGAAGTCTGGAGGGTGAAGCAGAAGAAGCAGAAGAAGGAGAAGGAGAAGGTGAAGTCTGGAGGGTGATACAGAAGAAGTAGAAGAAGGAGAAGGAGAAGGTGAAGCCTGGAGGGTGAATCAGAAGAAGTAGAAGAAGGAGAAGCAGAAGGTGAAGTCTGGAGGGTGAATCAGAAGAAGCAGAAGAAGGAGAAGGAGAAGGTGAGGTCTGGAGGGAGAAGCAGAAGAAGTAGAAGAAGGAGAAGGAGAAGGTGAAGTCTGGAGGGTGAATCAGAAGAAGTAGAAGAAGGAGAAGGAGAAGGTGAAGTCTGGAGGGTGAATCAGAAGAAGCAGAAGAAGGAGAAGGAGAAGGTGAAGACTGGAGGGTGAATCAGAAGAAGGAGAAGAAGGAGAAGGAGAAGGTGAAGTCTGGAGGGTGAATCAGAAGAAGCAGAATAAGGAGAAGGAGAAGGTGAAGTCTGGAGGGTGAATCAGAAGAAGCAGAAGAAGGAGAAGGAGAAGGTGAAGTCTGGAGGGTGAATCAGAAGAAGTAGAAGAAGGAGAAGGAGAAGGGGAAGTCTGGAGGGTGACGCAGAAGAAGTAGAAGAAGGAGAAGGAGAAGGTGAAGTCAGGTGTGTGAATCAGAAGAAGTAGAAGAAGTATAAGGAGAAGGTGAAGTCAGGAGGGTGAATCAGAAGAAGCAGAAGAAGGAGAAGGAGAAGGTGAAGTCTGTAGGGTGAATCAGAAGAATCAGAAGAAGGAGAAGGTGAAGGTGAAGTCTGGAGGGTGAATCAGAAGAAGCAGAAGAAAGAGAAGGAGAAGGTGAAGTCTGGAGGGTGAAGCAGAAGATGCAGAAGAAGGAGAAGGAGAAGGTGAAGACTGGAGGGTGAATCAGAAGAAGTAGAAGAAGGAGAAGGAGAAGGTGAAGTCTGGAGGGTGAATCCGAAGAATTAGAAGAAGGAGAAGGAAAAGGTGAAGTCTGGAGGGTGAATCAGAAGAAGCAGAAGAAGGAGAAGGAGAAGGTGAAGTCTGGAGGGTGAATCAGAAGAAGCAGAAGAAGGAGAAGGAGAAGATGAAGTCTGGAGGGTGAATCAGAAGAAGTAGAAGAAGGAGAAGGAGAAGGTGAGGTCTGGAGGGTGAATCAGAAGAAGCAGAAGAAGGAGAAGGATTAGGTGAAGTCTGGAGGGTGAATCAGAAGAAGCAGAAGAAGGAGAAGGAGAAGGTGAAGTCTGGAGTGTGAATCAGAAGAGACAGAAGAAGGAGTTGGAGAAGGTGAAGTCAGGAGGGTGAATCAGAAGAAGCAGAAGAAGGAGAAGGAGAAGGTGAAGTTAGGAGGGTGAATCAGAAGAAGCAGAAGAAGGAGAAGGAGAAGGTGAAGTCAGGGGGTGAAGCAGAAGAAGTAGAAGAAGGAGAAGGAGAAGGTGAAGTCAGGAGGGTGAAGCAGAAGAAGCAGAATAAGGAGAAGGAGAAGGTGAAGTCTGGAGGGCGCAGCAGAAGAAGCAGAAGAAGGAGAAGGAGAAGGTGAAGTCTGGAGGGTGAAGCAGAAGAAGCAGACGAAGGAGAAGGAGAAGGTGAAGTCTGGAGGGAGAATCAGAAGAAGTAGAAGAAGGAGAAGGAGAAGGTGAAGTCAGGAGGGTGAAGCAGAAGAAGCAGAAGAAGAAGAAGTAGAAGGTGAAGTCTGGAGGGCGAAGCAGAAGAAGCAGAAGAAGGAGAAGGAGAAGGTGAAGTCTGGAGGGTGAAGCAGAAGAAGCAGAAGAAGGAGAAGGAGAAGGTGAAGTCTGGAGGGTTAATCAGAAGAAGTAGAAGAAGGAGAAGGAGAAGGTGAAGTCAGGAGGGTGAAGCAGAAGAAGCAGAAGAAGGAGAAGGAGAAGGTAAAGTCTGGAGGGTGAAGCAGAAGAAGCAGAAGAAGGAGAAGGAGAAGGTGAAGTCTGGAGGGTGAATCAGAAGAAGCAGAAGAAGGAGAAGGAGAAGGTGAAGTCAGGAGGGTGAATCAGGAGAAGCAGAAGAAGGAGAAGGAGAAGGTGAAGTCTGGCGGGTGAATCAGAAGAAGCAGAAGAAGGAGAAGGAGAAGCTGAAGACTGGAGGGTGAATCAGAAGAAGTAGAAGAAGGAAAAGGAGAAGGTGAAGTCTGGAGGGTGAATCAGAAGAAGTAGAAGAAGGAGAAGGAGAAGGCAAAGTCTGGAGGGTGAAACAGAAGAAGCAGAAGAAGGAGAAGGAGAAGGTGAAGTCAGGAGGGTGAATCAGAAGAAGCAGAAGATGGAGAAGGAGAAGGTGAAGTATGGAGGGTGAATCAGAAGAAGCAGAAGAAGGAGAAGGAGAAGGTGAAGACTGGAGGGTGAATCAGAAGAAGTAGAAGAAGGAGAAGGAGAAGGTGAAGTCTGGAGGGTGAATCAGAAGAAGTAGAAGAAGGAGAAGGAGAAGGCGAAGTCTGGAGGGTGAATCAGAAGAAGCAGAAGAAGGAGAAGGAGAAATTGAAGTCTGGAGGGTGAATCGGAAGAAGTAGAAGAAGGAGAAGGAGAAGATGAAGTCTGGAGGGTGAATCAGAAGAAGTAGTAGAAGGAGAAGGAGAAGGTGAGGTCTGGAGGGTGAATCAGAAGAAGCAGAAGAAGGAGAAGGAGAAGGTGAAGTCTGGAGGGTGAATCAGAAGAAGTAGAAGAAGGAGAAGGAGAGGGTGAAGTCTGGAGGGTGAATCAGAAGAAACAGAAGAAGGATAAGGAGAAGGTGAAGTCTGGAGGGTGAATCAGAAGAAGCAGAAGAAGGAGAAGGAGAAGATGAAGTCTGGAGGGTGAATCAGAAGAAGTAGAAGAAGGAGAAGGAGAAGGTGAAGTCTGGAGGGTGAATCAGAAGAAGCAGAAAAAGGAGAAGGAGAAGGTGAAGTCTGGAGGGTGAATCAGAAGAAGCAGAAGAAGGAGAAGGAGAAGGTGAAGTCTGGAGGGTGAATCAGAAGAAGCAGAATAAGGAGAAGGAGAAGGTGAAGTCTGGAGGGTGAATCAGAAGAAGCAGAAGAAGGAGAAGGAGAAGGTGAAGACTGGAGGGTGAATCAGAAGAAGTAGAAGAAGGAGAAGGAGAAGGTGAAGTCTGGAGGGTGAAGCAGAAGAAGTAGAAGAAGGAGAAGGAGAAGGTGAAGTCAGGAGGGTGAATCAGAAGAAGTAGAAGAAGGAGAAGGAGAAGGTGAAGTCAGGAGGGTGAATCAGAAGAAGCAGAAGAAGGAGAAGGAGAAGGAGAAGTCTGGAGGGTGAATCAGAAGAATCAGAAGAAGGAGAAGGAGAAGGTGAAGTCTGGAGGGTGAAGCAGAAGATGCAGAAGAATGAGAAGGAGAAGGTGAAGACTGGAGGGTGAATCAGAAGAAGCAGAAGTAGGAGAAGGAGAAGGTGAAGTCTGGAGGGTGAATCAGAAGAAGCAGAAGAAGGAGAAGGAGAAGATGAAGTCTGGAGGGTGAATCAGAAGAAGTAGAAGAAGGAGAAGGAGAAGGTGAGGTCTGGAGGGTGAATCAGAAGAAGCAGAAGAAGGAGAAGGAAAAGGTGAAGTCTGGAGGGTGAATCAGAAGAAGCAGAAGAAGGAGATGGAGAAGTTGAAGTCAGGAGGGTGAATCAGAAGAAGCAGAAGAAGGAGAAGGAGAAGGTGAAGTTAGGAGGGTGAATCAGAAGAAGCAGAAGAAGGAGAAGGAGAAGGTGAAGTCAGGGGGGTGAAGCAGAAGAAGTAGAAGAAGGAGAAGGAGAAGGTGAAGTCAGGAGGGTGAAGCAGAAGAAGCAGAAGAAAGAGAAGGAGAAGGTGAAGTCTGGAGGGCGCAGCAGAAGAAGCAGAAGAAGGAGAAGGAGAAGATGAAGTCTGGAGGGTGAAGCAGAAGAAGCAGACGAAGGAGAAGGAGAAGGTGAAGTCTGGAGGGTGAATCAGAAGAAGTAGAAGAAGGAGAAGGAGAAGGTGAAGTCAGGAGGGTGAAGCAGAAGAAGCAGAAGAAGGAGAAGGAGAAGGTGAAGTCTGGAGGGTGAAGCAGAAGAAGCAGAAGAAGGAGAAGGAGAAGGTGAAGTCTGGAGGGCGAAGCAGAAGAAGCAGAAGAAGGAGAAGGAGAAGGTGAAGTCTGGAGGGTGAAGCAGAAGAAGCAGAAGAAGGAGAAGGAGAAGGTGAAGTCTGGAGGGTGAATCAGAAGAAGTAGAAGAAGGAGAAGGAGAAGGTGAAGTCAGGAGTGTGAAGCAGAAGAAGCAGAAGAAGGAGAAGGAGAAGGTGAAGTCTGGAGGGTGAAGCAGAAGAAGCAGAAGAAGGAGAAGCAGAAGGTGAAGTCTGGAGGGTGAAGCAGAAGAAGCAGAAGAAGGAGAAGGAGAAGGTGAAGTCTGGAGGGTGAATCAGAAGAAGTAGAAGAAGGAGAAGGAGAAGGTGAAGCCTGGAGGGTGAATCAGAAGAAGTAGAAGAAGGAGAAGCAGAAGGTGAAGTCTGGAGGGTGAATCAGAAGAAGCAGAAGAAGGAGAAGGAGAAGATGAAGTCTGGAGGGTGAATCAGAAGAAGTAGAAGAAGGAGAAGGAGAAGGTGAAGTCTGGAGGGTGACGCAGAAGAAGTAGAAGAAGGAGAAGGAGAAGGTGAAGTCAGGAGGGTGAACCAGAAGAAGTAGAAGAAGTATAAGGAGAAGGTGAAGTCAGGAGGGTGAATCAGAAGAAGCAGAAGAAGGAGAAGGAGAAGCTGAAGTCTGGAGGGTGAATCAGAAGAATCAGAAGAAGGAGAAGGTGAAGGTGAAGTCTGGAGGGTGAATCAGAAGAAGCAGAAGAAAGAGAAGGAGAAGGTGAAGTCTGGAGGGTGAAGCAGAAGATGCAGAAGAAGGAGAAGGAGAAGGTGAAGACTGGAGGGTGAATCAGAAGAAGTAGAAGAAGGAGAAGGAGAAGGTGAATTCTGGAGGGTGAATCAGAAGAATTAGAAGAAGGAGAAGGAAAAGGTGAAGTCTGGAGGGTGAATCAGAAGAAGCAGAAGAAGGAGAAGGAGAAGGTGAAGTCTGGAGGGTGAATCAGAAGAAGCAGAAGAAGGAGAAGGAGAAGATGAAGTCTGGAGGGTGATTCAGAAGAAGTAGAAGAAGGAGAAGGAGAAGGTGAGGTCTGGAGGGTGAATCAGAAGAAGCAGAAGAAGGAGAATGATTAGGTGAAGTCTGGAGGGTGAATCAGAAGAAGCAGAAGAAGGAGAAGGAGAAGGTGAAGTCTGGAGTGTGAATCAGAAGAAGCAGAAGAAGGAGATGGAGAAGGTGAAGTCAGGAGGGTGAATCAGAAGAAGCAGAAGAAGGAGAAGGAGAAGGTGAAGTTAGGAGGGTGAATCAGAAGAAGCAGAAGAAGGAGAAGGGGAAGGTGAAGTCAGGGGGGTGAAGCAGAAGAAGTAGAAGAAGGAGAAGGAGAAGGTGAAGTCAGGAGGGTGAAGCAGAAGAAGCAGAATAAGGAGAAGGAGAAGGTGAAGTCTGGAGGGCACAGCAGAAGAAGCAGAAGAAGGAGAAGGAGAAGGTGAAGTCTGGAGGGTGAAGCAGAAGAAGCAGACGAAGGAGAAGGAGAAGGTGAAGTCTGGAGGGTGAATCAGAAGAAGTAGAAGAAGGAGAAGGAGAAGGTGAAGTCAGGAGGGTGAAGCAGAAGAAGCAGAAGAAGAAGAAGTAGAAGGTGAAGTCTGGAGGGCGAAGCAGAAGAAGCAGAAGAAGGAGAAGGAGAAGGTGAAGTCTGGAGGGTGAAGCAGAAGAAGCAGAAGAAGGAGAAGGAGAAGGTGAAGTCTGGAGGGTGAATCATAAGAAGTAGAAGAAGGAGAAGGAGAAGGTGAAGTCAGGAGGGTGAAGCAGAAGAAGGAGAAGGAGAAGGTAAAGTCTGGAGGGTGAAGCAGAAGAAGCAGAAGAAGGAGAAGGAGAAGGTGAAATCTGGAGGGTGAATCAGAAGAAGCAGAAGAAGGAGAAGGAGAAGGTGAAGTCAGGAGGGTGAATCAGGAGAAGCAGAAGAAGGAGAAGGAGAAGGTGAAGTCTGGCGGGTGAATCAGAAGAAGCAGAAGAAGGAGAAGGAGAAGCTGAAGACTGGAGGTTGAATCAGAAGAAGTAGAAGAAGGAAAAGGAGAAGGTGAAGTCTGGAAGGTGAATCAGAAGAAGTAGAAGAAGGAGAAGGAGAAGGCAAAGTCTGGAGGGTGAATCAGAAGAAGCAGAAGAAGGAGAAGGAGAAGGTGAAGTCAGGAGGGTGAATCAGAAGAAGCAGAAGATGGAGAAGGAGAAGGTGAAGTCTGGAGGGTGAATCAGAAGAAGCAGAAGAAGGAGAAGGAGAAGGTGAAGACTGGAGGGTGAATCAGAAGAAGTAGAAGAAGGAGAAGGAGAAGGTGAAGTCTGGAGGGTGAATCAGAAGAAGTAGAAGAAGGAGAAGGAGAAGGCGAAGTCTGGAGGGTGAATCAGAAGAAGCAGAAGAAGGAGAAGGAGAAATTGAAGTCTGGAGGGTGAATCAGAAGAAGTAGAAGAAGGAGAAGGAGAAGATGAAGTCTGGAGGGTGAATCAGAAGAAGTAGAAGAAGGAGAAGGAGAAGGTGAGGTCTGGAGGGTGAATCAGAAGAAGCAGAAGAAGGAGAAGGAGAAGGTGAAGTCTGGAGGGTGAATCAGAAGAAGTAGAAGAAGGAGAAGGAGAGGGTGAAGTCTGGAGGGTGAATCAGAAGAAGCAGAAGAAGGAGAAGGAGAAGGTGAAGTCTGGAGGGTGAATCAGAAGAAGCAGAAAAGGAGAAGGAGAAGATGAAGTCTGGAGGGTGAATCAGAAGAAGTAGAAGAAGGAGAAGGAGAAGGTGAAGTCTGGAGGGTGAATCAGAAGAAGCAGAAAAAGGAGAAGGAGAAGGTGAAGTCTGGAGGGTGAATCAGAAGAAGCAGAAGAAGGAGAAGGAGAAGGTGAAGTCTGGAGGCTGAATCAGAAGAAGCAGAAGAAGGAGAAGGAGAAGGTGAAGACTGGAGGGTGAATCAGAAGAAGTAGAAGAAGGATAAGGAGAAGGTGAAGTCTGGAGGGTGAATCAGAAGAAGCAGAAGAAGGAGAAGTAGAAGATGAAGTCTGGAGGGTGAATCAGAAGAAGTAGAAGAAGGAGAAGGAGAAGGTGAAGTCTGGAGGGTGAATCAGAAGAAGCAGAAAAAGGAGAAGGAGAAGGTGAAGTCTGGAGGGTGAATCAGAAGAAGCAGAAGAAGGAGAAGGAGAAGGTGAAGTCTGGAGGGTGAATCAGAAGAAGCAGAATAAGGAGAAGGAGAAGGTGAAGTCTGGAGGGTGAATCAGAAGAAGCAGAAGAAGGAGAAGGAGAAGGTGAAGACTGGAGGGTGAATCAGAAGAAGTAGAAGAAGGAGAAGGAGAAGGTGAAGTCTGGAGGGTGAAGCAGAAGAAGTAGAAGAAGGAGAAGGAGAAGGTGAAGTCAGGAGGGTGAATCAGAAGAAGTAGAAGAAGGAGAAGGAGAAGGTGAAGTCAGGAGGGTGAATCAGAAGAAGCAGAAGAAGGAGAAGGAGAAGGAGAAGTCTGGAGGGTGAATCAGAAGAATCAGAAGAAGGAGAAGGAGAAGGTGAAGTCTGGAGGGTGAAGCAGAAGATGCAGAAGAATGAGAAGGAGAAGGTGAAGACTGGAGGGTGAATCAGAAGAAGCAGAAGTAGGAGAAGGAGAAGGTGAAGTCTGGAGGGTGAATCAGAAGAAGCAGAAGAAGGAGAAGGAGAAGATGAAGTCTGGAGGGTGAATCAGAAGAAGTAGAAGAAGGAGAAGGAGAAGGTGAGGTCTGGAGGGTGAATCAGAAGAAGCAGAAGAAGGAGAAGGAGAAGGTGAAGTCTGGAGGGTGAATCAGAAGAAGCAGAAGAAGGAGAAGGAAAAGGTGAAGTCTGGAGGGTGAATCAGAAGAAGCAGAAGAAGGAGATGGAGAAGTTGAAGTCAGGAGGGTGAATCAGAAGAAGCAGAAGAAGGAGAAGGAGAAGGTGAAGTTAGGAGGGTGAATCAGAAGAAGCAGAAGAAGGAGAAGGAGAAGGTGAAGTCAGGGGGGTGAAGCAGAAGAAGTAGAAGAAGGAGAAGGAGAAGGTGAAGTCAGGAGGGTGAAGCAGAAGAAGCAGAAGAAAGAGAAGGAGAAGGTGAAGTCTGGAGGGCGCAGCAGAAGAAGCAGAAGAAGGAGAAGGAGAAGGTGAAGTCTGGAGGGTGAAGCAGAAGAAGCAGACGAAGGAGAAGGAGAAGGTGAAGTCTGGAGGGTGAATCAGAAGAAGTAGAAGAAGGAGAAGGAGAAGGTGAAGTCAGGAGGGTGAAGCAGAAGAAGCAGAAGAAGGAGAAGGAGAAGGTGAAGTCTGGAGGGTGAAGCAGAAGAAGCAGAAGAAGGAGAAGGAGAAGGTGAAGTCTGGAGGGCGAAGCAGAAGAAGCAGAAGAAGGAGAAGGAGAAGGTGAAGTCTGGAGGGTGAAGCAGAAGAAGCAGAAGAAGGAGAAGGAGAAGGTGAAGTCTGGAGGGTGAATCAGAAGAAGTAGAAGAAGGAGAAGGAGAAGGTGAAGTCAGGAGTGTGAAGCAGAAGAAGCAGAAGAAGGAGAAGGAGAAGGTGAAGTCTGGTGGGTGAAGCAGAAGAAGCAGAAGAAGGAGAAGGAGAAGGTGAAGTCTGGAGGGTGAAGCAGAAGAAGCAGAAGAAGGAGAAGGAGAAGGTGAAGTCTGGAGGGTGAATCAGAAGAAGTAGAAGAAGGAGAAGGAGAAGGTGAAGTCTGGAGGGTGAATCAGAAGAAGCAGAAGAAGGAGAAGGAGAAGGTGAAGTCTGGAGGGTGAATCAGAAGAAGCAGAATAAGGAGAAGGAGAAGGTGAAGTCTGGAGGGTGAATCAGAAGAAGCAGAAGAAGGAGAAGGAGAAGGTGAAGTCTGGAGGGTGAATCAGAAGAAGTAGAAGAAGGAGAAGGAGAAGGTGAAGTCTGGAGGGTGACGCAGAAGAAGTAGAAGAAGGAGAAGGAGAAGGTGAAGTCAGGAGGGTGAACCAGAAGAAGTAGAAGAAGTATAAGGAGAAGGTGAAGTCAGGAGGGTGAATCAGAAGAAGCAGAAGAAGGAGAAGGAGAAGCTGAAGTCTGGAGGGTGAATCAGAAGAATCAGAAGAAGGAGAAGGTGAAGGTGAAGTCTGGAGGGTGAATCAGAAGAAGCAGAAGAAAGAGAAGGAGAAGGTGAAGTCTGGAGGGTGAAGCAGAAGATGCAGAAGAAGGAGAAGGAGAAGGTGAAGACTGGAGGGTGAATCAGAAGAAGTAGAAGAAGGAGCAGGAGAAGGTGAATTCTGGAGGGTGAATCAGAAGAATTAGAAGAAGGAGAAGGAAAAGGTGAAGTCTGGAGGGTGAATCAGAAGAAGCAGAAGAAGGAGAAGGAGAAGGTGAAGTCTGGAGGGTGAATCAGAAGAAGCAGAAGAAGGAGAAGGAGAAGATGAAGTCTGGAGGGTGATTCAGAAGAAGTAGAAGAAGGAGAAGGAGAAGGTGAGGTCTGGAGGGTGAATCAGAAGAAGCAGAAGAAGGAGAATGATTAGGTGAAGTCTGGAGGGTGAATCAGAAGAAGCAGAAGAAGGAGAAGGAGAAGGTGAAGTCTGGAGTGTGAATCAGAAGAAGCAGAAGAAGGAGATGGAGAAGGTGAAGTCAGGAGGGTGAATCAGAAGAAGCAGAAGAAGGAGAAGGAGAAGGTGAAGTTAGGAGGGTGAATCAGAAGAAGCAGAAGAAGGAGAAGGAGAAGGTGAAGTCAGGGGGGTGAAGCAGAAGAAGTAGAAGAAGGAGCAGGAGAAGGTGAAGTCAGGAGGGTGGAGCAGAAGAAGCAGAATAAGGAGAAGGAGAAGGTGAAGTCTGGAGGGCGCAGCAGAAGAAGCAGAAGAAGGAGAAGGAGAAGGTGAAGTCTGGAGGGTGAAGCAGAAGAAGCAGACGAAGGAGAAGGAGAAGGAGAAGTCTGGAGGGTGAATCAGAAGAAGTAGAAGAAGGAGAAGGAGAAGGTGAAGTCAGGAGGGTGAAGCAGAAGAAGCAGAAGAAGAAGAAGTAGAAGGTGAAGTCTGGAGGGCGAAGCAGAAGAAGCAGAAGAAGGAGAAGGAGAAGGTGAAGTCTGGAGGGTGAAGCAGAAGAAGCAGAAGAAGGAGAAGGAGAAGGTGAAGTCTGGAGGGTGAATCATAAGAAGTAGAAGAAGGAGAAGGAGAAGGTGAAGTCGGGAGGGTGAAGCAGAAGAAGGAGAAGGAGAAGGTAAAGTCTGGAGGGTGAAGCAGAAGAAGCAGAAGAAGGAGAAGGAGAAGGTGAAATCTGGAGGGTGAATCAGAAGAAGCAGAAGAAGGAGAAGGAGAAGGTGAAGTCAGGAGGGTGAATCAGGAGAAGCAGAAGAAGGAGAAGGAGAAGGTGAAGTCTGGCGGGTGAATCAGAAGAAGCAGAAGAAGGAGAAGGAGAAGCTGAAGACTGGAGGTTGAATCAGAAGAAGTAGAAGAAGGAAAAGGAGAAGGTGAAGTCTGGAAGGTGAATCAGAAGAAGTAGAAGAAGGAGAAGGAGAAGGCAAAGTCTGGAGGGTGAATCAGAAGAAGCAGAAGAAGGAGAAGGAGAAGGTGAAGTCAGGAGGGTGAATCAGAAGAAGCAGAAGATGGAGAAGGAGAAGGTGAAGTCTGGAGGGTGAATCAGAAGAAGTAGAAGAAGGAGAAGGAGAAGGCGAAGTCTGGAGGGTGAATCAGAAGAAGCAGAAGAAGGAGAAGGAGAAATTGAAGTCTGGAGGGTGAATCAGAAGAAGTAGAAGAAGGAGAAGGAGAAGATGAAGTCTGGAGGGTGAATCAGAAGAAGTAGAAGAAGGAGAAGGAGAAGGTGAGGTCTGGAGTGTGAATCAGAAGAAGCAGAAGAAGGAGAAGGAGAAGGTGAAGTCTGGAGGGTGAATCAGAAGAAGTAGAAGAAGGAGAAGGAGAGGGTGAAGTCTGGAGGGTGAATCAGAAGAAGCAGAAGAAGGAGAAGGAGAAGGTGAAGTCTGGAGGGTGAATCAGAAGAAGCAGAAGAAGGAGAAGGAGAAGATGAAGTCTGGAGGGTGAATCAGAAGAAGTAGAAGAAGGAGAAGGAGCAGGTGAAGTCTGGAGGGTGAATCAGAAGAAGCAGAAAAAGGAGAAGGAGAAGGTGAAGTCTGGAGGGTGAATCAGAAGAAGCAGAAGAAGGAGAAGGAGAAGGTGAAGTCTGGAGGCTGAATCAGAAGAAGCAGAAGAAGGAGAAGGAGAAGGTGAAGACTGGAGGGTGAATCAGAAGAAGTAGAAGAAGGAGAAGGAGAAGGTGAAGTCTGGAGGGTGAAGCAGAAGAAGTAGAAGAAGGAGAAGGAGAAGGTGAAGTCAGGAGGGTGAACCAGAAGAAGGAGAAGAAGGAGAAGGAGAAGGTGAAGTCAGGAGGGTGAATCCGAAGAAGCAGAAGAAGGAGAAGGAGAAGGTGAAGTCTGGAGGGTGAATCAGAAGAATCAGAAGAAGGTGAAGGAGAAGGTGAAGTCTGGATGGTGAAGCAGAAGATGCAGAAGAATGAGAAGGAGAAGGTGAAGACTGGAGGGTGAATCAGAAGAAGCAGAAGTAGGAGAAGGAGAAGGTGAAGTCTGGAGGGTGAATCAGAAGAAGCAGAAGAAGGAGAAGGAGAAGATGAAGTCTGGAGGGTGAATCAGAAGAAGTAGAAGAAGGAGAAGGAGAAGGTGAGGTCTGGAGGGTGAATCAGAAGAAGCAGAAGAAGGGGAAGGAGAAGGTGTAGTCTGGAGGGTGAATCAGAAGAAGCAGAAGAAGGAGAAGGAAAAGGTGAAGTCTGGAGGGTGAATCAGAAGAAGCAGAAGAAGGAGATGGAGAAGTTGAAGTCAGGAGGGTGAATCAGAAGAAGCAGAAGAAGGAGAAGGAGAAGGTGAAGTTAGGAGGGTGAATCAGAAGAAGCAGAAGAAGGAGAAGGAGAAGGTGAAGTCAGGGGGGTGAAGCAGAAGAAGTAGAAGAAGGAGAAGGAGAAGGTGAAGTCAGGAGGGTGAAGCAGAAGAAGCAGAAGAAGGAGAAGGAGAAGGTGAAGTCTGGAGGGCGCAGCAGAAGAAGCAGAAGAAGGAGAAGGAGAAGGTGAAGTCTGGAGGGTGAAGCAGAAGAAGCAGACGAAGGAGAAGGAGAAGGTGAAGTCTGGAGGGTGAATCAGAAGAAGTAGAAGAAGGAGAAGGAGAAGGTGAAGTCAGCAGGGTGAAGCAGAAGAAGCAGAAGAAGGAGAAGGAGAAGGTGAAGTCTGGAGGGTGAAGCAGGAGAAGCAGAAGAAGGAGAAGGAAAAGGTGAAGTCTGGAGGGCGAAGCAGAAGAAGCAGAAGAAGGAGAAGGAGAAGGTGAAGTCTGGAGGGTGAAGCAGAAGAATCAGAAGAAGGAGAAGGAGAAGGTGAAGTCTGGAGGGTGAATCAGAAGAAGTAGAAGAAGGAGAAGGAGAAGGTGAAGTCAGGAGTGTGAAGCAGAAGAAGCAGAAGAAGGAGAAGGAGAAGGTGAAGTCTGGAGGGTGAAGCAGAAGAAGCAGAAGAAGGAGAAGGAGAAGGTGAAGTCTGGAGGGTGAAGCAGAAGAAGCAGAAGAAGGAGAAGGAGAAGCTGAAGTCTGGAGGGTGAATCAGAAGAAGTAGAAGAAGGAGAAGGAGAAGGTGAAGCCTGGAGGGTGAATCAGAAGAAGTAGAAGAAGGAGAAGCAGAAGGTGAAGTCTGGAGGGTGAATCAGAAGAAGCAGAACAAGGAGAAGGAGAAGGTGAGGTCTGGAGGGAGAAGCAGAAGAAGTAGAAGAAGGAGAAGGTGAAGTCTGGAGGGTGAATCAGAAGAAGTAGAAGAAGGAGAAGGAGAAGGTGAAGTCTGGAGGGTGAATCAGAAGAAGTACAAAAAGGAGAAGGAGAAGGTGAAGTCTGGGGGGTGAATCAGAAGAAGCAGAAGAAGGAGAAGGAGAAGGTGAAGTCTGGAGGGTGAATCAGAAGAAGTAGAAGAAGGAGAAGGAGAAGCTGTAGTCTGGAGGGTGAATCAGAAGAAGTAGACGAAGGAGAAGGAGAAGGTGATGTCTGGAGGGTGAAACAGAAGAAGCAGAAGAAGGAGAAGGAGAAGGTGAAGACTGGAGGGTGAATCAGAAGAAGTAGAAGAAGGAGAAGGAGAAGGTGAAGTCTGGAGGGTGAATCAGATGAAGCAGAAGGAGGAGAAGGAGAAGGTGAAGTCTGGAGGGTGAATCAGAAGAAGCAGCAGAAGGAGAAGGAGAAGGTGAAGTCTGGAGGGTGAATCAGAAGAAGCAGAAGAAGGGGAAGGAGAAGGTGAAGTCTGGAGGGTGAATCAGAAGAAGCAGAAGAAGTAGAAGGAGAAGGTGAAGTCTGGAGGGTGAATCAGAAGAAGTAGAAGAAGGAGAAGGAGAAGGTGAAGTCTGGAGGGTGAATCAGAAGAAGCAGAAGAAGGAGAAGGAGAAGGTGAAGTCAGGAGGGTGAATCAGAAGAAGCAGAAGAAGGAGAAGGAGAAGGTGAAGTCTGGAGGGTGAATCAGAAGAAGCAGAAGAAGGAGAAGGAGAAGATGAAGTCTGGAGGGTGAATCAGAAGAAGTAGAAGAAGGAGAAGGAGAAGATGAGGTCTGGAGGGTGAATCAGAAGAAGCAGAAGAAGGAGAAGGAGAAGGTGAAGTCTGAAGGGTGAATCAGAAGAAGCAGAAGAAGGAGAAGGCAAGGTGAAGTCTGGAGAGTGAATCAGAAGAAGTAGAAGAAGGAGAAGGAGAAGGTGAAGTCTGGAGGGTGAATCAGAAGAAGCAGAAGAAGGAGAAGGAAAAGGTGAAGTCTGGAGGGTGAATCAGAAGAAGCAGAAGAAGGAGAAGGAGAAGATGAAGTCTGGAGGGTGAATCAGAAGAAGTAGAAGAAGGAGAAGGAGAGGGTGAAGTCTGGAGGGTGTATCAGAAGAAGCAGAAGAAGGAGAAGGAGAAGGTGAAGTCTGGAGGGTGAATCAGAAGAAGCAGAAGAAGGAGAAGGAGAAGGAGAAGTTGAAGTCTGTAGGGTGAATCAGAAGAAGCAGAATAAGGAGAAGGAGAAGGTGAAGTCTGGAGAGTGAATCAGAAGAAGCAGAAGAAGGAGAAGGAGAAGGTGAAGTCTGGAGGGTGAATCAGAAGAAGTCGAAGAAGGAGAAGGAGAAGGTGAAGTCTGGAGGGTGAAGCAGAAGAAGTAGAAGAAGAAGAAGGAGAAGGTGAAGTCAGGAGGGTGAATCAGAAGAAGTAGAAGAAGGAGAAGGAGAAGGTGAAGTCTGGAGGGTGAATCAGAAGAATCAGAAGAAGGAGAAGGAGAAGGTGAAGTCTGGAGGGTGAATCAGAAGAAGCAGAAGAAAGAGAAGGAGAAGGTAAGGTCTGGAGGGTGAAGCAGAAGAAGCAGAAGAAGGATAAGGAGAAGGTGAAGACTGGAGGGTGAATCAGAAGAAGTAGGAGAAGGAGAAGGTGAAGTCTGGAGGGTGAATCAGAAGAAGTAGAAGAAGGAGAAGGAGAAGGTGAAGTCTGGAGGGTGAATCAGAAGAAGTAGAAGAAGGAGAAGGAGAAGGTGAAGTCTGGAGGGTGAATCAGGAGAAGCAGAAGAAGGAGAAGGAGAAGGTGAGGTCTGGAGGGAGAAGCAGAAGAAGTAGAAGAAGGAGAAGGAGAAGGTGAAATCTGGAGGGTGAATCAGAAGAAGTAGAAGAAGGAGAAGGAGAAGGTGAAGTCTGGAGGGTGAATCAGAAGAAGTAGAAAAAGGAGAAGGAGAAGGTGAAGTCTGGGGGGTGAATCAGAAGAAGCAGAAGAAGGAGAAGGAGAAGGAGAAGTTGAAGTCTGGAGGGTGAATCAGAAGAAGCAGAAGAAGGAGAAGGAGAAGGTGAAGTCTGGAGGGTGAAGCAGAAGAAGTAGAAGAAGGAGAAGGAGAAGGTGAAGTCAGGAGGGTGAATCAGAAGAAGTAGAAGAAGGAGAAGGAGAAGGCGAAGTCTGGAGGGTGAATCAGAAGAATCAGAAGAAGGAGAAGGAGAAGGTGAAGTCTGGAGGGTGAATCAGAAGAAGCAGAAGAAAGAGAAGGAGAAGGTGAGGTCTGGAGGGTAAAGCAGAAGAAGCAGAAGAAGGATAAGCAGAAGGTGAAGACTGGAGGGTGAATCAGAAGAAGTAGGAGAAGGAGAAGGTGAAGTCTGGAGGGTGAATCAGAAGAAGTAGAAGAAGGAGAAGGAGAAGGTGAAGTCTGGAGGGTGAATCAGAAGAAGTAGAAGAAGGAGAAGGAGAAGGTGAAGTCTGGAGGGTGAATCAGAAGAAGCAGAAGAAGGAGAAGGAGAAGGTGAAGTCTGGAGGGTGAATCAGAAGAAGCAGAAGAAGGAGAAGCAGAAGATGAAGTCTGGAGGGTGAATCAGAAGAAGTAGAAGAAGGAGAAGGAGAAGGTGAGGTCTGGAGGGTGAATCAGAAGAAGCAGAAGAAGGGGAAGGAGAAGGTGAAGTCTGGAGGGTCATTCAGAAGAAGCAGAAAAGGAGAAGGAGAAGGTGAAGTCTGGAGGGTGAATCAGAAGAAGCAGAAGAAGGAGAAGGAGAAGGTGAAGTCTGGAGGGTGAATCAGAAGAAGCAGAAGAAGGAGAAGGAGAAGGTGAAGTCAGGAGGGTGATCAGAAGAAGTAGGAGAAGGAGAAGGTGAAGTCTGGAGGATGAATCAGAAGAAGCAGAAGAAGGAGAAGGAGAAGGTGAAGTCAGGAGGGTGAATCAGAAGAAGCAGAAGAAGGAGATGGAGAAGGTGAAGTCAGGGGGGTGAAGCAGAAGAAGTAGAAGAAGGAGAAGGAGAAGGTGAAGTCTGGAGGGTGAATCAGAAGAAGCAGAAGAAGGAGAAGGAGAAGGTGAAGTCTGGAGGGTGAATCAGAAGAAGCAGAAGAAGGAGAAGGAGAAGGAGAAGTTGAAGTCTGGAGGGTGAATCAGAAGAAGCAGAATAAGGAGAAGGAGAAGGTGAAGTTTGGAGAGTGAATCAGAAGAAGCAGAAGAAGGAGAAGGAGAAGGTGAAGTCTGGAGGGTGAATCAGAAGAAGTAGAAGAAGGAGAAGGAGAAGGTGAAGTCTGGAGGGTGAAGCAGAAGAAGTAGAAGAAGAAGAAGGAGAAGGTGAAGTCAGGAGGGTGAATCAGAAGAAGTAGAAGAAGGAGAAGGAGAAGGTGAAGTCTGGAGGGTGAATCAGAAGAAGAAGAAGAAGGAGAAGGAGAAGGTGAAGTCTGGAGGGTGAATCAGATGAAGCAGAAGAAGGAGAAGGAGAAGGTGAAGTCTGGAGGGTGAATCAGAAGAAGTAGGAAAAGGAGAAGGAGAAGGTGAAGTCTGGGGGGTGAATCAGAAGAAGTAGAAGAAGGAGAAGGAGAAGGTGAAGTCTGCAGGGTGAATCAGAAGAAGTAGGAAAAGGAGAAGGAGAAGGTGAAGTCTGGGGGGTGAATCAGAAGAAGCAGAAGAAGGAGAAGGAGAAGGAGAAGTTGAAGTCTGGAGGGTGAATCAGAAGAAGCAGAAGAAGGAGAAGGAGAAGGTGAAGTCTGGAGGGTGAAGCAGAAGAAGTAGAAGAAGGAGAAGGAGAAGGTGAAGTCAGGAGGGTGAATCAGAAGAAGTAGAAGAAGGAGAAGGAGAAGGTGGAGTCTGGAGGGTGAATCAGAAGAATCAGAAGAAGGAGAAGGAGAAGGTGAAGTCTGGAGGATGAATCAGAAGAAGCAGAAGAAAGAGAAGGAGAAGGTGAGGTCTGGAGGGTGAAGCAGAAGAAGCAGAAGAAGGATAAGGAGAAGGTGAAGACTGGAGGGTGAATCAGAAGAAGTAGGAGAAGGAGAAGGTGAAGTCTGGAGGGTGAAGCAGAAGAAGCAGAAGAAGGAGAAGGAGAAGGTGAAGTCTGGAGGGTGAATCAGAAGAAGTAGAAGAAGGAGAAGGAGAAGGTGAAGTCAGGAGTGTGAAGCAGAAGAAGCAGAAGAAGGAGAAGGAGAAGGTGAAGTCTGGAGGGTGAAGCAGAAGAAGCAGAAGAAAGAGAAGGAGAAGGTGAAGTCTGGAGGGTGAAGCAGAAGAAGCAGAAGAAGGAGAAGGAGAAGGTGAAGTCTGGAGGGTGAATCAGAAGAAGTAGAAGAAGGAGAAGGAGAAGGTGAAGCCTGGAGGGTGAATCAGAAGAAGTAGAAGAAGGAGAAGCAGAAGGTGAAGTCTGGAGGGTGAATCAGAAGAAGCAGAAGAAGGAGAAGGAGAAGGTGAGGTCTGGAGGGAGAAGCAGAAGAAGTAGAAGAAGGAGAAGGAGAAGGTGAAGTCTGGAGGGTGAATCAGAAGAAGTAGAAGAAGGAGAAGGAGAAGGTGAAGTCTGGAGGGTGAATCAGGAGAAGCAGAAGAAGGAGAAGGAGAAGGTGAAGTCTGGAGGGTGAATCAGAAGAAGCAGAAGAAGGAGAAGGAGAAGGTGAAGTCTGGAGGGTGAATCAGAAGAAGCAGAATAAGGAGAAGGAGAAGGTGAAGTCTGGAGGGTGAATCAGAAGAAGCAGAAGAAGGAGAAGGAGAAGGTGAAGTCTGGAGGGTGAATCAGAAGAAGTAGAAGAAGGAGAAGGAGAACGTGAAGTCTGGAGGGTGACGCAGAAGAAGTAGAAGAAGGAGAAGGAGAAGGTGAAGTCAGGAGGGTGAACCAGAAGAAGTAGAAGAAGTATAAGGAGAAGGTGAAGTCAGGAGGGTGAATCAGAAGAAGCAGAAGAAGGAGAAGGAGAAGCTGAAGTCTGGAGGGTGAATCAGAAGAATCAGAAGAAGGAGAAGGTGAAGGTGAAGTCTGGAGGGTGAATCAGAAGAAGCAGAAGAAAGAGAAGGAGAAGGTGAAGTCTGGAGGGTGAAGCAGAAGATGCAGAAGAAGGAGAAGGAGAAGGTGAAGACTGGAGGGTGAATCAGAAGAAGTAGAAGAAGGAGAAGGAGAAGGTGAATTCTGGAGGGTGAATCAGAAGAATTAGAAGAAGGAGAAGGAAAAGGTGAAGTCTGGAGGGTGAATCAGAAGAAGCAGAAGAAGGAGAAGGAGAAGGTGAAGTCTGGAGGGTGAATCAGAAGAAGCAGAAGAAGGAGAAGGAGAAGATGAAGTCTGGAGGGTGATTCAGAAGAAGTAGAAGAAGGAGAAGGAGAAGGTGAGGTCTGGAGGGTGAATCAGAAGAAGCAGAAGAAGGAGAATGATTAGGTGAAGTCTGGAGGGTGAATCAGAAGAAGCAGAAGAAGGAGAAGGAGAAGGTGAAGTCTGGAGTGTGAATCAGAAGAAGCAGAAGAAGGAGATGGAGAAGGTGAAGTCAGGAGGGTGAATCTGAAGAAGCAGAAGAAGGAGAAGGAGAAGGTGAAGTTAGGAGGGTGAATCAGAAGAAGCAGAAGAAGGAGAAGGAGAAGGTGAAGTCAGGGGGGTGAAGCAGAAGAAGTAGAAGAAGGAGAAGGAGAAGGTGAAGTCAGGAGGGTGAAGCAGAAGAAGCAGAATAAGGAGAAGGAGAAGGTGAAGTCTGGAGGGCGCAGCAGAAGAAGCAGAAGAAGGAGAAGGAGAATGTGAAGTCTGGAGGGTGAAGCAGAAGAAGCAGACGAAGGAGAAGGAGAAGGTGAAGTCTGGAGGGTGAATCAGAAGAAGTAGAAGAAGGAGAAGGAGAAGGTGAAGTCAGGAGGGTGAAGCAGAAGAAGCAGAAGAAAAGAAGTAGAAGGTGAAGTCTGGAGGGCGAAGCAGAAGAAGCAGAAGAAGGAGAAGGAGAAGGTGAAGTCTGGAGGGTGAAGCAGAAGAAGCAGAAGAAGGAGAAGGAGAAGGTGAAGTCTGGAGGGTGAATCATAAGAAGTAGAAGAAGGAGAAGGAGAAGGTGAAGTCAGGAGGGTGAAGCAGAAGAAGGAGAAGGAGAAGGTAAAGTCTGGAGGGTGAAGCAGAAGAAGCAGAAGAAGGAGAAGGAGAAGGTGAAATCTGGAGGGTGAATCAGAAGAAGCAGAAGAAGGAGAAGGAGAAGGTGAAGTCAGGAGGGTGAATCAGGAGAAGCAGAAGAAGGAGAAGGAGAAGGTGAAGTCTGGCGGGTGAATCAGAAGAAGCAGAAGAAGGAGAAGGAGAAGCTGAAGACTGGAGGTTGAATCAGAAGAAGTAGAAGAAGGAAAAGGAGAAGGTGAAGTCTGGAAGGTGAATCAGAAGAAGTAGAAGAAGGAGAAGGAGAAGGCAAAGTCTGGAGGGTGAATCAGAAGAAGCAGAAGAAGGAGAAGGAGAAGGTGAAGTCAGGAGGGTGAATCAGAAGAAGCAGAAGATGGAGAAGGAGAAGGTGAAGTCTGGAGGGTGAATCAGAAGAAGCAGAAGAAGGAGAAGGAGAAGGTGAAGACTGGAGGGTGAATCAGAAGAAGTAGAAGAAGGAGAAGGAGAAGGTGAAGTCTGGAGGGTGAATCAGAAGAAGTAGAAGAAGGAGAAGGAGAAGGCGAAGTCTGGAGGGTGAATCAGAAGAAGCAGAAGAAGGAGAAGGAGAAATTGAAGTCTGGAGGGTGAATCAGAAGAAGTAGAAGAAGGAGAAGGAGAAGATGAAGTCTGGAGGGTGAATCAGAAGAAGTAGAAGAAGGAGAAGGAGAAGGTGAGGTCTGGAGGGTGAATCAGAAGAAGCAGAAGAAGGAGAAGGAGAAGGTGAAGTCTGGAGGGTGAATCAGAAGAAGTAGAAGAAGGAGAAGGAGAGGGTGAAGTCTGGGGGGTGACTCAGAAGAAGCAGAAGAAGGAGAAGGAGAAGGTGAAGTCTGGAGGGTGAATCAGAAGAAGCAGAAGAAGGAGAAGGAGAAGATGAAGTCTGGAGGGTGAATCAGAAGAAGTAGAAGAAGGAGAAGGAGAAGGTGAAGTCTGGAGGGTGAATCAGAAGAAGCAGAAAAAGGAGAAGGAGAAGGTGAAGTCTGGAGGGTGAATCAGAAGAAGCAGAAGAAGGAGAAGGAGAAGGTGAAGTCTGGAGGCTGAATCAGAAGAAGCAGAAGAAGGAGAAGGAGAAGGTGAAGACTGGAGGGTGAATCAGAAGAAGTAGAAGAAGGAGAAGGAGAAGGTGAAGTCTGGAGGGTGAAGCAGAAGAAGTAGAAGAAGGAGAAGGAGAAGGTGAAGTCAGGAGGGTGAATTAGAAGAAGGAGAAGGAGAAGGTGAAGTCAGGAGGGTGAATCCGAAGAAGCAGAAGAAGGAGAAGGAGAAGGTGAAGTCTGGAGGGTGAATCAGAAGAATCAGAAGAAGGTGAAGGAGAAGGTGAAGTCTGGAGGGTGAAGCAGAAGATGCAGAAGAATGAGAAGGAGAAGGTGAAGACTGGAGGGTGAATCAGAAGAAGCAGAAGTAGGAGAAGGAGAAGGTGAAGTCTGGAGGGTGAATCAGAAGAAGCAGAAGAAGGAGAAGGAGAAGATGAAGTCTGGAGGGTGAATCAGAAGAAGTAGAAGAAGGAGAAGCAGAAGGTGAGGTCTGGAGGGTGAATCAGAAGAAGCAGAAGAAGGAGAAGGAGAAGGTGTAGTCTGGAGGGTGAATCAGAAGAAGCAGAAGAAGGAGAAGGAAAAGGTGAAGTCTGGAGGGTGAATCAGAAGAAGCAGAAGAAGGAGATGGAGAAGTTGAAGTCAGGAGGGTGAATCAGAAGAAGCAGAAGAAGGAGAAGGAGAAGGTGAAGTTAGGAGGGTGAATCAGAAGAAGCAGAAGAAGGAGAAGGAGAAGGTGAAGTCAGGGGGGTGAAGCAGAAGAAGTAGAAGAAGGAGAAGGAGAAGGTGAAGTCAGGAGGGTGAAGCAGAAGAAGCAGAAGAAGGAGAAGGAGAAGGTGAAGTCTGGAGGGCGCAGCAGAAGAAGCAGAAGAAGGAGAAGGAGAAGGTGAAGTCTGGAGGGTGAAGCAGAAGAAGCAGACGAAGGAGAAGGAGAAGGTGAAGTCTGGAGGGTGAATCAGAAGAAGTAGAAGAAGGAGAAGGAGAAGGTGAAGTCAGCAGGGTGAAGCAGAAGAAGCAGAAGAAGGAGAAGGAGAAGGTGAAGTCTGGAGGGTGAAGCAGGAGAAGCAGAAGAAGGAGAAGGAAAAGGTGAAGTCTGGAGGGCGAAGCAGAAGAAGCAGAAGAAGGAGAAGGAGAAGGTGAAGTCTGGAGGGTGAAGCAGAAGAATCAGAAGAAGGAGAAGGAGAAGGTGAAGTCTGGAGGGTGAATCAGAAGAAGTAGAAGAAGGAGAAGGAGAAGGTGAAGTCAGGAGTGTGAAGCAGAAGAAGCAGAAAAAGGAGAAGGAGAAGGTGAAGTCTGGAGGGTGAAGCAGAAGAAGCAGAAGAAGGAGAAGGAGAAGGTGAAGTCTGGAGGGTGAAGCAGAAGAAGCAGAAGAAGGAGAAGGAGAAGCTGAAGTCTGGAGGGTGAATCAGAAGAAGCAGAAGAAGGAGAAGGCAAGGTGAAGTCTGGAGAGTGAATCAGAAGAAGTAGAAGAAGGAGAAGGAGAAGGTGAAGTCTGGAGGGTGAATCAGAAGAAGCAGAAGAAGGAGAAGGAAAAGGTGAAGTCTGGAGGGTGAATCAGAAGAAGCAGAAGAAGGAGAAGGAGAAGATGAAGTCTGGAGGGTGAATCAGAAGAAGTAGAAGAAGGAGAAGGAGAGGGTGAAGTCTGGAGGGTGAATCAGAAGAAGCAGAAGAAGGAGAAGGAGAAGGTGAAGTCTGGAGGGTGAATCAGAAGAAGCAGAAGAAGGAGAAGGAGAAGGAGAAGTTGAAGTCTGTAGGGTGAATCAGAAGAAGCAGAATAAGGAGAAGGAGAAGGTGAAGTCTGGAGAGTGAATCAGAAGAAGCAGAAGAAGGAGAAGGAGAAGGTGAAGTCTGGAGGGTGAATCAGAAGAAGTCGAAGAAGGAGAAGGAGAAGGTGAAGTCTGGAGGGTGAAGCAGAAGAAGTAGAAGAAGAAGAAGGAGAAGGTGAAGTCAGGAGGGTGAATCAGAAGAAGTAGAAGAAGGAGAAGGAGAAGGTGAAGTCTGGAGGGTGAATCAGAAGAATCAGAAGAAGGAGAAGGAGAAGGTGAAGTCTGGAGGGTGAATCAGAAGAAGCAGAAGAAAGAGAAGGAGAAGGTGAGGTCTGGAGGGTGAAGCAGAAGAAGCAGAAGAAGGATAAGGAGAAGGTGAAGACTGGAGGGTGAATCAGAAGAAGTAGGAGAAGGAGAAGGTGAAGTCTGGAGGGTGAATCAGAAGAAGTAGAAGAAGGAGAAGGAGAAGGTGAAGTCTGGAGGGTGAATCAGAAGAAGTAGAAGAAGGAGAAGGAGAAGGTGAAGTCTGGAGGGTGAATCAGGAGAAGCAGAAGAAGGAGAAGGAGAAGGTGAGGTCTGGAGGGAGAAGCAGAAGAAGTAGAAGAAGGAGAAGGAGAAGGTGAAATCTGGAGGGTGAATCAGAAGAAGTAGAAGAAGGAGAAGGAGAAGGTGAAGTCTGGAGGGTGAATCAGAAGAAGTAGAAAAAGGAGAAGGAGAAGGTGAAGTCTGGGGGGTGAATCAGAAGAAGCAGAAGAAGGAGAAGGAGAAGGAGAAGTTGAAGTCTGGAGGGTGAATCAGAAGAAGCAGAAGAAGGAGAAGGAGAAGGTGAAGTCTGGAGGGTGAAGCAGAAGAAGTAGAAGAAGGAGAAGGAGAAGGTGAAGTCAGGAGGGTGAATCAGAAGAAGTAGAAGAAGGAGAAGGAGAAGGTGAAGTCTGGAGGGTGAATCAGAAGAATCAGAAGAAGGAGAAGGAGAAGGTGAAGTCTGGAGTGTGAATCAGAAGAAGCAGAAGAAAGAGAAGGAGAAGGTGAGGTCTGGAGGGTAAAGCAGAAGAAGCAGAAGAAGGATAAGCAGAAGGTGAAGACTGGAGGGTGAATCAGAAGAAGTAGGAGAAGGAGAAGGTGAAGTCTGGAGGGTGAATCAGAAGAAGTAGAAGAAGGAGAAGGAGAAGGTGAAGTCTGGAGGGTGAATCAGAAGAAGTAGAAGAAGGAGAAGGAGAAGGTGAAGTCTGGAGGGTGAATCAGAAGAAGCAGAAGAAGGAGAAGGAGAAGGTGAAGTCTGGAGGGTGAATCAGAAGAAGTAGAAGAAGGAGAAGGAGAAGATGAAGTCTGGAGGGTGAATCAGAAGAAGTAGAAGAAGGAGAAGGAGAAGGTGAGGTCTGGAGGGTGAATCAGAAGAAGCAGAAGAAGGAGAAGGAGAAGGTGAAGTCTGGAGGGTGAATCAGAAGAAGTAGAAGAAGGAGAAGGAGAGGGTGAAGTCTGGGGGGTGAATCAGAAGAAGCAGAAGAAGGAGAAGGAGAAGGTGAAGTCTGGAGGGTGAATCAGAAGAAGCAGAAGAAGGAGAAGGAGAAGATGAAGTCTGGAGGGTGAATCAGAAGAAGTAGAAGAAGGAGAAGGAGAAGGTGAAGTCTGGAGGGTGAATCAGAAGAAGCAGAAAAAGGAGAAGGAGAAGGTGAAGTCTGGAGGGTGAATCAGAAGAAGCAGAAGAAGGAGAAGGAGAAGGTGAAGTCTGGAGGGTGAAGCAGAAGAAGTAGAAGAAGGAGAAGGAGAAGGTGAAGTCAGGAGGGTGAATTAGAAGAAGGAGAAGAAGGAGAAGGAGAAGGTGAAGTCAGGAGGGTGAATCCGAAGAAGCAGAAGAAGGAGAAGGAGAAGGTGAAGTCTGGAGGGTGAATCAGAAGAATCAGAAGAAGGTGAAGGAGAAGGTGAAGTCTGGAGGGTGAAGCAGAAGATGCAGAAGAATGAGAAGGAGAAGGTGAAGACTGGAGGGTGAATCAGAAGAAGCAGAAGTAGGAGAAGGAGAAGGTGAAGTCTGGAGGGTGAATCAGAAGAAGCAGAAGAAGGAGAAGGAGAAGATGAAGTCTGGAGGGTGAATCAGAAGAAGTAGAAGAAGGAGAAGGAGAAGGTGAGGTCTGGAGGGTGAATCAGAAGAAGCAGAAGAAGGAGAAGGAGAAGGTGTAGTCTGGAGGGTGAATCAGAAGAAGCAGAAGAAGGAGAAGGAAAAGGTGAAGTCTGGAGGGTGAATCAGAAGAAGCAGAAGAAGGAGATGGAGAAGTTGAAGTCAGGAGGGTGAATCAGAAGAAGCAGAAGAAGGAGAAGGAGAAGGTGAAGTTAGGAGGGTGAATCAGAAGAAGCAGAAGAAGGAGAAGGAGAAGGTGAAGTCAGGGGGGTGAAGCAGAAGAAGTAGAAGAAGGAGAAGGAGAAGGTGAAGTCAGGAGGGTGAAGCAGAAGAAGCAGAAGAAGGAGAAGGAGAAGGTGAAGTCTGGAGGGCGCAGCAGAAGAAGCAGAAGAAGGAGAAGGAGAAGGTGAAGTCTGGAGGGTGAAGCAGAAGAAGCAGACGAAGGAGAAGGAGAAGGTGAAGTCTGGAGGGTGAATCAGAAGAAGTAGAAGAAGGAGAAGGAGAAGGTGAAGTCAGCAGGGTGAAGCAGAAGAAGCAGAAGAAGGAGAAGGAGAAGGTGAAGTCTGGAGGGTGAAGCAGGAGAAGCAGAAGAAGGAGAAGGAAAAGGTGAAGTCTGGAGGGCGAAGCAGAAGAAGCAGAAGAAGGAGAAGGAGAAGGTGAAGTCTGGAGGGTGAAGCAGAAGAATCAGAAGAAGGAGAAGGAGAAGGTGAAGTCTGGAGGGTGAATCAGAAGAAGTAGAAGAAGGAGAAGGAGAAGGTGAAGTCAGGAGTGTGAAGCAGAAGAAGCAGAAGAAGGAGAAGGAGAAGGTGAAGTCTGGAGGGTGAAGCAGAAGAAGCAGAAGAAGGAGAAGGAGAAGGTGAAGTCTGGAGGGTGAAGCAGAAGAAGCAGAAGAAGGAGAAGGAGAAGCTGAAGTCTGGAGGGTGAATCAGAAGAAGCAGAAGAAGGAGAAGGCAAGGTGAAGTCTGGAGAGTGAATCAGAAGAAGTAGAAGAAGGAGAAGGAGAAGGTGAAGTCTGGAGGGTGAATCAGAAGAAGCAGAAGAAGGAGAAGGAAAAGGTGAAGTCTGGAGGGTGAATCAGAAGAAGCAGAAGAAGGAGAAGGAGAAGATGAAGTCTGGAGGGTGAATCAGAAGAAGTAGAAGAAGGAGAAGGAGAGGGTGAAGTCTGGAGGGTGAATCAGAAGAAGCAGAAGAAGGAGAAGGAGAAGGTGAAGTCTGGAGGGTGAATCAGAAGAAGCAGAAGAAGGAGAAGGAGAAGGAGAAGTTGAAGTCTGTAGGGTGAATCAGAAGAAGCAGAATAAGGAGAAGGAGAAGGTGAAGTCTGGAGAGTGAATCAGAAGAAGCAGAAGAAGGAGAAGGAGAAGGTGAAGTCTGGAGGGTGAATCAGAAGAAGTCGAAGAAGGAGAAGGAGAAGGTGAAGTCTGGAGGGTGAAGCAGAAGAAGTAGAAGAAGAAGAAGGAGAAGGTGAAGTCAGGAGGGTGAATCAGAAGAAGTAGAAGAAGGAGAAGGAGAAGGTGAAGTCTGGAGGGTGAATCAGAAGAATCAGAAGAAGGAGAAGGAGAAGGTGAAGTCTGGAGGGTGAATCAGAAGAAGCAGAAGAAAGAGAACGAGAAGGTGAGGTCTGGAGGGTGAAGCAGAAGAAGCAGAAGAAGGATAAGGAGAAGGTGAAGACTGGAGGGTGAATCAGAAGAAGTAGGAGAAGGAGAAGGTGAAGTCTGGAGGGTGAATCAGAAGAAGTAGAAGAAGGAGAAGGAGAAGGTGAAGTCTGGAGGGTGAATCAGAAGAAGTAGAAGAAGGAGAAGGAGAAGGTGAAGTCTGGAGGGTGAATCAGGAGAAGCAGAAGAAGGAGAAGGAGAAGGTGAGGTCTGGAGGGAGAAGCAGAAGAAGTAGAAGAAGGAGAAGGAGAAGGTGAAATCTGGAGGGTGAATCAGAAGAAGTAGAAGAAGGAGAAGGAGAAGGTGAAGTCTGGAGGGTGAATCAGAAGAAGTAGAAAAAGGAGAAGGAGAAGGTGAAGTCTGGGGGGTGAATCAGAAGAAGCAGAAGAAGGAGAAGGAGAAGGAGAAGTTGAAGTCTGGAGGGTGAATCAGAAGAAGCAGAAGAAGGAGAAGGAGAAGGTGAAGTCTGGAGGGTGAAGCAGAAGAAGTAGAAGAAGGAGAAGGAGAAGGTGAAGTCAGGAGGGTGAATCAGAAGAAGTAGAAGAAGGAGAAGGAGAAGGTGAAGTCTGGAGGGTGAATCAGAAGAATCAGAAGAAGGAGAAGGAGAAGGTGAAGTCTGGAGGGTGAATCAGAAGAAGCAGAAGAAAGAGAAGGAGAAGGTGAGGTCTGGAGGGTAAAGCAGAAGAAGCAGAAGAAGGATAAGCAGAAGGTGAAGACTGGAGGTTGAATCAGAAGAAGTAGGAGAAGGAGAAGGTGAAGTCTGGAGGGTGAATCAGAAGAAGTAGAAGAAGGAGAAGGAGAAGGTGAAGTCTGGAGGGTGAATCAGAAGAAGTAGAAGAAGGAGAAGGAGAAGGTGAAGTCTGGAGGGTGAATCAGAAGAAGCAGAAGAAGGAGAAGGAGAAGGTGAAGTCTGGAGGGTGAATCAGAAGAAGCAGAAGAAGGAGAAGCAGAAGATGAAGTCTGGAGGGTGAATCAGAAGAAGTAGAAGAAGGAGAAGGAGAAGGTGAGGTCTGGAGGGTGAATCAGAAGAAGCAGAAGAAGGGGAAGGAGAAGGTGAAGTCTGGAGGGTCATTCAGAAGAAGCAGAAAAGGAGAAGGAGAAGGTGAAGTCTGGAGGGTGAATCAGAAGAAGCAGAAGAAGGAGAAGGAGAAGGTGAAGTCTGGAGGGTGAATCAGAAGAAGCAGAAGAAGGAGAAGGAGAAGGTGAAGTCAGGAGGGTGATCAGAAGAAGTAGGAGAAGGAGAAGGTGAAGTCTGGAGGATGAATCAGAAGAAGCAGAAGAAGGAGAAGGAGAAGGTGAAGTCAGGAGGGTGAATCAGAAGAAGCAGAAGAAGGAGATGGAGAAGGTGAAGTCAGGGGGGTGAAGCAGAAGAAGTAGAAGAAGGAGAAGAAGAAGGTGAAGTCTGGAGGGTGAATCAGAAGAAGCAGAAGAAGGAGAAGGAGAAGGTGAAGTCTGGAGGGTGAATCAGAAGAAGCAGAAGAAGGAGAAGGAGAAGGAGAAGTTGAAGTCTGGAGGGTGAATCAGAAGAAGCAGAATAAGGAGAAGGAGAAGGTGAAGTTTGGAGAGTGAATCAGAAGAAGCAGAAGAAGGAGAAGGAGAAGGTGAAGTCTGGAGGGTGAATCAGAAGAAGTAGAAGAAGGAGAAGGAGAAGGTGAAGTCTGGAGGGTGAAGCAGAAGAAGTAGAAGAAGAAGAAGGAGAAGGTGAAGTCAGGAGGGTGAATCAGAAGAAGTAGAAGAAGGAGAAGGAGAAGGTGAAGTCTGGAGGGTGAATCAGAAGAAGAAGAAGAAGGAGAAGGAGAAGGTGAAGTCTGGAGGGTGAATTAGATGAAGCAGAAGAAGGAGAAGGAGAAGGTGAGGTCTGGAGGGAGAAGCAGAAGAAGTAGAAGAAGGAGAAGGAGAAGGTGAAATCTGGAGGGTGAATCAGAAGAAGTAGAAGAAGGAGAAGGAGAAGGTGAAGTCTGGAGGGTGAATCAGAAGAAGTAGAAAAAGGAGAAGGAGAAGGTGAAGTCTGGGGGGTGAATCAGAAGAAGCAGAAGAAGGAGAAGGAGAAGGAGAAGTTGAAGTCTGGAGGGTGAATCAGAAGAAGCAGAAGAAGGAGAAGGAGAAGGTGAAGTCTGGAGGGTGAAGCAGAAGAAGTAGAAGAAGGAGAAGGAGAAGGTGAAGTCAGGAGGGTGAATCAGAAGAAGTAGAAGAAGGAGAAGGAGAAGGTGAAGTCTGGAGGGTGAATCAGAAGAATCAGAAGAAGGAGAAGGAGAAGGTGAAGTCTGGAGGATGAATCAGAAGAAGCAGAAGAAAGAGAAGGAGAAGGTGAGGTCTGGAGGGTGAAGCAGAAGAAGCAGAAGAAGGATAAGCAGAAGGTGAAGACTGGAGGGTGAATCAGAAGAAGTAGGAGAAGGAGAAGGTGAAGTCTGGAGGGTGAATCAGAAGAAGTAGAAGAAGGAGAAGGAGAAGGTGAAGTCTGGAGGGTGAATCAGAAGAAGTAGAAGAAGGAGAAGGAGAAGGTGAAGTCTGGAGGGTGAATCAGAAGAAGCAGAAGAAGGAGAAGGAGAAGGTGAAGTCTGGAGGGTGAATCAGAAGAAGCAGAAGAAGGAGAAGCAGAAGATGAAGTCTGGAGGGTGAATCAGAAGAAGTAGAAGAAGGAGAAGGAGAAGGTGAGGTCTGGAGGGTGAATCAGAAGAAGCAGAAGAAGGGGAAGGAGAAGGTGAAGTCTGGAGGGTCATTCAGAAGAAGCAGAAAAGGAGAAGGAGAAGGTGAAGTCTGGAGGGTGAATCAGAAGAAGCAGAAGAAGGAGAAGGAGAAGGTGAAGTCTGGAGGGTGAATCAGAAGAAGCAGAAGAAGGAGAAGGAGAAGGTGAAGTCAGGAGGGTGATCAGAAGAAGTAGGAGAAGGAGAAGGTGAAGTCTGGAGGATGAATCAGAAGAAGCAGAAGAAGGAGAAGGAGAAGGTGAAGTCAGGAGGGTGAATCAGAAGAAGCAGAAGAAGGAGATGGAGAAGGTGAAGTCAGGGGGGTGAAGCAGAAGAAGTAGAAGAAGGAGAAGAAGAAGGTGAAGTCTGGAGGGTGAATCAGAAGAAGCAGAAGAAGGAGAAGGAGCAGGTGAAGTCTGGAGGGTGAATCAGAAGAAGCAGAAGAAGGAGAAGGAGAAGGAGAAGTTGAAGTCTGGAGGGTGAATCAGAAGAAGCAGAATAAGGAGAAGGAGAAGGTGAAGTTTGGAGAGTGAATCAGAAGAAGCAGAAGAAGGAGAAGGAGAAGGTGAAGTCTGGAGGGTGAATCAGAAGAAGTAGAAGAAGGAGAAGGAGAAGGTGAAGTCTGGAGGGTGAAGCAGAAGAAGTAGAAGAAGAAGAAGGAGAAGGTGAAGTCAGGAGGGTGAATCAGAAGAAGTAGAAGAAGGAGAAGGAGAAGGTGAAGTCTGGAGGGTGAATCAGAAGAAGAAGAAGAAGGAGAAGGAGAAGGTGAAGTCTGGAGGGTGAATTAGATGAAGCAGAAGAAGGAGAAGGAGAAGGTGAGGTCTGGAGGGAGAAGCAGAAGAAGTAGAAGAAGGAGAAGGAGAAGGTGAAGTCTGGAGGGTGAATCAGAAGAAGTAGAAGAAGGAGAAGGAGAAGGTGAAGTCTGGAGGGTGAATCAGAAGAAGTAGAAAAAGGAGAAGGAGAAGGTGAAGTCTGGGGGGTGAATCAGAAGAAGCAGAAGAAGGAGAAGGAGAAGGAGAAGTTGAAGTCTGGAGGGTGAATCAGAAGAAGCAGAAGAAGGAGAAGGAGAAGGTGAAGTCTGGAGGGTGAAGCAGAAGAAGTAGAAGAAGGAGAAGGAGAAGGTGAAGTCAGGAGGGTGAATCAGAAGAAGTAGAAGAAGGAGAAGGAGAAGGTGAAGTCTGGAGGGTGAATCAGAAGAATCAGAAGAAGGAGAAGGAGAAGGTGAAGTCTGGAGGATGAATCAGAAGAAGCAGAAGAAAGAGAAGGAGAAGGTGAGGTCTGGAGGGTGAAGCAGAAGAAGCAGAAGAAGGATAAGGAGAAGGTGAAGACTGGAGGGTGAATCAGAAGAAGTAGGAGAAGGAGAAGGTGAAGTCTGGAGGATGAATCAGAAGAAGTAGAAGAAGGAGAAGGAGAAGGTGAAGTCTGGAGGGTGAATCAGAAGAAGTAGAAGAAGGAGAAGGAGAAGGTGAAGTCTGGAGGGTGAATCAGAAGAAGCAGAAGAAGGAGAAGGAGAAGGTGAAGTCTGGAGGGTGAATCAGAAGAAGCAGAAGAAGGAGAAGGAGAAGGTGAAGTCTGGAGGGCGCAGCAGAAGAAGCAGAAGAAGGAGAAGGAGAAGGTGAAGTCTGGAGGGTGAAGCAGAAGAAGCAGAAGAAGGAGAAGGAGAAGGTGAAGTCTGGAGGGTGAATCAGAAGAAGTAGAAGAAGGAGAAGGAGAAGGTGAAGTCAGGAGGGTGAAGCAGAAGAAGCAGAAGAAGGAGAAGGAGAAGGTGAAGTCTGGAGGGTGAAGCAGAAGAAGCAGAAGAAGGAGAAGAAGAAGGTGAAGTCTGGAGGGCGAAGCAGAAGAAGCAGAAGAAGGAGAAGGAGAAGGTGAAGTCTGGAGGGTGAAGCAGAAGAAGCAGAAGAAGGAGAAGGAGAAGGTGAAGTCTGGAGGGTGAATCAGAAGAAGTAGAAGAAGGCGAAGGAGAAGGTGAAGTCAGGAGGGTGAAGCAGAAGAAGCAGAAGAAGGAGAAGGAGAAGGTGAAGTCTGGAGGGTGAAGCTGAAGAAGCAGAAGAAGGAGAAGGAGAAGGTGAAGTCTGGAGGGTGAAGCTGAAGAAGCAGAAGAAGGAGAAGCAGAAGGTGAAGTCTGGAGGGTGAATCAGAAGAAGCAGAAGAAGCAGAAGGAGAAGGTGAAGTCTGGAGGGTGAATCAGAAGAAGCAGAAGAAGGAGAA
Source organism: Somniosus microcephalus (assembly GCF_052327205.1). NCBI lineage: Eukaryota > Metazoa > Chordata > Chondrichthyes > Squaliformes > Somniosidae > Somniosus > Somniosus microcephalus. The sequence goes on from NW_028225592.1 coordinate 62,878, forward strand.
GGAGAAGGTGAAATCTGGAGGGTGAATCAGAAGAAGCAGAAGAAGTAGAAGGAGAAGGTGAAGTCTGGAGGGTGAATCAGAAGAAGTAGAAGAAGGAGAATGAGATGGTGAAGTCTGGAGGGTGAATCAGAAGAAGCAGAAGAAGGAGAAGGAGAAGGTGAAGTCAGGAGGGTGAATCAGAAGAAGCAGAAGAAGGAGAAGGAGAAGGTGAAGTCTGGAGGGTGAATCAGAAGAAGCAGAAGAAGGAAAAGGAGAAGGTGAAGCCTGGAGGGTGAATCAGAAGCAGCAGAAGAAGTAGAAGGAGAAGGTGATGTCTGGAGGGTGAATCAGAAGAAGTAGAAGAAGGAGAAGGAGAAGGTGAAGTCTGGAGGGTGAATCAGAAGAAGCAGAAGAAGGGGAAGGAGAAGGTGAAGTCAGGAGGGTGAATCAGAAGAAGCAGAAGAAGGAGAAGGAGAAGGTGAAGTCTGGAGGGTGAATCAGAAGAAGCAGAAGAAGGAGAAGGAGAAGGTGAAGACTGGAGGGTGAATCAGAAGAAGTAGAAGAAGGAGAAGGAGAAGGTGAAGTCTGGAGGGTGAATCAGAAGAGGTAGAAGAAGGAGAAGGAGAAGGCGAAGTCTGGAGGGTGAATCAGAAGAAGCAGAAGAAGGAGAAGGAGAAGGTGAAGTCTGGAGGGTGAATCAGAAGAAGCAGAAGAAGGAGAAGGAGAAGATGAAGTCTGGAGGGTGAATCAGAAGAAGTCGAAGAAGGAGAAGGAGAAGGTGAGGTCTGGAGGGTGAATCAGAAGAAGCAGAAGAAGGAGAAGGAGAAGGTGAAGTCTGAATGGTGAATCAGAAGAAGCAGAAGAAGGAAAAGGAGAAGGTGAAGTCTGGAGGGTGAATCAGAAGAAGCAGAAGAAGGAGTAGGAGAAGGTGAAGTCACGGAAGGTGAATCGGAAGAAGCAGAAGAAGGAGAAGGAGAAGGTGAAGTCTGGAGGGGGAATCAGAAGAAGTAGAAGAAGGAGAAGGAGAAGGTGAAGTCTGGCGGGTGAATCAGAAGAAGTAGAAGAAGGAGAAGGAGAAGGTGAAGTCTGGAGGGTGAATCAGAAGAAGCAGAAGAAGGAGAAGGAGAAGGTGAAGTCTGGAGGGTGAATCAGAAGAAGCAGAAGAAGGAGAAGGAGAAGATGAAGTCTGGAGGGTGAATCAGAAGAAGTAGAAGAAGGAGAAGGAGAAGGTGAAGTCTGGAGGGTGAATCAGATTAAGCAGAAGAAGGAGAAGGAGAAGGTGAAGTCTGGAGGGTGAATCAGAAGAAGCAGAAGAAGGAGAAGGAGAAGGTGAAGTCTGGAGGGTGAATCAGAAGAAGTAGAAGAAGCAGAAGGAGAAGGTGAAGTCTGGAGGGTGAAGCAGAAGAAGTAGAAGAAGGAGAAGGAGAAGGTGAAGTCAGGAGGGTGAATCAGAAGAAGTAGAAAAGGAGAAGGAGATGGTGAAGTCTGGAGGGTGAATCAGAAGAATCAGAAGAAGGAGAAGGAGAAGATGAAGTCTGGAGGGTGAATCAGAAGAAGCAGAAGAAAGAGAAGGAGAAGGTGAAGTCTGGAGGGTGAAGCAGAAGAAGCAGAAGAAGGAGAAGGAGAAGGTGAAGACTGGAGGGTGAATCAGAAGAAATAGAAGAAGGAGAAGGAGAAGGTGAGGTCTGGATGGTGAATCAGAAGAAGTAGAAGAAGGAGAAGGAGAAGGTGAAGTCTGGAGGGTGAATCAGAAGAAGTAGAAGAAGGAGAAGGAGAAGGTGAAGTCTGGAGGGTGAATCAGAAGAAGCAGAAGAAGGAGAAGGAGAAGGTGAAGTCTGGAGGGTGAATCAGAAGAAGCAGAAGAAGGAGAAGGAGAAGATGAAGTCTGGAGGGTGAATCAGAAGAAGTAGAAGAAGGAGAAGGAGAAGGTGAGGTCTGGAGGGTGAATCAGAAGAAGCAGAAGAAGGAGAAGGAGAAGGTGAAGTCTGGAGGGTGAATCAGAAGATGCAGAAGAATGAGAAGGAGAAGGTGAAGTCTGGAGGGTGAATCAGAAGAAGCAGAAGAAGGAGAAGCAGAAGGTGAAGTCAGGAGGGTGAATCAGAAGAAGCAGAAGAAGGAGAAGGAGAAGGTGAAGTTAGGAAGGTGAATCAGAAGAAGCAGAAGAAGGAGAAGGAGAAGGTGAAGTCAGGGGGGTGAAGCAGAAGAAGTAGAAGAAGGAGAAGGAGAAGGTGAAGTCAGCAGGGTGAAGCAGAAGAAGCAGAAGAAGGAGAAGGAGAAGGTGAAGCCTGGAGGGCGCAGCAGAAGAAGCAGAAGAAGGAGAAGGAGAAGGTGAAGTCTGGAGGGTGAAGCAGAAGAAGCAGAAGAAGGAGAAGGAGAAGGTAAAGTCTGGAGGGTGAATCAGAAGAAGTAGAAGAAGGAGAAGGAGAAGGTGAAGTCAGGAGGGTGAAGCAGAAGAAGCAGAAGAAGGAGAAGGAGAAGGTGAAGTCTGGAGGGTGAAGCAGAAGAAGCAGAAGAAGGAGAAGAAGAAGGTGAAGTCTGGAGGGCGAAGCAGAAGAAGCAGAAGAAGGAGAAGGAGAAGGAGAAGTCTGGAGGGTGAAGCAGAAGAAGCAGAAGAAGGAGAAGGAGAAGGTGAAGCCTGGAGGGTGAATCAGAAGAAGTAGAAGAAGGCGAAAGAAAAGGTGAAGTCAGGAGGGTGAAGCAGAAGAAGCAGAAGAAGGAGAAGGAGAAGATGAAGTCTGGAGGGTGAATCAGAAGAAGTAGAAGAAGGAGAAGGAGAAGGTGAAGTCTGGAGGGTGAATCAGATGAAGCAGAAGAAGGAGAAGGAGAAGGTGAAGTCTGGAGGGTGAATCAGAAGAAGCAGAAGAAGGAGAAGGAGAAGGTGAAGTCTGGAGGGTGAATCAGAAGAAGCAGAATAAGGAGAAGGAGAAGGTGAAGTCTGGAGGGTGAATCAGAAGAAGCAGAAGAAGGAGAAGGAGAAGGTGAAGTCTGGAGGGTGAATCAGAAGAAGTAAAACAAGCAGAAGGAGAAGGTGAAGTCTGGAGGGTGAAGCAGAAGAAGTAGAAGAAGGAGAAGGAGAATGTGAAGTCAGGAGGGTGAATCAGAAGAATTAGAAGAAGGAGAAGGAGAAGGTGAAGTCTGGAGGGTGAATCAGAAGAATTAGAAGAAGGAGAAGGAGAAGGTGAAGTCTGGAGGGTGAACCAGAAGAAGCAGAAGAAGGAGAAGGAGAAGGTGAAGTCAGGAGGGTGAATCAGAACAAGCAGAAGAAGGAGAAGAAGAAGGTGAAGTTAGGAGGGTGAATCAGAAGAAGCAGAAGAAGGAGAAGGAGAAGGTGAAGTCAGGGGGGTGAAGCAGAAGAAGTAGAAGAAGGAGAAGGAGAAGGTGAAGTCAGCAGGGTGAAGCAGAAGAAGCAGAAGAAGGAGAAGGAGAAGGTGAAGTCTGGAGGGTGAAGCAGAAGAAGCAGAAGAAGGAGAAGGAGAAGGTGAAGTCTGGAGGGTGAATCAGAAGAAGTAGAAGAAGGAGAAGGAGAAGGTGAAGTTAGGAGGGTGAAGCAGAAGAAGCAGAAGAAGGAGAAGGAGAAGGTGAAGTCTGGAGGGTGAAGCAGAAGAAGCAGAAGAAGGAGATGAAGAAGGTGAAGTCTGGAGGGCGAAGCAGAAGAAGCAGAATAAGGAGAAGGAGAAGGTGAAGTCTGGAGGGTGAAGCAGAAGAAGCAGAAAAGGAGAAGGAGAAGGTGAAGTCTGGAGGGTGAATCAGAAGAAGTAGAAGAAGGCGAAGGAAAAGGTGAAGTCAGGAGGGTGAAGCAGAAGAAGCAGAAGAAGGAGAAGGAGAATGTGAAGTCTGGAGGGTGAAGCAGAAGAAGCAGAAGAAGGAGAAGGAGAAGGTGAAGTCTGGAGGGTGAATCAGAAGAAGCAGAAGAAGGAGAAGGAGAAGGTGAGGTCTGGAGGGTGAATCAGAATAAGCAGAAGAAAGAGAAGGAGAAGGTGAGGTCTGGAGGGTGAAGCAGAAGAAGCAGAAGAAGGATAAGGAGAAGGTGAAGACTGGAGGGTGAATCAGAAGAAGTAGGAGAAGGAGAAGGTGAAGTCTGGAGGGTGAATCAGAAGAAGTAGAAGAAGGAGAAGGAGAAGGTGAAGTCTGGAGGGTGAATCAGAAGAAGTAGAAGAAGGAGAAGGAGAAGGTGAAGTCTGGAGGGTGAATCAGAAGAAGCAGAAGAAGGAGAAGGAGAAGGTGAGGTCTGGAGGGAGAAGCAGAAGAAGTAGAAGAAGGAGAAGGAGAAGGTGAAGTCTGGAGGGTGAATCAGAAGAAGTAGAAGAAGGAGAAGGAGAAGGTGAAGTCTGGAGGGTGAATCAGAAGAAGTAGAAAAAGGAGAAGGAGACGGTGAAGTCTGGGGGGTGAATCAGAAGAAGCAGAAGAAGGAGAAGGAGAAGGTGAAGTCTGGAGGGTGAATCAGAAGAAGTAGAAGAAGGAGAAGGAGAAGGTGTAGTCTGGAGGGTGAATCAGAAGAAGTAGACGAATTCGAAGGAGAAGGTGAAGTCAGGAGGGTGAATCAGAAGAAGCAGAAGAAGGAGAAGGAGAAGGTGAAGTCAGGAGGGTGAATCAGAAGAAGCAGAAGAAGGAGAAGGAGAAGGTGAAGTCTGGAGGGTGAATCAGAAGAAGCAGAAGAAGGAGAAGGAGAAGGTGAAGTCTGGAGGGTGAATCAGAAGAAGTAGAAGAAGGAGAAGGAGAAGGTGTAGTCTGGAGGGTGAATCAGAAGAAGTAGACGAAGGAGAAGGAGAAGGTGAAGTCTGGAGGGTGAATCAGAAAAACTGGAAGAAGGAGAAGGAGGAGGTGAAGACTGGAGGGTGAATCAGAAGAAGTAGAAGAAGGAGAAGGAGAAGGTGAAGTCTGGAGGGTGAATCAGAAGAAGCAGAAGGAGGAGAAGGAGAAGGTGAAGTCTGGAGGGTGAATCAGAAGAAGCAGAAGGAGAAGGAGAAGGTGAAGTCTGGAGGGTGAATCAGAAGAAGCAGAAGAAGGGGAAAGAGAAGGTGAAGTCTGGAGGGTGAATCAGATTAAGCAGAAGAAGTAGAAGGAGAAGGTGAAGTCTGGAGGGTGAATCAGAAGAAGTAGAAGAAGGAGAAGGAGAAGGTGAAGTCTGGAGGGTGTATCAGAAGAAACAGAAGAAGGAGAAGGAGAAGGTGAAGTCAGGAGGGTGAATCAGAAGAAGCAGAAGAAGGAGAAGGAGAAGGTGAAGTCTGGAGGGTGAATCAGAAGAAGCAGAACAAGGAGAAGGAGAAGATGAAGTCTGGAGGGTGAATCAGAAGAAGTAGAAGAAGGAGAAGGAGAAGGTGAGGTCTGGAGGGTGAATCAGAAGAAGCAGAAGAAGGAGAAGGAGAAGCTGAAGTCTGAAGGGTGAATCAGAAGAAGCAGAAGAAGGAGAAGGCAAGGTGAAGTCTGGAGGGTGAATCAGAAGAAGTAGAAGAAGGAGAAGGAGAAGGTGAAGTCTGGAGGGTGAATCAGAAGAAGCAGAAGAAGGAGAGGGAGAAGGTGAAGTCTGGAGGGTGAATCAGAAGAAGCAGAAGAAGGAGAAGGAGAAGATGAAGTCTGGAGGGTGAATCAGAAGAAGTAGAAGAAGGAGAAGGAGAAGGTGAATTCTGGAGGGTGAATCAGAAGAAGCAGAAGAAGGAGAAGGAGAAGGTGAAGTCTGGAGGGTGAATCAGAAGAAGCAGAAGAAGGAGAAGGAGAAGGAGAAGTTGAAGTCTGGAGGGTGAATCAGAAGAAGCAGAATAAGGAGAAGGAGAAGGTGAAGTCTGGAGAGTGAATCAGAAGAAGCAGAAGAAGGAGAAGGAGAAGGTGAAGTCTGGAGGGTGAATCAGAAGAAGCAGAAGAAGGGGAAGGAGAAGGTGAAGTCTGGAGGGTGAATCAGAAGAAGCAGAAAAAGTAGAAGGAGAAGGTGAAGTCTGGAGGGTGAATCAGAAGAAGTAGAAGAAGGAGAAGGAGAAGGTGAAGTCTGGAGGGTGAATCAGAAGAAGCAGAAGAAGGAGAAGGAAAAGGTGAAGTCAGGAGGGTGAATCAGAAGAAGCAGAAGAAGGAGAAGGAGAAGGTGAAGTCTGGAGGGTGAATCAGAAGAAGCAGAAGAAGGAGAAGGAGAAGATGAAGTCTGGAGGGTGAATCAGAAGAAGTAGAAGAAGGAGAAGGAGAAGGTGAAGTCTGGAGGGTGAATCAGAAGAAGTAGAAGAAGGAGAAGGAGAAGATGAAGTCTGGAGGGTGAATCAGAAGAAGTAGAAGAAGGACAAGGAGAAGGTGAAGTCTGGAGGGTGAATCAGAAGAAGCAGAAGAAGGAGAAGGAGAAGGTGAAGTCTGGAGGGTGAATCAGAAGAAGCAGAAGAAGGAGAAGGAGAAGTTGAAGTCTGGAGGGTGAATCAGAAGAAGCAGAATAAGGAGAAGGAGAAGGTGAAGTCTGGAGCGTGAATCAGAAGAAGCAGAAGAAGGAGAAGGAGAAGGTGAAGTGTGGAGGGTGAATCAGAAGAAGTAGAAGAAGGAGAAGGAGAAGGTGAAGTCTGGAGGGTGAAGCAGAAGAAGTAGAAGAAGGAGAAGGAGAAGGTGAAGTCTGGAGGGTGAATCAGAAGAAGTAGAAGAAGGAGAAGGAGAAGGTGAAGTCTGGAGGGTGAATCAGAAGAAGTAGAAGAAGGAGAAGGAGAAGGTGAAGTCTGGAGGGTGAATCAGAAGAAGGAGAAGGAGAAGGTGAAGTCTGGAGGGTGCATCAGAAGAAGCAGAAGAAGGAGAAGGAGAAGATGAAGTCTGGAGGGTGAATCAGAAGAAGTAGAAGAAGGAGAAGGAGAAGGTGAGGTCTGGAGGGTGAATCAGAAGAAGCAGAAGAAGGAGAAGGAGAAGGTGAGGTCTGGAGGGTGAAGCAGAAGAAGCAGAAGAAGGATAAGGAGAAGGTGAAGACTGGAGGGTGAATCAGAAAAAGTAGGAGAAGAAGAAGGTGAAGTCTGGAGGGTGAATCAGAAGAAGTAGAAGAAGGAGAAGGAGAAGGTGAAGTCTGGAGGGTGAATCAGAAGAAGTAGAAGAAGGAGAAGGAGAAGGTGAAGTCTGGAGGGTGAATCAGAAGAAGCAGAAGAAGGAGAAGGAGAAGGTGAAGTCTGGAGGGTGAATCAGAAGAAGCAGAAGAAGGAGAAGGAGAAGATGAAGTCTGGAGGGTGAATCAGAAGAAGTAGAAGAAGGAGAAGGAGAAGGTGAGGTCTGGAGGGTGAATCAGAAGAAGCAGAAGAAGCAGAAGGAGAAGGTGAAGTCTGGAGGGTGAATCAGAAGAAGCAGAAAAGGAGAAGGAGAAGGTGAAGTCTGGAGGGTGAATCAGAAGAAGCAGAAGAGGGAGAAGGAGAAGGTGAAGTCAGGAGGGTGAATCAGAAGAAGCAGAAGAAGGAGATGGAGAAGGTGAAGTCAGGGGGGTGAAGCAGAATAAGTAGAAGAAGGAGAAGGAGTCATAGAGTCATAGAGTCATAGAGTAATACAGCACAGATAGAGGCCCTTCGGCCCATCGTGTCCATGCCGGCCATCAAGCCCTGTCTAATCTAATCCCATATTCCAGCATTTGGCCCGTAGCCTTGTATGCTATGGCATTTCAAATGCTCATCCAAATGCTTCTTAAATGTTTTGAGGGTTTCTGCCTCCACAACCCTTTCAGGCAGTGAGTTCCAGACTCCAACCACCCTCTGGGTGAAAAAGTTCTTTCTCAAATCCCCTCTAAACCTCCCTCCCTTTACCTTGAATCTATGCCCCCTAGTTATTGACCCCTCTACTAAGGGGAAAAGCTCCTCAGCATCCATCCTATCTATGCCCCTCACAATTTTGTACATCTCAATCATGTCCCCCCTCAGCCTCCTCTGCTCCAAGGAAAACAAACCCAATCTGCCCAGTCTCTCTTCATAGCTGAAGCGCTCCAGCCCTGGTAACATCCTGGTGAACCTCCTCTGCACCCTCTCTAACGCGATCACATCTTTCCTGTAGTGTGGCGACCAGAACTGCACACAGTATTCCAGCTGTGGCCTAACCAGTGTTTTATACAGCTCCATCATAACCTCCTTGCTCTTATATTCTATGCCTCGGCTAATGAAGGCAAGTATCCCATATGCCTTTTTTACCACCTTATCCACCTGTTCCGCCGCCTTCAGGGATCTGTGTACCTGCACACCCAGATCCCTCTGACCCTCCGTCTTGCCTAGGGTCTTACCATTCATTGTGTATTCCCTTGCCTTGTTAGACCCCCCAAAGTGCATCACCTCGCACTTTTCCGGGTTAAATTCCATTTGCCACTGTTCCGCCCATCTGACCAACCCATCTATATCGTTCTGCAGACTGAGGCTACCCTCCTCGCTATTTACCACCCTACCAATTTTAGTATCATCTGCGAATTTACTGATCATACCCTTTACATTCATATCCAAGTCATTAATGTAGACCACAAACAGCAAGGGACCCAGCACCGATCCCTGTGGTACCCCACTGGCCACAGGTTTCCAGTCACAAAAACAACCTTCGACCATCACCCTCTGCCTTCTGCCACTAAGCCAGTTTTGTATCCAATGTGCCAAGGCACCCTGGATTCCATGGGCTCTTACCTTCTTGACCAGTCTCCTGTGCGGGACTTTATCGAAGGCCTTACTGAAATCCATGTATACCACATCCACTGCGTTACCCTCATCCACACACCTAGTCACCCCCTCAAAAAATTCAATCAAATTAGTCAGACATGATCTTCCCTTGACAAAGCCATGTTGACTATCCCTGATTAATCCTTGCCTCTCCAAGTGGAGACAAATTTTGTCCCTCAGGATTTTTTCCAGTAATTTTCCTACCACTGATGTTAGGCTCACTGGCCTGTAGTTCCCCGGTTTTTCCCTACTACCCTTCTTGAATAATGGTACTACATTAGCGGTTCTCCAGTCCTCTGGCACATCCCCTGTGGCCAGAGAGGTCCTGAATATATGTGTTAGAGCCCCCGCAATCTCCTCCTTTGCCTCACACAGCAGCCTGGGGTACATTTCATCGGGGCCTGGGGATTTATCCATTTTTAGGCCAGCTAAAACCGCCAATACCTCCTCCCTCTCGATGTTAATATGTTCGAGCATATCACAGTCCCCCCGCCCTATTTCTATGTCTACATCGTCCTTCTCCATAGTGAAAACAGATGCAAAAAATTCATTTAGAACCCCTCCTACATCTTCCGGCTCCACACACAGATTGCCACTTTTGTCCCTAATGGGCCCTATTTTTTCCCTAGTTATCCTTTTACCCTTAATATACTTATAAAACATCTTCGGATTTTCCTTTATTTTGCTCGCCAGTGTTATTTCATGGCCCCTCCTTGATCTCCTAATTTCTTTTTTAAGTATCCCCCTGCACTTTTTGTACTCCTCTAGGGCTTCCTCCGTCTTTAGCCTTTTGTATCTACCAAAAGCCCTCCTTTTTTTCCTAATCCATTCCCGTATATCCCCTGACATCCACGGTTCCCTGTGGTTTTTGGAACCACTCTTGACCTTTATGGGAACATGTTGCCCTTGTATGATCTCAATCTCCCTTCTGAAAGCCTCCCATTGCTCCGATGCGGATTTTCCTACAAGTAGCTGATCCCAGTCCATTTTGGCCAGATCCTGCCTTATCCTATTAAAATCGGCCTTCCCCCAATTTAGAACCTTTATTTCCGGCCCATCCCTGTCCTTTTCCATGACCACCTTAAATCTTACCATATTATGGTCACTATCACCAAAGTGCTCACCTACTAGCACTTTTTCCACTTGGCCGGCCACATTCCCTAGAATTAGGTCCAGTACCGCCCCCTCTCTTGTAGGACTTTCTACATGCTGGCTCAAAAAGCTCTCCTGGATGCACTTTAAGAATTCTACACCCTCTGAGCCTTTCACACTTTGACTATCCCAGTTAATATTGGGGAAGTTGAAATCCCCCATTATTATTACCCTATTATTTGCACATTTCTCTGAGATTTGCCTACATATCTGTTCCTCTATCTCCCCCTGACTGTTTGGAGGCCTATAGTACACTCCCAGCAAAGTGCTTGCCCCCTTTTTGTTTTTAAGCTCCACCCATATGGCCTCATTAGAGGACCCAGCTAATATATCATCCCTCCTTACTGCAGTAATTGACTCCTTAATTAATATTGCGACACCCCCTCCTCTTATACCTCCCCCTCTGTCTCGCCTGAAGATTCTGTACCCCGGAATATTGAGCTGCCAGTCTTGCCCCTCCCTCAACCATGTCTCAGTGATAGCAACAATATCATACTCCCATGTGTTTATCAACACCTTCAGTTCATCCACCTTATTTGCAAGGCTCCTTGCATTAAAATAGATGCCATCCAGCCTTGCCCTTATATATTTGCCCTGCCTACCAAGCTGACTTGTTTTTTCCTCCATAATTGGCAGCACATCCCCCCCTACTTCAGCTCCCCCCTGTATCCCATCCCCCTGCCAAGTTAGTTTAAACCCCCCCCGACAGTGCTAGCAAACCTCCCCGCAAGGATATTTGTCCCGCTCTGGTTCAGGTGCAACCCGTCCGACTTGTACAATTCCCACCTTTCCCAGAAGCAGGCCCAGTGATCCAGGAAAGTAAAACCCTCCCCCCTACACCAACTCTTTAGCCACGCATTCATCTGCTCTATCCTCCCATTCCTATACTTACTAGCACGTGGCACTGGGAGTAATCCAGAGATTACACCCTTTGAGGTCCTGCCCTTTAATCTGTTACCTAGCTCCCTAAATTCTTGATGCAGGACCTCATCCCTCTTTTTACCTATGTCGTTGGTACCAATGTGGACCACGACCACTGGCTGTTCACCCTCCCCCTCCAGAATGCCCTGCAGCCGCTCAGTGACATCCTTGACCCTGGCACCAGGGAGGCAACAAACCATCCTGGAGTCACGTTTGCGGCCACAGAACCGCCAGTCTGTTCCCCTTACTATAGAATCCCCTACCACTATTGCTCTCCCACTCTTTTCCCCCCCCTCCTGGGCAGCAGGAGCACCCCCAGTGCCAGGAAGTTGGCTGCTGCTGCCTTCCCCTGGTGAGTCATCCCCCTCAACAGTATCAAAAGCGGTATACCTGTTTGAAAGGGGGATGTCCGCAGGGGTTCCCTGCACTACCTGCCTGCCTTTGTTGCTCCGCCTGATGGTCACTCCCTGTGCTGCCCTACCCTGAGGCGTGCACAACTCGCTAAACGTGGTATCCACGAGCCTCTCAGCATCGCGCATGCTCCACAACCCATCCACCCGCAGCTCGAGCGCCGCAATGCGGTCTACAAGTAGCTGCAGCTGGATGCATTTCCCGCACACATGGTCGTCAGGGACACTGGCAGCGTCCCTGATTTCCCACATGGAGCAAGAGGAGCAGAACACGGGTCTGAGCTCTCCTGCCATGACTTACTCCTTTAATTAATTTAAAAATTAATTCAATACCCCAGTTACAGGAGAAGGTGAAGCCTGGAGGGTGAATCAGAAGAAACAGAAGAAGGAGAAGGAGAAGGTGAAGTCTGGAGTGTGAATCAGAAGAAGCAGAAAAAGGAGAAGTAGAAGGTGAAGTCTGGAGGGTGAAGCAGAAGAAGCAGAAGAAGGAGAAGGCGAAGATGAAGTCTGGAGGGTGAAGCAGAAGAAGCAGAAGAAGGAGAAGGAGAAGGTGAAGTCTGGAGGGTGAATCAGAAGAAGCAGATGAAGGAGAAGGAGAAGGTGAAGTCAGGAGGGTGAAGCAGAAGAAGTAGAAGAAGGAGAAGGAGAAGGTGAAGTCTGGAGGGTGATTCAGAAAAAGCAGAACAAGGAGAAGGAGAAGGTGAAGTCTGGAGGGTGATTCAGAAAAAGCAGAACAAGGAGAAGGAGAAGGTGAAGTCTGGAGGGTGAATCAGAAGAAGCAAAAGAAGGAGAAGGAGAAGGTGAAGTCTGGAAGGTGAATCAGAAGAAGCAGAAGAAGGAGAAGGAGAAGGTGAAGTCTGGAGGGTGAATCAGAAGAAGTAGAAGTAGGAGAAGGAGAAGGTGAAGTCTGGAGGGTGAATCAGAAGAAGCAGAAGAAGGAGAAGGAGAAGATGAAGTCAGGAGGGTGAAGCAGAAGAAGCAGAAGAAGGAGAAGGAGAAGGTGAAGTCAGGAGGGTGAAGCAGAAGAAGCAGAAGAAGGAGAAGGAGAAGGTGAAGTCAGGAGGGTGAATCAGAAGAATGAGAAGAAGGAGAAGGAGAAGGTGAAGTCAGGAGGGTGAATCAGAAGAATGAGAAGAAGGAGAAGGAGTAGGTGAAGTCTGGAGGGTGAATCAGAAGAAGTAGAAGAAGGAGAAGGAGAAGGTGAAGTGTGGAGGGTGAATCAGAAGAAGTAGAAGAAGGAGAAGGAGAAGGTGAAGTCTGGAGGGTGAATCAGAAGAAGCAGAAGAAGGAGAAGGAGAAGGTGAAGTCAGGAGGGTGAATCAGAAGAAGCAGAAGAAGGAGAAGGAGAAGGTGAAGTCAGGAGGGTGAATCAGAAGAAGCAGAAGAAGGAGAAGGAGAAGGTGAAGTCAGGAGGGTGAAGCAGAAGAAGCAGAAGAAGGAGAAGTAGAAGGTGAAGTCAGGAGGGTGAAGCAGAAGAAGTAGAAGAAGGAGAAGGAGAAGGTGAAGTCTGGAGGGTGAATCAGAAGAAGCAGATGAAGGAGAAGGAGAAGGTGAAGTCAGGAGGGTGAATCAGAAGAAGCAGAAGAAGGAGAAGAAGAAGGTGAAGTCTGGAGGGTGAAGCAGAAGAAGCAGAAGATGGAGAAGGAGAAGGTGAAGTCTGGAGGGTGAATCAGAAGAAGCAGAAGAAGGAGAAGGAGAAGGTGAAGTCAGGAGGGTGAATCAGAAGAAGCAGAAGAAGGAGAAGGAGAAGGTGAAGTCTGGAGGGTGAAGCAGAAGAAGCAGAAGATGGAGAAGGTGAAGGTGAAGTCTGGAGGGTGAATCAGAAGAAGCAGAAGAAGGAGAAGGAGAAGGTGAAGTCTGGAGGGTGAAGCAGAAGAAGCAGAAGAAGGAGAAAGAGAAGGTGAAGTCTGGAGGGTGAATCAGAAGAAGCAGAAGAAGGAGAAGGAGAAGGTGAAGTCAGGAGGGTGAATCAGAAGAAGTAGAAGAAGGAGAAGGAGAAGGTGAAGTCTGGAGGGTGAATCAGAAGAAGTAGAAGAAGGAGAAGGAGAAGGTGAAGTGTGGAGGGTGAATCAGAAGAAGTAGAAGAAGGAGAAGGAGAAGGTGAAGTCTGGAGGTTGAATCAGAAGAAGTAGATGAAGGAGAAGGAGAAGGTGAAGTCAGGAGGGTGAATCAGAAGAAGCAGAAGAAGGAGAAGGAGTAGGTGAAGTCAGGAGGGTGTATCAGAAGTGACAGAAGAAGGAGAAGGAGAAGGTGAAGTCAGGAGGGTGAATCAGAAGAAGCAGAAGAAGGAGAAGGAGAAGGTGAAGTCAGGAGGGTGAAGCAGAAGAAGCAGAAGAAGGAGAAGGAGAAGGTGAAGTCAGGAGGGTGAATCAGAAGAGGCAGAAGAAGGAGAAGGAGAAGGTGAAGTCTGGAGGGTGAATCAGAAGAAGCAGAAGAAGGAGAAGGAGAAGGTGAAGTCAGGAGGGTGAATCAGAAGAAGCAGAAGAAGGAGAAGGAGAAGGTGAAGTCTGGAGGGTGAAGCAGAAGAAGCAGAAGAAGGAGAAGGAGAAGGTGAAGTCTGGAGGGTGAATCAGAAGAAGCAGAAGAAGGAGAAGGAGAAGGTGTAGTCTGGAGGGTGAATCAGAAGAAGCAGAAGAAGGAGAAGGAGAAGGTGAAGTCAGGAGGGTGAATCAGAAGAAGCAGAAGGAGAAGGAGAAGGTGAAGTCTGGAGGGTGAATCAGAAGAAGTGGAAGAAGGAGAAGGAGAAGGTGAAGTCTGGAGGGTGAAGCAGAAGAAGCAGAACAAGGAGAAGGAGAAGGTGAAGTCTGGAGGGTGAAGCAGAAGAAGCAGAAGAAGGAGAAGGAGAAGGTGAAGTCAGGAGGGTGAATCAGAAGAAGCAGAAGAAGGAGATGGAGAAGGTGAAGTCTGGAGGGTGAATCAGAAGAAGCAGAAGAAGGAGAAGGAGAAGGTGAAGTCTGGAGGGTGAATCAGAGGAAGCAGAAGAAGGAGAAGGAGAAGGTGAAGTCTGGAGGGTGAATCAGAAGAAGCAGAAGAAGGAGAAGGAGAAGGTGAAGTCAGGATGGTGAATCAGAAGAAGTAGAAGAAGGAGAAGGAGAAGGTGAAGTCTGGATGGTGAATCAGAAGAAGCAGAAGAAGGAGAAGGAGAAGGTAAAGTCTGGAGACTGAATCAGAAGAAGCAGAAGAAGGAGAAGGAGAAGGTGAAGTCTGGAGGGTGAAGCAGAAGAAGCAGAAGAAGGAGAAGGAGAAGGCGAAGTCTGGAGGGTGAAACAGAGGAAGTAGAAGAAGGAGAAGGAGAAGGTGAAGTCTGGAGGGTGAATCAGAAGAAGCAGAAGAAGGAGAAGGAGAAGGTGAAGTCTGGAGGGTGAATCAGAAGAAGCAGAACAAGGAGAAGGAGAAGGTGAAGTTTGGAGGGTGAATCAGAAGAAGCAGAAGAAGGAGAAGGAGAAGGTGAAGTCTGGAGGGTGAATCAGAAGAAGCAGAAGAAGGAGAAGGAGAAGGTGAAGTCTGGAGGGTGAATCAGAAGAAGTAGAAGAAGGAGAAGGAGAAGGTGAAGTCTGGATGGTGAATCAGAAGAAGCAGAAGAAGGAGAAGGAGAAGGTAAAGTCTGGAGACTGAATCAGAAGAAGCAGAAGAAGGAGAAGGAGAAGGTGAAGTCTGGAGGGTGAAGCAGAAGAAGCAGAAGAAGGAGAAGGAGAAGGCGAAGTCTGGAGGGTGAAACAGAGGAAGTAGAAGAAGGAGAAGGAGAAGGTGAAGTCTGGAGGGTGAATCAGAAGAAGCAGAAGAAGGAGAAGGAGAAGGTGAAGTCTGGAGGGTGAATCAGAAGAAGCAGAACAAGGAGAAGGAGAAGGTGAAGTTTGGAGGGTGAATCAGAAGAAGCAGAAGAAGGAGAAGGAGAAGGTGAAGTCTGGAGGGTGAATCAGAAGAAGCAGAAGAAGGAGAAGGAGAAGGTGAAGTCTGGATGGTGAATCAGAAGAAGCAGAAGAAGGAGAAGGAGAAGGTGAAGTCTGGAGGGTGAATCAGAAGAAGCAGAAGAAGGAGAAGGAGAAGGTGAAGTCTGGAGGGTGAAGCAGAAGAAGCAGAAGAAGGATAAGGAGAAGGTGAAGTCTGGAGGGTGAATCAGAGGAAGCAGAAGAAGGAGAAGGAGAAGGTGAAGTCTGGAGGGTGAATCAGAAGAAGCAGAACAAGGAGAAGGAGTAGGTGAAGTCTGGAGGGTGAATCAGAAGAAGCAGAAGAAGGAGAAGGAGATGGTGAAGTCTGGAGGGTGAATCAGAAGAAGCAGAAGAAGGAGAAGGAGAAGTTGAAGTCTGGAGGGTGAATCAGAAGAAGCAGAAGAAGGAGAAGGAGAAGGTGAAGTCTGGAGGGTGAATCAGAAGAAGTAGAAGAAGGAGAAGGAGAAGGTGAAGTCTGGAGGGTGAATCAGAAGAAGTAGAAGAAGGAGAAGGAGACGGTGAAGTCTGGAGGGTGATGCAGAAGAAGCAGAAGATGGAGAAGGAGAAGGTGAAGTCACGAGGGTGAATCAGAAGAAGCAGAAGAAGGAGAAGGAGAAGGTGAAGTCTGGAGGGTGAATCAGAAGAGGCAGAACAAGGAGAAGGAGAAGGTGAAGTCTGGATGGTGAATCAGAAGAAGCAGAACAAGGAGAAGGAGAAGGTGAAGTCTGGAGGGTGAATCAGAAGAAGTAGAAGAAGGAGAAGGAGAAGGTGACGTCTGGAGGGTGAATCAGAAGAAGCAGAAGAAGGAGAAGGAGAAAGTGAAGTCTGGAGGGTGAAGCAGAAGAAGCAGAAGAAGGATAAGGAGAAGGTGAAGTCTGGAGGGTGAATCAGAGGAAGCAGAAGAAGGAGAAGGAGAAGGTGAAGTCTGGAGGGTGAATCAGAAGAAGCAGAAGAAGGAGAAGGAGAAGGTGAAGTCTGGAGGGTGAATCAGAAGAAGCAGAACAAGGAGAAGGAGTAGGTGAAGTCTGGAGGGTGAATCAGAAGAAGCTGAAGAAGGAGAAGGAGATGGTGAAGTCTGGAGGGTGAATCAGAAGAAGCAGAAGAAGGAGAAGGAGAAGTTGAAGTCTGGAGGGTGAATCAGAAGAAGTAGAAGAAGGAGAAGGAGAAGGTGAAGTCTAGAGGGTGAATCAGAAGAAGTAGAAGAAGGAGAAGGAGAAGGTGAAGTCTGGAGGGTGAATCAGAAGAAGTAGAAGAAGGAGAAGGAGACGGTGAAGTCTGGAGGGTGATGCAGAAGAAGCAGAAGATGGAGAAGGAGAAGGTGAAGTCACGAGGGTGAATCAGAAGAAGCAGAAGAAGGAGAAGGAGAAGGTGAAGTCTGGAGGGTGAATCAGAGGAAGCAGAAGAAGAAGAAGGAGAAGGTGAAGTCAGGAGGGTGAATCAGAAGAAGCAGAAGTAGGAGAAGGAGAAGGTGAAGTCAGGAGGGTGAATCAGAAGAAGTAGAAGAAGGAGAAGGAGAAGGTGAAGTCTGGAGGGTGAATCAGAAGAAGCAGAACAAGGAGAAGGAGAAGGTGAAGTCTGGAGGGTGAATCAGAAGAAGCAGAAGAAGGAGAAGGAGAAGGTGAAGTCTGGAGGGTGAATCAGAAGAAGCAGAAGAAGGAGAAGGAGAAGGTGAAGTCTGGAGGGTGAATCAGAAGAAGTAGAAGAAGGAGAAGGAGAAGGTGAAGTCTGGAGGGTGAATCAGAAGAAGCAGAACAAGGAGAAGGAGAAGGTGAAGTCTGGATGGTGAATCAGAAGAAGCAGAAGAAGGAGAAGGAGAAGGTGAAGTCTGGAGGGTGAATCAGAAGAAGTAGAAGAAGGAGAAGGAGAAGGTGAAGTCTGGAGGGTGAATCAGAAGAAGCAGAAGAAGGAGAAGGAGAAGGTGAAGTCTGGAGGGTGAAGCAGAAGAAGCAGAAGAAGGATAAGGAGAAGGTGAAGTCTGGAGGGTGAATCAGAGGAAGCAGAAGAAGGAGAAGGAGAAGGTGAAGTCTGGAGGGTGAATCAGAAGAAGCAGAAGAAGGAGAAGGAGAAGGTGAAGTCTGGAGGGTGAATCAGAAGAAGCAGAACAAGGAGAAGGAGTAGGTGAAGTCTGGTGGGTGAATCAGAAGAAGCAGAAGAAGGAGAAGGAGATGGTGAAGTCTGGAGGGTGAATCAGAAGAAGCAGAAGAAGGAGAAGGAGAAGTTGAAGTCTGGAGGGTGAATCAGAAGAAGTAGAAGAAGGAGAAGGAGAAGGTGAAGTCTGGAGGGTGAATCAGAAGAAGTAGAAGAAGGAGAAGGTGAAGTCTGGAGGGTGAATCAGAAGAAGCAGAACAAGGAGAAGGAGAAGGTGAAGTCTGGAGGGTGAATCAGAAGAAGCAGAAGAAGGAGAAGGAGAAGGTGAAGTCTGGAGGGTGAATCAGAAGAAGCAGAAGAAGGAGAAGGAGAAGGTGAAGTCTGGAGGGTGAATTAGAAGAAGTAGAAGAAGGAGAAGGAGAAGGTGAAGTCTGGAGGGTGAATCAGAAGAAGCAGAACAAGGAGAAGGAGAAAGTGAAGTCTGGATGGTGAATCAGAAGAAGCAGAAGAAGGAGAAGGAGAAGGTGAAGTCTGGAGGGTGAATCAGAAGAAGTAGAAGAAGGAGAAGGAGAAGGTGACGTCTGGAGGGTGAATCAGAAGAAGCAGAAGAAGGAGAAGGAGAAAGTGAAGTCTGGAGGGTGAAGCAGAAGAAGCAGAAGAAGGATAAGGAGAAGGTGAAGTCTGGAGGGTGAATCAGAGGAAGCAGAAGAAGGAGAAGGAGAAGGTGAAGTCTGGAGGGTGAATCAGAAGAAGTAGAAGAAGGAGAAGGAGAAGGTGAAGTGTGGAGGGTGAATCAGAAGAAGTAGAAGAAGGAGAAGGAGAAGGTGAAGTCTGGAGGGTGAATCAGAAGAAGTAGAAGAAGGAGAAGGAGAAGGTGAAGTCAGGAGGGTGAATCAGAAGAAGCAGAAGAAGGAGAAGGAGAAGGTGAAGTCAGGAGGGTGAATCAGAAGAAGCAGAAGAAGGAGAAGGAGAAGGTGAAGTCAGGAGGGTGAAGCAGAAGAAGCAGAAGAAGGAGAAGGAGAAGGTGAAGTCAGGAGGGTGAAGCAGAAGAAGTAGAAGAAGGAGAAGGAGAAGGTGAAGTCTGGAGGGTGAATCAGAAGAAGTAGAAGAAGGAGAAGGAGAAGGTGAAGTGTGGAGGGTGAATCAGAAGAAGTAGAAGAAGGAGAAGGAGAAGGTGAAGTCTGGAGGGTGAATCAGAAGAAGTAGAAGAAGGAGAAGGAGAAGGTGAAGTCAGGAGGGTGAATCAGAAGAAGCAGAAGAAGGAGAAGGAGAAGGTGAAGTCAGGAGGGTGAATCAGAAGAAGCAGAAGAAGGAGAAGGAGAAGGTGAAGTCAGGAGGGTGAAGCAGAAGAAGCAGAAGAAGGAGAAGGAGAAGGTGAAGTCAGGAGGGTGAAGCAGAAGAAGTAGAAGAAGGAGAAGGAGAAGGTGAAGTCTGGAGGGTGAATCAGAAGAAGTAGAAGAAGGAGAAGGAGAAGGTGAAGTCTGGAGCGTGAAGCAGAAGAAGCAGAAGAAGGAGAAAGAGAAGGTGAAGCCTGGGGGGTGAATCAGAAGAAGCAGAAGAAGGAGAAGGAGAAGGAGAAGGTGAAGTCTGGAGGGTGAATCAGAAGAAGCAGAAGAAGGAGAAGGAGAAGGTGAAGTCAGGAGGGTGAATCAGAAGAAGCAGAAGAAGGAGAAGGAGAAGGTGAAGTCTGGAGGGTGAAGCAGAAGAAGCAGAAGATGGAGAAGGAGAAGGTGAAGTCTGGAGGGTGAATCAGAAGAAGCAGAAGAAGGAGAAGGAGAAGGTGAAGTGTGGAGGGTGAATCAGAAGAAGTAGAAGAAGGAGAAGGAGAAGTTGTAGTCTGGAGAGTGAATCAGAAGAAGTAGAAGAAGGAGAAGGAGAATGTGAAGTCAGGAGGGTGAATCAGAAGAAGCAGAATAAGGAGAAGGAGAAGGTGAAGTCAGGAGGGTGAATCAGAAGAAGCAGAAGAAGGAGAAGGAGAAGGTGAAGTCAGGAGGGTGAATCAGAAGAAGCAGAAGAAGGAGAAGGAGAAGGTGAAGTCAGGAGGGTGAAGCAGAAGAAGCAGAAGAAGGAGAAGGAGAAGTTGAAGTCTGGAGGGTGAATCAGAAGAAGTAGAAGAATTAGAAGGAGAAGGTGAAGTCTGGAGGGTAAATCAGAAGAAGTAGAAGAAGGAGAAGGAGAAGGTGAAGTCTGGAGGGTGAATCAGAAGAAGTAGAAGAAGGAGAAGGAGAAGGTGAAGTCTGGAGGGTGATGCAGAAGAAGGAGAAGGAGAAGGTGAAGTCAGGAGGGTGAATCAGAAGAAGCAGAAGAAGGAGAAGGAGAAGGTGAAGTCTGGAGGGTGAATCAGAGGAAGCAGAAGAAGGAGAAGAGATGGTGAAGTCAGGAGGGTGAATCAGAAGAAGCAGAAGAAGGAGAAGGAGAAGGTGAAGTCAGGAGGGTTAATCAGAAGAAGTAGAAGAAGGAGAAGGAGAAGGTGAAGTCTGGAGGGTGAATCAGAAGAAGTAGAAGAAGGAGAAGGAGAAGGTGAAGTGTGGAGGGTGAATCAGAAGAAGTAGAAGAAGGAGAAGGAGAAGGTGAAGTCTGGAGGGTGAATCAGAAGAAGTAGAAGAAGGAGAAGGAGAAGGTGAAGTCAGGAGGGTGAATCAGAAGAAGCAGAAGAAGGAGAAGGAGAAGGTGAAGTCAGGAGGGTGAATCAGAAGAAGCAGAAGAAGGAGAAGGAGAAGGTGAAGTCAGGAGGGTGAAGCAGAAGAAGCAGAAGAAGGAGAAGGAGAAGGTGAAGTCAGGAGGGTGAAGCAGAAGAAGTAGAAGAAGGAGAAGGAGAAGGTGAAGTCTGGAGGGTGAATCAGAAGAAGTAGAAGAAGGAGAAGGAGAAGGTGAAGTCTGGAGCGTGAAGCAGAAGAAGCAGAAGAAGGAGAAAGAGAAGGTGAAGCCTGGGGGGTGAATCAGAAGAAGCAGAAGAAGGAGAAGGAGAAGGAGAAGGTGAAGTCTGGAGGGTGAATCAGAAGAAGCAGAAGAAGGAGAAGGAGAAGGTGAAGTCAGGAGGGTGAATCAGAAGAAGCACAAGAAGGAGAAGGAGAAGGTGAAGTCTGGAGGGTGAAGCAGAAGAAGCAGAAGATGGAGAAGGAGAAGGTGAAGTCTGGAGGGTGAATCAGAAGAAGCAGAAGAAGGAGAAGGAGAAGGTGAAGTGTGGAGGGTGAATCAGAAGAAGTAGAAGAAGGAGAAGGAGAAGTTGTAGTCTGGAGAGTGAATCAGAAGAAGTAGAAGAAGGAGAAGGAGAATGTGAAGTCAGGAGGGTGAATCAGAAGAAGCAGAATAAGGAGAAGGAGAAGGTGAAGTCAGGAGGGTGAATCAGAAGAAGCAGAAGAAGGAGAAGGAGAAGGTGAAGTCAGGAGGGTGAATCAGAAGAAGCAGAAGAAGGAGAAGGAGAAGGTGAAGTCAGGAGGGTGAAGCAGAAGAAGCAGAAGAAGGAGAAGGAGAAGGTGAAGTCAGGAGGGTGAAGCAGAAGAAGTAGAAGAAGGAGAAGGAGAAGGTGAAGTCTGGAGGGTGAATCAGAATAGGTAGAAGAAGGAGAAGGAGAAGGTGAAGTCTGGAGGGTGAATCAGAAGAAGCAGAACAAGGAGAAGGAGAAGGTGAAGTCTGGATGGTGAATCAGAAGAAGCAGAAGAAGGAGAAGGAGAAGGTGAAGTCTGGAGGGTGAATCAGAAGAAGTAGAAGAAGGAGAAGGAGAAGGTGAAGTCTGGAGGGTGAATCAGAAGAAGCAGAAGAAGGAGAAGGAGAAGGTGAAGTCTGGAGGGTGAAGCAGAAGAAGCAGAAGAAGGATAAGGAGAAGGTGAAATCTGGAGGGTGAATCAGAGGAAGCAGAAGAAGGAGAAGGAGAAGGTGAAGTCTGGAGGGTGAATCAGAAGAAGCAGAAGAAGGAGAAGGAGAAGGTGAAGTCTGGAGGGTGAGTCAGAAGAAGCAGAACAAGGAGAAGGAGTAGGTGAAGTCTGGTGGGTGAATCAGAAGAAGCAGAAGAAGGAGAAGGAGATGGTGAAGTCTGGAGGGTGAATCAGAAGAAGCAGAAGAAGGAGAAGGAGAAGTTGAAGTCTGGAGGGTGAATCAGAAGAAGTAGAAGAAGGAGAAGGAGAAGGTGAAGTCTGGAGGGTGAATCAGAAGAAGTAGAAGAAGGAGAAGGAGAAGGTGAAGTCTGGAGGGTGAATCAGAAGAAGTAGAAGAAGGAGAAGGAGACGGTGAAGTCTGGAGGGTGATGCAGAAGAAGCAGAAGATGGAGAAGGAGAAGGTGAAGTCACGAGGGTGAATCAGAAGAAGCAGAAGAAGGAGAAGGTGAAGTCTGGAGGGTGAATCAGAGGAAGCAGAAGAAGAAGAAGGAGAAGGTGAAGTCAGGAGGGTGAATCAGAAGAAGCAGAAGAAGGAGAAGGAGAAGGTGAAGTCAGGAGGGTGAATCAGAAGAATTAGAAGAAGGAGAAGGAGAAGGTGAAGTCTGGAGGGTGAATCAGAAGAAGTAGAAGAAGGAGAAGGAGAAGGTGAAGTCTGGAGGGTGAAGAAGAAGAAGCAGAACAAGGAGAAGGAGAAGGTGAAGTCTGGAGGGTGAAGCAGAAGAAGCAGAGGAAGGATAAGGAGAAGGTGAAGTCAGGAGGGTGAATCAGAAGAAGCAGAAGAAGGAGATGGAGAAGGTGAAGTCTGGAGGGTGAATCAGAAGAAGCAGAAGAAGGAGAAGGAGAAGGTGAAGTCTGGGGGGTGAATCAGAGGAAGCAGAATAAGGAGAAGGAGAAGGTGAAGTCTGGAGGGTGAATCAGAAGAAGCAGAAGAAGGAGAAGGAGAAGGTGAAGTCAGGAGGGTGAATCAGAAGAAGCAGAAGAAGGAGAAGGAGAAGGTGAAGTCTGGAGGGTGAATCAGAAGAAGTAGAAGAAGGAGAAGGAGAAGGTGAAGTCTGCAGAGTGAATCAGAAGAAGCAGAAGAAGGAGAAGGAGAAGGTGAAGTCTGGAGGGTGAAGCAGAAGAAGCAGAAGATGGAGAAGGAGAAGGTGAAGTCTGGAGGGTGAATCAGAGGAAGCAGAAGAAGGAGAAGGAGAAGTTAAAGTCTGGAGGGTGAATCAGAAGAAGCAGAAGAAGGAGAAGGAGAAGGTGAAGTCTGGAGGGTGATTCAGAAGAAGCAGAACAAGGAGAAGGAGAAGGTGAAGTCTGGAGGGTGAATCAGAAGAAGCAGAAGAAGCAAAAGGAGAAGGTGCAGTCTGGAGGGTGAATCAGAAGAAGTAGAAGAAGGAGAAGGAGAAGGTGAAGTCTGGAGGGTGAATCAGAAGAAGCAGAAGAAGGAGAAGGAGAAGGTGAAGTCTGGAGGGTGAAGCAGAAGAAGCAGAAGAAGGAGAAGGAGAAGGTGAAGTCTGGAGGGTGAATCAGAAGAAGCAGAACAAGGAGAAGCAGAAGGTGAAGTCTGGAAGGTGAATCAGAAGAAGCAGAAGAAGGAGAAGGAGAAGTTGAAGTCTGGAGGGTGAATCAGAAGAAGTAGAAGAATTAGAAGGAGAAGGTGAAGTCTGGAGGGTGAATCAGAAGAAGTAGAAGAAGGAGAAGGAGAAGGTGAAGTCTGGAGGGTGAATCAGAAGAAGTAGAAGAAGGAGAAGGAGAAGGTGAAGTCTGGAGGGTGATGCAGAAGAAGGAGAAGGAGAAGGTGAAGTCAGGAGGGTGAATCAGAAGAAGCAGAAGAAGGAGAAGGAGAAGGTGAAGTCTGGAGGGTGAATCAGAGGAAGCAGAAGAAGGAGAAGAGATGGTGAAGTCAGGAGGGTGAATCAGAAGAAGCAGAATAAGGAGAAGGAGAAGGTGAAGTCTGGAGGGTGAATCAGAAGAAGCAGAAGAAGGAGAAGGAGAAGGTGAAGTCAGGAGGGTGAATCAGAAGAAGCAGAAGAAGGAGAAGGAGAAGGTGAAGTCTGGAGGGTGAATCAGAAGAAGTAGAAGAAGGAGAAGGAGAAGGTGAAGTCTGCAGAGTGAATCAGAAGAAGCAGAAGAAGGAGAAGGAGAAGGTGAAGTCTGGAGGGTGAAGCAGAAGAAGCAGAAGATGGAGAAGGAGAAGGTGAAGTCTGGAGGGTGAATCAGAGGAAGCAGAAGAAGGAGAAGGAGAAGTTAAAGTCTGGAGGGTGAATCAGAAGAAGCAGAAGAAGGAGAAGGAGAAGGTGAAGTCTGGAGGGTGATTCAGAAGAAGCAGAAGAAGGAGAAGGAGAAGGTGAAGTCTGGAGGGTGAATCAGAAGAAGCAGAAGAAGCAAAAGGAGAAGGTGCAGTCTGGAGGGTGAATCAGAAGAAGTAGAAGAAGGAGAAGGAGAAGGTGAAGTCTGGAGGGTGAATCAGAAGAAGCAGAAGAAGGAGAAGGAGAAGGTGAAGTCTGGAGGGTGAAGCAGAAGAAGCAGAAGAAGGAGAAGGAGAAGGTGAAGTCTGGAGGGTGAATCAGAAGAAGCAGAACAAGGAGAAGCAGAAGGTGAAGTCTGGAAGGTGAATCAGAAGAAGCAGAAGAAGGAGAAGGAGAAGTTGAAGTCTGGAGGGTGAATCAGAAGAAGTAGAAGAATTAGAAGGAGAAGGTGAAGTCTGGAGGGTGAATCAGAAGAAGTAGAAGAAGGAGAAGGAGAAGGTGAAGTCTGGAGGGTGAATCAGAAGAAGTAGAAGAAGGAGAAGGAGAAGGTGAAGTCTGGAGGGTGATGCAGAAGAAGGAGAAGGAGAAGGTGAAGTCAGGAGGGTGAATCAGAAGAAGCAGAAGAAGGAGAAGGAGAAGGTGAAGTCTGGAGGGTGAATCAGAGGAAGCAGAAGAAGGAGAAGAGATGGTGAAGTCAGGAGGGTGAATCAGAAGAAGCAGAAGAAGGAGAAGGAGAAGGTGAAGTCAGGAGGGTTAATCAGAAGAAGTAGAAGAAGGAGAAGGAGAAGGTGAAGTCTGGAGGGTGAATCAGAAGAAGTAGAAGAAGGAGAAGGAGAAGGTGAAGTGTGGAGGGTGAATCAGAAGAAGTAGAAGAAGGAGAAGGAGAAGGTGAAGTCTGGAGGGTGAATCAGAAGAAGTAGAAGAAGGAGAAGGAGAAGGTGAAGTCAGGAGGGTGAATCAGAAGAAGCAGAAGAAGGAGAAGGAGAAGGTGAAGTCAGGAGGGTGAATCAGAAGAAGCAGAAGAAGGAGAAGGAGAAGGTGAAGTCAGGAGGGTGAAGCAGAAGAAGCAGAAGAAGGAGAAGGAGAATGTGAAGTCAGGAGGGTGAAGCAGAAGAAGTAGAAGAAGGAGAAGGAGAAGGTGAAGTCTGGAGGGTGAATCAGAAGAAGTAGAAGAAGGAGAAGGAGAAGGTGAAGTCTGGAGCGTGAAGCAGAAGAAGCAGAAGAAGGAGAAAGAGAAGGTGAAGCCTGGAGGGTGAATCAGAAGAAGCAGAAGAAGGAGAAGGAGAAGGTGAAGTCAGGAGGGTGAATTAGAAGAAGTAGAAGAAGGAGAAGGAGAAGGAGAAGGTGAAGTCTGGAGGGTGAATCAGAAGAAGCAGAAGAAGGAGAAGGAGAAGGTGAAGTCAGGAGGGTGAATCAGAAGAAGCAGAAGAAGGAGAAGGAGAAGGTGAAGTCTGGAGGGTGAAGCAGAAGAAGCAGAAGATGGAGAAGGAGAAGGTGAAGTCTGGAGGGTGAATCAGAAGAAGCAGAAGAAGGAGAAGGAGAAGGTGAAGTCTGGAGCGTGAAGCAGAAGAAGAAGAAGAAGGAGAAAGAGAAGGTGAAGCCTGGAGGGTGAATCAGAAGAAGCAGACGAAGGAGAAGGAGAAGGTGAAGTCAGGAGGGTGAATTAGAAGAAGTAGAAGAAGGAGAAGGAGAAGGTGAAGTCTGGAGGGTGAATCAGAAGAAGAAGAAGAAGGAGAAGTTGAAGGTGAAGTGTGGAGGGTGAATCAGAAGAAGTAGAAGAAGGAGAAGGAGAAGTTGTAGTCTGGAGAGTGAATCAGAAGAAGTAGAAGAAGGAGAAGGAGAATGTGAAGTCAGGAGGGTGAATCAGAAGAAGCAGAATAAGGAGAAGGAGAAGGTGAAGTCAGGAGGGTGAATCAGAAGAAGCAGAAGAAGGAGAAGGAGAAGGTGAAGTCAGGAGGGTGAATCAGAAGAAGCAGAAGAAGGAGAAGGAGAAGGTGAAGTCAGGTGGGTGAAGCAGAAGAAGCAGAAGAAGGAGAGGGAGAAGGTGAAGTCAGGAGGGTGAAGCAGAAGAAGTAGAAGAAGGAAAAGGAGAAGGTGAAGTCTGGAGGGTGAATCAGAAGAAGCAGAAGAAGGAGAAGGAGAAGGTGAAGTCTGGAGGGTGAATCAGAAGAAGCAGAAGAAGGAGAAGGAGAAGGTGAAGTCAGGAGGGTGAATCAGAAGAAGCAGAAGGAGGAGAAGGAGAAGGTGAAGTCTGGAGGGTGAAGCAGAAGAAGCAGAAGAAGGAGAAGGAGAAGGTGAAGTCTGGAGGGTGAATCAGAAGAAGCAGAAGAAGGAGAAGGAGAAGGTGAAGTCTGGAGGGTGAAGCAGAAGAAGCAGAAGAAGGAGAAGGAGAAGGTGAAGTCTGGAGGGTGAATCAGAAGAAGCAGAAGAAGGAGAAGGAGAAGGTGAAGTCTGGAGCGTGAAGCAGAAGAAGCAGAAGAAGGAGAAGGAGAAGGTGACGTCTGGAGGGTGAATCAGAATAGGTAGAAGAAGGAGAAGGAGAAGGTGAAGTCAGGAGGGTGAAGCAGAAGAAGAAGGAGAAGGAGAAGGTGAAGTCTGGAGGATGAATCAGAAGAATCAGAAGAAGGAGAAGGAGAAGGTGAAGTCAGGAGGGTGAAGCAGAAGAAGTAGAAGAAGGAGAAGGAGAAGGAAATGTCTGGAGGGTGAATCAGAAGAAGCAGAAGAAGGAGAAGGAGAAGTTGAAGTCAGGAAGGTGAAGCAGAAGAAGTAGAAGAAGGAGAAGGCGAAGATGAAGTCTGGAGGGAGAAGCAGAAGAAGCAGAAGAAGGAGAAGGAGAAGGTGAAGTCTGGAGGGAGAAGCAGAAGAAGTAGAAGAAGGAGAAGGAGAAGGAGAGGTCTGGAGGGTGAAGCAGAAGAAGCAGAAGAAGGAGAAGGAGAAGGTGAAGTCAGGAGGGTGAATCAGAAGAAGCAGAAGAAGGAGAAGGAGAAGGTGAAGTCAGGAGGGTGAAGCAGAAGAAGCAGAAGAAGGAGAAGGAGAAGGTGAAGTCAGGAGGGTGAAGCAGAAGAAGTAGAAGAAGGAGAAGGAGAAGGTGAAGTCAGGAGGGTGAATCAGAAGAAGCAGAAGAAGGAGAAGGCGAAGGTGAAGTCAGGACGTTGAAGCAGAAGAATTGGAAGAAGGAGAAGGAGAAGGTGAAGTCTGGAGGGTGAATCAGAAGAAGCAGAAGAAGGAGAAGGAGAAGGTGAAGTCTGGAGGGTGAATCAGAAGAAGCAGAAAAAGGAGAATTAGAAGGTGAAGTCTGGAGGGTGAAGCAGAAGAAGCAGAAGAATGAGAAGGCGAAGATGAAGTCTGGAGGGTGAAGCAGAAGAATCAGAAGAAGGAGAAGGAGAAGGTGAAGTCTGGAGGGTGAATCAGAAGAAGCAGAAGAAGGAGAAGGAGAAGGTGAAGTCTGGAGGGTGAATCAGAAGAAGCAGAATAAGGAGAAGGAGAAGGTGAAGTCTGGAGGGTGAATCAGAAGAAGCAGAAGAAGGAGAAGGAGAAGATGAAGTCTGGAGGGTGAATCAGAAGAAGTAGAAGAAGGAGAAGCAGAAGGTGAAGTCTGGAGGGTGAATCAGAAGAAGCAGAAGAAGGAGAAGGAGAAGGTGAAGTCTGGAGGGTGAATCAGAAGAAGCAGAAGAAGGAGAAGGAGAAGGTGAAGTCTGGAGGGTGAATCAGAAGAAACAGAATAAGGAGAAGGAGAAGGTGAAGTCTGGAGGGTGAATCAGAAGAAGCAGAAGAAGGAGAAGGAGAAGGTGAAATCTGGAGGGTGAATCAGAATAAGTAGAAGAAGGAGAAGGAGAAGGTGAAGTCTGGAGGGTGAATCAGAAGAATCAGAAGAAGGAGAAGGAGAAGGTGAAGTCTGGAGGGTGAAGCAGAAGATGCAGAAGAATGAGAAGGAGAAGGTGAAGACTGGAGGGTGAATCAGAAGAAGCAGAAGTAGGAGAAGGAGAAGGTGAATTCTGGAGGGTGAATCAGAAGAAGCAGAAGAAGGAGAAGGAGAAGATGAAGTCTGGAGTTTGAATCAGAAGAAGTAGAAAAAGGAGAAGGAGAAGGTGAAGTCTGGAGGGTGAATCAGAAGAAGCAGAAGAAGAAGAAGGAGAAGGTGAAGTCTGGAGGGTGAATCAGAAGAAGCAGAAGAAGGAGAAGGAGAAGGTGAAGTCAGGAGGGTGAATCAGAAGAAGCAGAAGAAGGAGAAGGAGAAGGTGAAGTTAGAAAGGTGAATCAGAAGAATCAGAAGAAGGAGAAGGAGAAGGTGAAGTCAGGGGGGTGAAGCAGAAGAAGTAGAAGAAGGAGAAGGAGAAGGTGAAGTCAGGAGGGTGAAGCAGAAGAAAGAGAAGAAGGAGAAGGAGAAGGTGAAGTCTGGAGGGCGAAGCAGAAGAAGCAGAAGAAGGAGAAGGAGAAGGTGAAGTCTGGAGGGTGAAGCAGAAGAAGCAGAAGAAGGAGAAGGAGAAGATGAAGTCTGGAGGGTGAATCAGAAGAAGTAGAAGAAGGAGAAGGAGAAGGTGAAGTCTGGAGGGTGAATTAGATGAAGAAGAAGAAGGAGAAGGAGAAGGTGAAGTCTGGAGGATAAATCAGAAGAAGTAGAAGAAGGAGAAGGAGAAGGTGAAGTTAGAAAGGTGAATCAGAAGAAGCAGAAGAAGGAGAAGGAGAAGGTGAAGCCTGGAGGGCGCAGCAGAAGAAGCAGAAGAAGGAGAAGGAGAAGGTGAAGTCTGGAGGGTGAAGCAGAAGAAGCAGAAGAAGGAGAAGGAGAAGGTGAAGTCTGGAGGATAAATCAGAAGAAGTAGAAGAAGGAGAAGGAGAAGGTGAAGTCAGGAGGGTGAAGCAGAAGAAACAGAAGAAGGAGAAGGAGAAGGTGAAGTCTGGAGGGCGAAGCAGAAGAAGCAGAAGAAGGAGAAGGAGAAGATGAAGTCTGGAGGGTGAATCAGAAGAAGTAGAAGAAGGAGAAGGAGAAGGTGAAGTCTGGAGGGTGAATTAGATGAAGAAGAAGAAGGAGAAGGAGAAGGTGAAGTCTGGAGGGTGAATCAGAAGAAGCAGAAGAAGGAGAAGGAGAAGGTGAAGTCTGGAGGGTGAATCAGAAGAAGCAGAATAAGGAGAAGGAGAAGGTGAAGTCTGGAGGGAGAATCAGAAGAAGCAGAAGAAGGAGAAGGAGAAGGTGAAGTCTGGAGGGTGAATCAGAAGAAGTAAAAGAAGCAGAAGGAGAAGGTGAAGTCTGGAGGGTGAAGCAGAAGAAGTAGAAGAAGGAGAAGGAGAATGTGAAGTCAGGAGGGTGAATCAGAAGAATTAGAAGAAGGAGAAGGAGAAGGTGAAGTCTGGAGGGTGAATCAGAAGAATCAGAAGAAGGAGAAGGAGAAGGTGAAGTCTGGAGGGTGAATCAGAAGAAGCAGAAGAAGGAAAAGGAGAAGGTGAAGTCAGGAGGGTGAATCAGAACAAGCAGAAGAAGGAGAAGGAGAAGGTGAAGTTAGGAGGGTGAATCAGAAGAAGCAGAAGAAGGAGAAGGAGAAGGTGAAGTCAGGGGGGTGAAGCAGAAGAAGTAGAAGAAGGAGAAGGAGAAGGTGAAGTCAGCAGGGTGAAGCAGAAGAAGCAGAAGAAGGAGAAGGAGAAGGTGAAGTCTGGAGGGCGCAGCAGAAGAAGCAGAAGAAGGAGAAGGAGAAGGTGAAGTCTGGAGGGTGAAGCAGAAGAAGCAGAAGAAGGAGAAGGAGAAGGTGAAGTCTGGAGGGTGAATCAGAAGAAGTAGAAGAAGGAGAAGGAGAAGGTGAAGTCTGGAGGGTGAATCAGATGAAGCAGAAGAAGGAAAAGGAGAAGGTGAAGTCTGGAGGGTGAATCAGAAGAAGTAGAAGAAGGCGAAGGAAAAGGTGAAGTCAGGAGGGTGAAGCAGAAGAAGCAGAAGAAGGAGAAGGAGAAGGTGAAGTCTGGAGGGTGAAGCAGAAGAAGCAGAAGAAGGAGAAGGAGAAGGTGAAGTCTGGAGGGTGAATCAGAAGAAGCAGAAGAAGGAGAAGGAGAAGATGAAGTCTGGAGGGTGAATCAGAAGAAGTAGAAGAAGGAGAAGGAGAAGGTGAAGTCTGGAGGGTGAATCAGATGAAGCAGAAGAAGTAAAAGGAGAAGGTGAAGTCTGGAGGGTGAATCAGAAGAAGAAGAAGAAGGAGAAGGAGAAAGTGAAGTCTGGAGGGTGAATCAGAAGAAAAAGAATCAGGAGAAGGAGAAGGTGAAGTCTGGAGGGTGAATCAGAAGAAGCAGAAGAAGGAGAAGGAGAAGGTGAAGTCTGGAGGGTGAAGCAGAAGAAGTAGAAGAAGGAGAAGGAGAATGTGAAGTCAGGAGGGTGAATCAGAAGAATTAGAAGAAGGAGAAGGAGAAGGTGAAGTCTGGAGGGTGAATCAGAAGAATCAGAAGAAGGAGAAGGAGAAGGATAAGTCTGGAGGGTGAATCAGAAGAAGCAGAAGAAAGAGAAGGAGAAGGTGAAGTCTGGAGGGTGAAGCAGAAGAAGCAGAAGAAGGAGAAGGAGAAGGTGAAGTCAGGAGGGTGAATCAGAAGAAGCAGAAGAAGGAGAAGGAGAAGGTGAAGTCAGGAGGGTGAAGCAGAAGAAGCAGAAGAAGGAGAAGGAGAAGGTGAAGTCAGGAGGGTGAAGCAGAAGAAGTAGAAGAAGGAGAAGGAGAAGGTGAAGTCTGGAGGGTGAATCAGAAGAAGTAGAAGAAGGAGAAGGAGAAGGTGAAGTCTGGAGCGTGAAGCAGAAGAAGCAGAAGAAGGAGAAAGAGAAGGTGAAGCCTGGAGGGTGAATCAGAAGAAGCAGAAGAAGGAGAAGGAGAAGGTGAAGTCAGGAGGGTGAATTAGAAGAAGTAGAAGAAGGAGAAGGAGAAGGAGAAGGTGAAGTCTGGAGGGTGAATCAGAAGAAGCAGAAGAAGGAGAAGGAGAAGGTGAAGTCAGGAGGGTGAATCAGAAGAAGCAGAAGAAGGAGAAGGAGAAGGTGAAGTCTGGAGGGTGAAGCAGAAGAAGCAGAAGATGGAGAAGGAGAAGGTGAAGTCTGGAGGGTGAATCAGAAGAAGCAGAAGAAGGAGAAGGAGAAGGTGAAGTCTGGAGCGTGAAGCAGAAGAAGCAGAAGAAGGAGAAAGAGAAGGTGAAGCCTGGAGGGTGAATCAGAAGAAGCAGACGAAGGAGAAGGAGAAGGTGAAGTCAGGAGGGTGAATTAGAAGAAGTAGAAGAAGGAGAAGGAGAAGGTGAAGTCTGGAGGGTGAATCAGAAGAAGTAGAAGAAGGAGAAGTAGAAGGTGAAGTGTGGAGGGTGAATCAGAAGAAGTAGAAGAAGGAGAAGGAGAAGTTGTAGTCTGGAGAGTGAATCAGAAGAAGTAGAAGAAGGAGAAGGAGAATGTGAAGTCAGGAGGGTGAATCAGAAGAAGCAGAATAAGGAGAAGGAGAAGGTGAAGTCAGGAGGGTGAATGAGAAGAAGCAGAAGAAGGAGAAGGAGAAGGTGAAGTCAGGAGGGTGAATCAGAAGAAGCAGAAGAAGGAGAAGGAGAAGGTGAAGTCAGGAGGGTGAAGCAGAAGAAGCAGAAGAAGGAGAAGGAGAAGGTGAAGTCAGGAGGGTGAAGCAGAAGAAGTAGAAGAAGGAGAAGGAGAAGGTGAAGTCTGGAGGGTGAATCAGAAGAAGCAGAAGAAGGAGAAGGAGAAGGTGAAGTCTGGAGGGTGAATCAGAAGAAGCAGAAGAAGGAGAAGGAGAAGGTGAAGTCAGGAGGATGAATCAGAAGAAGCAGAAGGAGGAGAAGGAGAAGGTGAAGTCTGGAGGGTGAAGCAGAAGAAGCAGAAGAAGGAGAAGGAGAAGGTGAAGTCTGGAGGGTGAATCAGAAGAAGCAGAAGAAGGAGAAGGAGAAGGTGAAGTCTGGAGGGTGAAGCAGAAGAAGCAGAAGAAGGAGAAGGAGAAGGTGAAGTCTGGAGGGTGAATCAGAAGAAGCAGAAGAAGGAGAAGGAGAAGGTGAAGTCTGGAGCGTGAAGCAGAAGAAGGAGAAGGAGAAGGTGAAGTCTGGAGGGTGAATCAGAATAGGTAGAAGAAGGAGAAGGAGAAGGTGAAGTCAGGAGGGTGAAGCAGAAGAAGAAGGAGAAGGAGAAGGTGAAGTCTGGAGGATGAATCAGAAGAATCAGAAGAAGGAGAAGGAGAAGGTGAAGTCAGGAGGGTGAAGCAGAAGAAGTAGAAGAAGGAGAAGGAGAAGGAAATGTCTGGAGGGTGAATCAGAAGAAGCAGAAGAAGGAGAAGGAGAAGGTGAAGTCAGGAAGGTGAAGCAGAAGAAGTAGAAGAAGGAGAAGGCGAAGATGAAGTCTGGAGGGAGAAGCAGAAGAAGCAGAAGAAGGAGAAGGAGAAGGTGAAGTCTGGAGGGAGAAGCAGAAGAAGTAGAAGAAGGAGAAGGAGAAGGAGAGGTCTGGAGGGTGAAGCAGAAGAAGCAGAAGAAGGAGAAGGAGAAGGTGAAGTCAGGAGGGTGAATCAGAAGAAGCAGAAGAAGGAGAAGGAGAAGGTGAAGTCAGGAGGGTGAAGCAGAAGAAGCAGAAGAAGGAGAAGGAGAAGGTGAAGTCAGGAGGGTGAAGCAGAAGAAGTAGAAGAAGGAGAAGGAGAAGGTGAAGTCAGGAGGGTGAATCAGAAGAAGCAGAAGAAGGAGAAGGCGAAGGTGAAGTCAGGAAGTTGAAGCAGAAGAATTGGAAGAAGGAGAAGGAGAAGGTGAAGTCTGGAGGGTGAATCAGAAGAAGCAGAAGAAGGAGAAGGAGAAGGTGAAGTCTGGAGGGTGAATTAGAAGAAGCAGAAAAAGGAGAAGTAGAAGGTGAAGTCTGGAGGGTGAAGCAGAAGAAGCAGAAGAATGAGAAGGCGAAGATGAAGTCTGGAGGGTGAAGCAGAAGAATCAGAAGAAGGAGAAGGAGAAGGTGAAGTTTGGAGGGTGAATCAGAAGAAGCAGAAGAAGGAGAAGGAGAAGGTGAAGTCTGGAGGGTGAATCAGAAGAAGCAGAATAAGGAGAAGGAGAAGGTGAAGTCTGGAGGGTGAATCAGAAGAAGCAGAAGAAGGAGAAGGAGAAGATGAAGTCTAGAGGGTGAATCAGAAGAAGTAGAAGAAGGAGAAGCAGAAGGTGAAGTCTGGAGGGTGAATCAGAAGAAGCAGAAGAAGGAGAAGGAGAAGGTGAAGTCTGGAGGGTGAATCAGAAGAAGCAGAAGAAGGTGAAGGAGAAGGTGAAGTCTGGAGGGTGAATCAGAAGAAGCAGAATAAGGAGAAGGAGAAGGTGAAGTCTGGAGGGTGAATCAGAAGAAGCAGAAGAAGGAGAAGGAGAAGGTGAAATCTGGAGGGTGAATCAGAAGAAGTAGAAGAAGGAGAAGGAGAAGGTGAAGTCTGGAGGGTGAAGCAGAAGAAGTAGAAGAAGGAGAAGGAGAAGGTGAAGTCAGGAGGGTGAATCAGAAGTAGTAGAAGAAGGAGAAGGAGAAGGTGAAGTCAGGAGGGTGAATCAGAAGAATGAGAAGAAGGAGAAGGAGAAGGTGAAGTCTGGAGGGTGAAGCAGAAGATGCAGAAGAATGAGAAGGAGAAGGTGAAGACTGGAGGGTGAATCAGAAGAAGCAGAAGTAGGAGAAGGAGAAGGTGAATTCTGGAGGGTGAATCAGAAGAAGCAGAAGAAGGAGAAGGAGAAGATGAAGTCTGGAGTTTGAATCAGAAGAAGTAGAAAAAGGAGAAGGAGAAGGTGAAGTCTGGAGGGTGAATCAGAAGAAGCAGAAGAAGAAGAAGGAGAAGGTGAAGTCTGGAGGGTGAATCAAAAGAAGCAGAAGAAGGAGAAGGAGAAGGTGAAGTCAGGAGGGTGAATCAGAAGAAGCAGAAGAAGGAGAAGAAGAAGGTGAAGTTAGGAAGGTGAATCAGAAGAAGCAGAAGAAGGAGAAGGAGAAGGTGAAGTCAGGGGGGTGAAGCAGAAGAAGTAGAAGAAGGAGAAGGAGAAGGTGAAGTCAGCAGGGTGAAGCAGAAGAAGCAGAAGAAGGAGAAGGAGAAGGTGAAGCCTGGAGGGCGCAGCAGAAGAAGCAGAAGAAGGAGAAGGAGAAGGTGAAGTCTGGAGGGTGAAGCAGAAGAAGCAGAAGAAGGAGAAGGAGAAGGTGAAGTCTGGAGGATAAATCAGAAGAAGTAGAAGAAGGAGAAGGAGAAGGTGAAGTCAGGAGGGTGAACCAGAAGAAGCAGAAGAAGGAGAAGGAGAAGGTGAAGTCTGGAGGGCGAAGCAGAAGAAGCAGAAGAAGGAGAAGGAGAAGGTGAAGTCTGGAGGGTGAAGCAGAAGAAGCAGAAGAAGGAGAAGGAGAAGGTGAAGCCTGGAGGGAGAATCAGAAGAAGTAGAAGAAGGCGAAGGAAAAGGTGAAGTCAGGAGGGTGAAGCAGAAGAAGCAGAAGAAGGAGAAGGAGAAGATGAAGTCTGGAGGGTGAATCAGAAGAAGTAGAAGAAGGAGAAGGAGAAGGTGAAGTCTGGAGGGTGAATCAGATGAAGCAGAAGAAGGAGAAGGAGAAGGTGAAGTCTGGAGGGTGAATCAGAAGAAGCAGAAGAAGGAGAAGGAGAAGGTGAAGTCTGGAGGGTGAATCAGAAGAAGCAGAATAAGGAGAAGGAGAAGGTGAAGTCTGGAGGGAGAATCAGAAGAAGCAGAAGAAGGAGAAGGAGAAGGTGAAGTCTGGAGGGTGAATCAGAAGAAGTAAAAGAAGCAGAAGGAGAAGGTGAAGTCTGGAGGGTGAAGCAGAAGAAGTAGAAGAAGGAGAAGGAGAATGTGAAGTCAGGAGGGTGAATCAGAAGAATTAGAAGAAGGAGAAGGAGAAGGTGAAGTCTGGAGGGTGAATCAGAAGAATCAGAAGAAGGAGAAGGAGAAGGTGAAGTCTGGAGGGTGAATCAGAAGAAGCAGAAGAAGGAGAAGGAGAAGGTGAAGTCAGGAGGGTGAATCAGAACAAGCAGAAGAAGGAGAAGGAGAAGGTGAAGTTAGGAGGGTGAATCAGAAGAAGCAGAAGAAGGAGAAGGAGAAGGTGAAGTCAGGGGGGTGAAGCAGAAGAAGTAGAAGAAGGAGAAGGAGAAGGTGAAGTCAGCAGGGTGAAGCAGAAGAAGCAGAAGAAGGAGAAGGAGAAGGTGAAGTCTGGAGGGTGAAGCAGAAGAAGCAGAAGAAGGAGAAGGAGAAGGTGAAGTCTGGAGGGTGAATCAGAAGAAGTAGAAGAAGGAGAAGGAGAAGGTGAAGTCAGGAGGGTGAAGCAGAAGAAGCAGAAGAAGGAGAAGGAGAAGGTGAAGTCTGGAGGGTGAAGCAGAAGAAGCAGAAGAAGGAGATGAAGAAGGTGAAGTCTGGAGGGCGAAGCACAAGAAGCAGAAGAAGAAGAAGGAGAAGGTGAAGTCTGGAGGGTGAAGCAGAAGAAGCAGAAGAAGGAGAAGGAGAAGGTGAAGTCTGGAGGGTGAATCAGAAGAAGTAGAAGAAGGCGAAGGAAAAGGTGAAGTCAGGAGGGTGAAGCAGAAGAAGCAGAAGAAGGAGAAGGAGAAGGTGAAGTCTGGAGGGTGAAGCAGAAGAAGCAGAAGAAGGAGAAGGAGAAGGTGAAGTCTGGAGGGTGAATCAGAAGAAGCAGAAGAAGGAGAAGGAGAAGATGAAGTCTGGAGGGTGAATCAGAAGAAGTAGAAGAAGGAGAAGGAGAAGGTGAAGTCTGGAGGGTGAATCAGATGAAGCAGAAGAAGGAGAAGGAGAAGGTGAAGTCTGGAGGGTGAATCAGAAGAAGAAGAAGAAGGAGAAGGAGAGGTGA
Source organism: Somniosus microcephalus (assembly GCF_052327205.1). Taxonomy (NCBI): domain Eukaryota; kingdom Metazoa; phylum Chordata; class Chondrichthyes; order Squaliformes; family Somniosidae; genus Somniosus; species Somniosus microcephalus. The sequence goes on from NW_028225592.1 coordinate 97,875, forward strand.
AGTCTGGAGGGTGAATCAGAAGAAAAAGAATCAGGAGAAGGAGAAGGTGAAGTCTGGAGGGTGAATCAGAAGAAGCAGAAGAAGGAGAAGGAGAAGGTGAAGTCTGGAGGGTGAAGCAGAAGAAGTAGAAGAAGGAGAAGGAGAATGTGAAGTCAGGAGGGTGAATCAGAAGAATTAGAAGAAGGAGAAGAAGAAGGTGAAGTCTGGAGGGTGAATCAGAAGAATCAGAAGAAGGAGAAGGAGAAGGTGAAGTCTGGAGGGTGAATCAGAAGAAGCAGAAGAAAGAGAAGGAGAAGGTGAAGTCTGGAGGGTGAAGCAGAAGAAGCAGAAGAAGGAGAAGGAGAAGGTGAAGACTGGAGGGTGAATCAGAAGAAATAGAAGAAGGAGAAGGAGAAGGTGAAGTCTGGAGGGTGAATCAGAAGAAGTAGAAGAAGGAGAATGAGAAGGTGAAGTCTGGAGGGTGAATCAGAAGAAGTAGAAGAAGGAGAAGGAGAAGGTGAAGTCTGGAGGGTGAATCAGAAGAAGCAGAAGAAGGAGAAGGAGAAGGTGAAGTCTGGAGGGTGAATCAGAAGAAGCAGAAGAAGGAGAAGGAGAAGATGAAGTCTGGAGGGTGAATCAGAAGAAGTAGAAGAAGGAGAAGGAGAAGGAGAGGTCTGGAGGGTGAATCAGAAGAAGCAGAAGAAGGAGAAGGAGAAGATGAAGTCTGGAGGGTGAATCAGAAGAAGTAGAAGAAGGAGAAGGAGAAGGTGAGGTCTGGAGGGTGAATCAGAAGAAGCAGAAGAAGAAGAAGGAGAAGGTGAAGTCTGGAGGGTGAATCAGAAGAAGCAGAAGAAGGAGAAAGAGAAGGTGAAGTCTGGAGGGTGAATCAGAAGAAGCAGAAGAAGGAGAAGGAGAAGGTGAAGTCAGGGGTTGAAGCAGAAGAAGTAGAAGAAGGAGAAGGAGAAAGTGAAGTCAGCAGGGTGAAGCAGAAGAAGCAGTAGAAGGAGAAGGAGAAGGTGAAGTCTGGAGGGCGCAGCAGAAGAAGCAGAAGAGGGAGAAGGAGAAGGTGAAGTCTGGAGGGTGAAGCAGAAGAAGCAGAAGAAGGAGAAGGAGAAGGTGAAGTCTGGAGGGTGAGTCAGAAGAAGTAGAAGAAGGAGAAGGAGAAGGTGAAGTCAGGAGGGTGAAGCAGAAGAAGCAGAAGAAGGAGAAGGAGAAGGTGAAGTCTGGAGGGTGAAGCAGAAGAAGCAGAAGAAGGAGAAGAAGAAGGTGAAGTCTGGAGGGCGAAGCAGAAGAAGCAGAAGAAGGAGAAGGAGAAGGTGAAGTCTGGAGGGTGAAGCAGAAGAAGCAGAAGAAGGAGAAGGAGAAGGTGAAGTCTGGAGGGTGAATCAGAAGAAGTAGAAGAACGCGAAGGAGAAGGTGAAGTCAGGAGGGTGAAGCAGAAGAAGCAGAAGAAGGAGAAGGAGAAGGTGAGGTCTGGAGGGTGAAGCAGAAGAAGCAGAAGAAGGAGAAGGAGAAGGTGAAGTCTGGAGGGTGAAGCAGAAGAAGCAGAAGAAGGAGATGGAGAAGGTGAAGTCAGGAGGGTGAATCAGAAGAAGTAGAAGAAGGAGAAGGAGAAGGTGAAGTCTGGAGGGTGAATCAGAAGAAGTAGAAGAAGGAGAAGGAGAAGGTGAAGTCTGGAGGGTGAATCAGAAGAAGTAGAAGAAGGAGAAGGAGAAGGTGAAGTCTGGAGGGTGAATCAGAAGAAGCAGAAGAAGGAGAAGGAGAAGGTGAAGTCTGGAGGGAGAAGCAGAAAAAGTAGAAGAAGGAGAAGGAGAAGGTGAAGTCTGGAGGGTGAATCAGAAGAAGTTGAAGAAGGAGAAGGAGAAGGTGAAGTCTGGAGGGTGAATCAGAAGAAGGAGAAGAAGGAGAAGGAGAAGGTGAAGTCTGGAGGGTGAATCAGAAGAAGCAGAAGAAGGAGAAGGAGAAGGTGAAGTCTGGAGGGTGAATCAGAAGAAGTAGAAGAAGGAGAAGGAGAAGGTGCAGTCTGGAGGGTGAATCAGAAGAAGTAGACGAAGGAGAAGGAGAAGGTGAGGTATGGAGGGTGAATCAGAAGAAGCAGAAGAAGGAGAAGGAGAAGGTGAATTCTGGATGGTGAACAGAAGAAGTAGAAGAAGGAGAAGGAGAAGGTGAAGTCTGGAGGGTGAATCAGAAGAAGCAGAAGAAGGAGAAGGAGAAGGTGAAGTCTGGAGGGTGAATCAGAAGAAGCAGAAGAAGGAGAATTAGAAGGTGAAGTCTGGAGGGTGTATCAGAAGAAGCAGAAGAAGGAGAAGAAGAACGTGAAGTCTGGAGGTTGAATCAGAAGAAGTCGAAGAAGGAGAAGGAGAAGGTGAAGTCTGGAGGGTGAATCAGAAGAAGCAGAAGAAGGAGAAGGAAAAGGTGAAGTCTGGAGGGTGAATCAGAAGAAGCAGAAGAAGGAGAAGGAGAAGGTGAAGTCTGGAGGGTGAATCAGAAGAAGTAGAAGAAGGAGAAGGAGAACGTGAAGTCTGGAGGGTGAATCAGAAGAAGTAGAAGAAGGAGAAGGAGAAGGTGAAGTCTGGAGGGTGAATCAGAAGAAGCAGAAGAAGGAGAAGGAAAAGATGAAGTCTGGAGGGTGAATCAGAAGAAGCAGAAGAAGGAGAAGGAGAAGATGAAGTCTGGAGGGTGAATCAGAAGAAGTAGAAGAAGGAGAAGGAGAAGGTGAAGTCTGTAGGGTGAATCAGAAGAAGCCGAAGAAGGAGAAGGAGAAGGTGAAGTCTGGAGGGTGAATCAGAAGAAGCAGAAGAAGGAGAAGGAGAAGATGAAGTCTGGAGGGTGAATCAGAAGAAGCAGAATAAGGAGAAGGAGAAGATGAAGTCTGGAGGGTGAATCAGAAGAAGCAGAAGAAAGAGAAGGAGAAGGTGAAGTCTGGAGGGTGAATCAGAAGAAGTAGAAGAAGGAGAAGGAGAAGGTGAAGTCTGGAGGGTGAAGAAGAAGAAGTAGAAGAAGGAGAAGGAGAAGGTGAAGTCAGGAGGGTGAATCTGAAGGAGTAGAAGAAGGAGAAGGAGAAGGTGAATTCAGGAGGGTGAATCAGAAGAAGCAGAAGAAGGAGAAGGAGAAGGAGAAGGTGAAGTCTGGAGGGTGAATCAGAAGAAGCAGAAGAAAGAGAAGGAGAAGGTGAAGTCTGGAGGGTGAAGCAGAAGAAGCAGAAGAAGGAGAAGGAGAAGGTGAAGACTGGAGGGTGAATCAGAAGAAGTAGAAGAAGGAGAAGGAGAAGTTGAAGTCTGGAGGGTGAAACAGAAGAAGTAGAAGAAGGAGAAGGAGAAGGTGAAGTCTGGAGGGTGAATCAGAAGAAGCAGAAGAAGGAGAAGGAGAAGGTGAAGTCTGGAGGGTGAATCAGAAGAAGCAGAAGAAGGAGAAGGAGAAGATGAAGTCTGGAGGGTGAATCAGAAGAAGTAGAAGAAGGAGAAGGAGAAGGTGAGGTCTGGAGGGTGAATCGGAAGAAGCAGAAGAAGGAGAAGGAGAAGGTGAAGTCTGGAGGGTGAATCAGAAGAAGCAGAAGAAGGAGAAGGAGAAAGTGAAGTCTGGAGGGTGAATCAGAAGAAGCAGAAGAAGGAGAAGAGATGGTGAAGTCAGGAGGGTGAATGAGAAGAAGCAGAAGAAGGAGAAGGAGAAGGTGAAGTTAGGAGGGTGAATCAAAAGAAGCAGAAGAAGGAGAAGGAGAAGGTGAAGTCTGGAGGGTGAATCAGAAGAAGCAGAAGAAAGAGAAGGAGAAGGTGAGGTCTGGAGGGTGAATCGGAAGAAGCAGAAGAAGGAGAAGGAGAAGGTGAGGTCTGGAGGGTGAATCAGAAGAAGTAGAAGAAGGAGAAGGAGAAGGTGAAGTCTGGAGGGTGAAACAGAAGAAGTAGAAGAAGGAGAAAGAGAAGGTGAAGTCTGGAGGGTGAATCAGAAGAAGCAGAAGAAGGAGAAGGAGAAGGTGAAGTCTGGAGGGTGAATCAGAAGAAGTAGAAGAATGAGAAGGAGAAGGTGTAGTCTGGAGGGTGAATCAGAAGAAGTGGAAGAAGGAGAAGGAGAAGGCGAAGTCTGGAGGGTGAATCAGAAGAAGTAAAAGAAGGAGAAGGAGAAGGTGAAGTCTGGAGGGTGAATCAGAAGAAGCAGAAGAAGGAGAAGGAGAAGGTGGAGTCTGGAGGGTGAATCAGAAGAAGCAGAAGAAGGAGAAGGAGAAGGTGAAGTCTGGATGGTGAATCAGAAGAAGCAGAAGAAGGAGAAGGAGAAGGTGAAGTCTGGAGGGTGAATCAGAAGAAGCAGAAGAAGGAGAAGGAGAAGGTGAAGTCTGGAGGGTTAATCAGAAGAAGCAGAAGAAGGAGAAGGAGAAGGTGAAGTCTGGAGGGTGAATCAGAAGAAGCAGAAGAAGTAAAAGGAGAAGGTGAAGTCTGGAGGGTGAAACAGAAGAAGTAGAAGAAGGAGAAGGAGAAGGTGAAGTCTGGAGGGTGAATCAGAAGAAGCAGAAGAAGGACAAGGAGAAGGTGAAGTCAGGAGGGGGAATCAGAAGAAGCATAAGAAGAAGAAGGAGAAGGTGAAGTCTGGAGGGTGAATCAGAAGAAGCAGAAGAAGGAGAAGGAGAAGGTGAAGACTGGAGGGTGAATCAGAAGAAGTAGAAGAAGGAGAAGGAGAAGGTGAAGTCTGGAGGGTGAATCAGAAGAAGTAGAAGAAGGAGAAGGAGAAGGCGAAGTCTGGAGGGTGAATCAGAAGAAGCAGAAGAAGGAGAAGGAGAAGGTGAAGTCTGGAGGGTGAATCAGAAGAAGCAGAAGAAGGAGAAGGAGAAGATGAAGTCTGGAGGGTGAATCAGAAGAAGTAGACGAAGGAGAAGGAGAAGGTGAGGTCTGGAGGGTGAATCAGAAGAAGCAGAAGAAGGAGAAGGAGAAGGTGAAGTCTGAAGGGTGAATCAGAAGAAGCAGAAGAAGGAGAAGGAGAAGGTGAAGTCTGGAGGGTGAATCAGAAGAAGCAGAAGAAGGAGAAGGAGAAGGTGAAGTCTGGAGGGTGAATCAGAAGAAGCAGAAGAAGGAGAAGGAGAAGGTGAAGTCTGGAGGGTGAATCAGAAGAAGTAGAAGAAGGAGAAGGAGAAGGTGAAGTCTGGAGGGTGAATCAGAAGAAGAAGAAGAAGGAGAAGGAGAAGGTGAAGTCTGGAGGGTGAATCAGAAGAAGCAAAAGAAGGAGAAGGAGAAGGTGAAGTCTGGAGGGTGAATCAGAAGAAGCAGAAGAAGGAGAAGGAGAAGGTGAAGTCTGGAGGGTGAATCAGAAGAAGTAGAAGAAGGAGAAGGAGAAGGTGAAGTCAGGAGGGTGAAGCAGAAGAAGCAGAAGAAGGAGAAGGAGAAGGTGAAGTCTGGAGGGTGAAGCAGAAGAAGCAGAAGAAGTAGAAGGAGAAGGTGAAGTCTGGAGGGTGAAGCAGAAGAAGCCTAAGAAGGAGAGGGAGAAGGTGAAGTCAGGAGGGTGAATCAGAAGAAGTAGAAGAAGGAGAAGGAGAAGGTGAAGTCTGGAGGGTGAATCAGAAGAAGTAGAAGAAGGAGAAGGAGAAGGTGAAGTCTGGAGGGTGAATCAGAAGAAGTAGAAGAAGGAGAAGGAGAAGGTGATGTCTGGAGGGTGAATCAGAAGAAGCAGAAGAAGGAGAAGGAGAAGGTGAAGTCTGGAGGGAGAAGCAGAAGAAGTAGAAGAAGGAGAAGGAGAAGGTGAAGTCTGGAGGGTGAATCAGAAGAAGTAGAAGAAGGAGAAGGAGAAGGTGAAGTCTGGAGGGTGAATCAGAAGAAGTAGAAGAAGGAGAAGGAGAAGGTGAAGTCTGGAGGGTGAATCAGAAGAAGCAGAAGAAGGAGAAGGAGAAGGTGAAGTCTGGAGGGTGAATCAGAAGAAGTAGAAGAAGGAGAAGGAGAAGGTGTAGTCTGGAGGGTGAATCAGAAGAAGTAGACGAAGGAGAAGGAGAAGGTGAAGTCTGGAGGGTGAATCAGAAGAAGCAGAAGAAGGAGAAGGAGAAGGTGAAGTCTGGAGTGTGAATCAGAAGAAGTAGAAGAAGGAGAAGGAGAAGTTGATGTCTGGAGGGTGAATCAGAAGAAGCAGAAAAAGGAGAAGGAGAAGGTGAAGTCTGGAGGTTGAGTCAGAAGAAGCAGAAGAAGGAGAAGGAGAAGGTGAAGTCTGGAGGGTGAATCAGAAGAAGCAGAAGAAGGCGAAGGAGAAGGTGAAGTCTGGAGGGTGAATCAGAAGAAGCAGAAGAAGTAGAAGTAGAAGGTGAAGTCTGGAGGGTGAATCAGAAGAAGTAGAAGAAGGAGAAGGAGAAGGTGAAGTCTGGAGGGTGAATCAGAAGAAGCAGAAGAAGGAGAAGGAGAAGGTGAAGTCTGGAGGGTGAATCAGAAGAAGCAGAAGAAGGAGAAGGAGAAGGTGAAGTCTGGAGGGTGAATCAGAAGAAGCAGAAGAAGGAGAAGGAGAAGGTGAAGACTGGAGGGTGAATCAGAAGAAGTAGAAGAAGGAGAAGGAGAAGGTGAAGTCTGGAGGGTGAATCAGAAGAAGTAGAAGAAGGAGAAGGAGAAGGCGAAGTCTGGAGGGTGAATCAGAAGAAGCAGAAGAAGGAGAAGGAGAAGGTGAAGTCTGGAGGGTGAATCAGAAGAAGCCGAAGAAGGAGAAGGAGAAGATGAAGTCTGGAGGGTGAATCAGAAGAAGTAGAAGAAGGAGAAGAAGAAGGTGAGGTCTGAAGGGTGAATCAGAAGAAGCAGAAGAAGGAGAAGGAGAAGGTGAAGTCTGAAGGGTGAATCAGAAGAAGCAGAAGAAGGAGAAGGAGAAGGTGAAGTCTGGAGGGTGAATCAGAAGAAGCAGAAGAAGGAGAAGGAGAAGGTGATGTCTGGAGGGTGAATCAGAAGAAGCAGAAGAAGGAGAAGGAGAAGGTGAAGTCTGGAGGGTGAATCAGAAGAAGTAGAAGAAGGAGAAGGAGAAGGTGTAGTCTGGAGGGTGAATCAGAAGAAGTAGACGAAGGAGAAGGAGAAGGTGAAGTCTGGAGGGTGAATCAGAAGAAGCAGAAGAAGGAGAAGGAGAAGGTGAAGTCTGGAGTGTGAATCAGAAGAAGTAGAAGAAGGAGAAGGAGAAGTTGATGTCTGGAGGGTGAATCAGAAGAAGCAGAAAAAGGAGAAGGAGAAGGTGAAGTCTGGAGGTTGAGTCAGAAGAAGCAGAAGAAGGAGAAGGAGAAGGTGAAGTCTGGAGGGTGAATCAGAAGAAGCAGAAGAAGGCGAAGGAGAAGGTGAAGTCTGGAGGGTGAATCAGAAGAAGCAGAAGAAGTAGAAGTAGAAGGTGAAGTCTGGAGGGTGAATCAGAAGAAGTAGAAGAAGGAGAAGGAGAAGGTGAAGTCTGGAGGGTGAATCAGAAGAAGCAGAAGAAGGAGAAGGAGAAGGTGAAGTCTGGAGGGTGAATCAGAAGAAGCAGAAGAAGGAGAAGGAGAAGGTGAAGTCTGGAGGGTGAATCAGAAGAAGCAGAAGAAGGAGAAGGAGAAGGTGAAGACTGGAGGGTGAATCAGAAGAAGTAGAAGAAGGAGAAGGAGAAGGTGAAGTCTGGAGGGTGAATCAGAAGAAGTAGAAGAAGGAGAAGGAGAAGGCGAAGTCTGGAGGGTGAATCAGAAGAAGCAGAAGAAGGAGAAGGAGAAGGTGAAGTCTGGAGGGTGAATCAGAAGAAGCCGAAGAAGGAGAAGGAGAAGATGAAGTCTGGAGGGTGAATCAGAAGAAGTAGAAGAAGGAGAAGAAGAAGGTGAGGTCTGAAGGGTGAATCAGAAGAAGCAGAAGAAGGAGAAGGAGAAGGTGAAGTCTGAAGGGTGAATCAGAAGAAGCAGAAGAAGGAGAAGGAGAAGGTGAAGTCTGGAGGGTGAATCAGAAGAAGCAGAAGAAGGAGAAGGAGAAGGTGATGTCTGGAGGGTGAATCAGAAGAAGCAGAAGAAGGAGAAGGAGAAGGTGAAGTCTGGAGGGCGAAGCAGAAGAAGCAGAAGAAGGAGAAGGAGAAGGTGAAGTCTGGAGGGTGAATCAGAAGAAGTAGAAGAAGGAGAAGGAGAAGTTGAAGTCAGGAGGGTGAATCAGAAGAAGCAGAAGAAGGAGAAGGAGAAGGTGAAGTCAGGGGGGTGAAGCAGAAGAAGTAGAAGAAGGAGAAGGAGAAGGTGAAGTCAGGAGGGTGAAGCAGAAGAAGCAGAAGAAGGAGAAGGTGAAGTCTGGAGGGCGCAGCAGAAGAAGCAGAAGAAGGAGAAGGAGAAGGTGAAGTCTGGAGGGTGAAGCAGAAGAAGCAGAAGAAGGAGAAGGAGAAGGTGAAGTCTGGAGGGTGAATCAGAAGAAGTAGAAGAAGGAGAAGGAGAAGGTGAAGTCAGGAGGGTGAAGCAAAAGAAGCAGAAGAAGGAGAAGGAGAAGGTGAAGTCTGGAGGGTGAAGCAGAAGAAGCAGAAGAAGGAGAAGGGGAAGGTGAAGTCTGGAGGGCGAAGCAGAAGAAGCAGAAGAAGGAGAAGGAGAAGGTGAAGTCTGGAGGGTGAAGCAGAAGAAGCAGAAGAAGCAGAAGGAGAAGGAGAAGTCTGGAGGGTGAATCAGAAGAAGTAGAAGAAGGAGAAGGAGAAGGTGAAGTCAGGAGGGTGAAGCAGAAGAAGCAGAAGAAGGAGAAGGAGAAGGTGAAGTCTGGAGGGTGAAGCAGAAGAAGCAGAAGAAGGAGAAGGAGAAGGTGAAGTCTGGAGGGTGAAGCAGAAGAAGCCTAAGAAGGAGAAGGAGAAGGTGAAGTCAGGAGGGTGTATCAGAAGAAGTAGAAGAAGGAGAAGGAGAAGGTGAAGCCTGGAGGGTGAATCAGAAGAAGTAGAAGAAGGAGAAGGAGAAGGTGAAGTCTGGAGGGTGAATCAGAAGAAGTAGAAGAAGGAGAAGGAGAAGGTGAAGTCTGGAGGGTGAATCAGAAGAAGTAGAAGAAGGAGAAGGAGAAGGTGAAGCCTGGAGGGTGAATCAGAAGAAGTAGAAGAAGGAGAAGGAGAAGGTGAAGTCTGGAGGGTGAATCAGAAGAAGTAGATGAAGGAGAAGGAGAAGGTGAAGTCTGGAGGGTGAATCAGAAGAAGCAGAAGAAGGAGAAGGAGAAGGTGAAGTCTGGAGGGAGAAGCAGAAGAAGTAGAAGAAGGAGAAGGAGAAGGTGAAGTCTGGAGGGTGAATCAGAAGAAGTAGAAAAAGGAGAAGGAGAAGGTGAAGTCTGGAGGGTGAATCAGAAGAAGTAGAAGAAGGAGAAGGAGAATGTGAAGTCTGGAGGGTGAATCAGAAGAAGCAGAAGAAGGAGAAGGAGAAGGTGAAGTCTGGAGGGTGAATCAGAAGAAGTAGAAGAAGGAGAAGGAGAAGGTGTAGTCTGGAGGGTGAATCAGAAGAAGTAGACGAAGGAGAAGGAGAAGGTGAAGTCTGGAGGGTGAATCAGAAGAAGCAGAAGAAGGAGAAGGAGAAGGTGAAGTCTGGAGGGTGAATCAGAAGAAGTAGAAGAAGGAGAAGGAGAAGGTGATGTCTGGAGGGTGAATCAGAAGAAGCAGAAGAAGGAGAAGGAGAAGGTGAAGTCTGGAGGGTGAATCAGAAGAAGCAGAAGAAGGAGAAGGAGAAGGTGAAGTCAGGAGGGTGAATCAGAAGAAGCAGAAGAAGGAGAATGAGAAGTTGAAGTCTGGAGGGTGAATCAGAAGAAGCTAAAGAAGTAGAAGTAGAAGGTGAAGTCTGGAGGGTGAAGCAGAAGAAGCAGAAGAAGGAGAAGGAGAAGGTGAAGTCAGGAGGGTGAATCAGAAGAAGCAGAAGAAGGAGAATGAGAAGTTGAAGTCTGGAGGGTGAATCAGAAGAAGCTAAAGAAGTAGAAGTAGAAGGTGAAGTCTGGAGGGTGAAGCAGAAGAAGCAGAAGAAGGAGAAGGAGAAGGTGAAGTCAGGAGGGTGAATCAGAAGAAGCAGAAGAAGGAGAAGGAGAAGGTGAAGTCAGGAGGGTGAAGCAGAAGAAGCAGAAGAAGGAGAAGGAGAAGGTGAAGTCAGGAGGGTGAAGCAGAAGAAGTAGAAGAAGGAGAAGGAGAAGGTGAAGTCAGGAGGGTGAATCAGAAGAAGCAGAAGAAGGAGAAGGCGAAGGTGAAGTCAGGAAGTTGAAGCAGAAGAATTGGAAGAAGGAGAAGGAGAAGGTGAAGTCTGGAGGGTGAATCAGAAGAAGCAGAAGAAGGAGAAGGAGAAGGTGAAGTCTGGAGGGTGAATTAGAAGAAGCAGAAAAAGGAGAAGTAGAAGGTGAAGTCTGGAGGGTGAAGCAGAAGAAGCAGAAGAATGAGAAGGCGAAGATGAAGTCTGGAGGGTGAAGCAGAAGAATCAGAAGAAGGAGAAGGAGAAGGTGAAGTTTGGAGGGTGAATCAGAAGAAGCAGAAGAAGGAGAAGGAGAAGGTGAAGTCTGGAGGGTGAATCAGAAGAAGCAGAATAAGGAGAAGGAGAAGGTGAAGTCTGGAGGGTGAATCAGAAGAAGCAGAAGAAGGAGAAGGAGAAGATGAAGTCTAGAGGGTGAATCAGAAGAAGTAGAAGAAGGAGAAGCAGAAGGTGAAGTCTGGAGGGTGAATCAGAAGAAGCAGAAGAAGGAGAAGGAGAAGGTGAAGTCTGGAGGGTGAATCAGAAGAAGCAGAAGAAGGTGAAGGAGAAGGTGAAGTCTGGAGGGTGAATCAGAAGAAGCAGAATAAGGAGAAGGAGAAGGTGAAGTCTGGAGGGTGAATCAGAAGAAGCAGAAGAAGGAGAAGGAGAAGGTGAAATCTGGAGGGTGAATCAGAAGAAGTAGAAGAAGGAGAAGGAGAAGGTGAAGTCTGGAGGGTGAAGCAGAAGAAGTAGAAGAAGGAGAAGGAGAAGGTGAAGTCAGGAGGGTGAATCAGAAGAAGTAGAAGAAGGAGAAGGAGAAGGTGAAGTCAGGAGGGTGAATCAGAAGAAGCAGAAGAAGGAGAAGTAGAAGGTGAAGTCTGGAGGGTGAATCAGAAGAATCAGAAGAAGGAGAAGGAGAAGGTGAAGTCTGGAGGGTGAAGCAGAAGATGCAGAAGAATGAGAAGGAGAAGGTGAAGACTGGAGGGTGAATCAGAAGAAGCAGAAGTAGGAGAAGGAGAAGGTGAATTCTGGAGGGTGAATCAGAAGAAGCAGAAGAAGGAGAAGGAGAAGATGAAGTCTGGAGTTTGAATCAGAAGAAGTAGAAAAAGGAGAAGGAGAAGGTGAAGTCTGGAGGGTGAATCAGAAGAAGCAGAAGAAGAAGAAGGAGAAGGTGAAGTCTGGAGGGTGAATCAAAAGAAGCAGAAGAAGGAGAAGGAGAAGGTGAAGTCAGGAGGGTGAATCAGAAGAAGCAGAAGAAGGAGAAGAAGAAGGTGAAGTTAGGAAGGTGAATCAGAAGAAGCAGAAGAAGGAGAAGGAGAAGGTGAAGTCAGGGGGGTGAAGCAGAAGAAGTAGAAGAAGGAGAAGGAGAAGGTGAAGTCAGCAGGGTGAAGCAGAAGAAGCAGAAGAAGGAGAAGGAGAAGGTGAAGCCTGGAGGGCGCAGCAGAAGAAGCAGAAGAAGGAGAAGGAGAAGGTGAAGTCTGGAGGGTGAAGCAGAAGAAGCAGAAGAAGGAGAAGGAGAAGGTGAAGTCTGGAGGATAAATCAGAAGAAGTAGAAGAAGGAGAAGGAGAAGGTGAAGTCAGGAGGGTGAACCAGAAGAAGCAGAAGAAGGAGAAGGAGAAGGTGAAGTCTGGAGGGCGAAGCAGAAGAAGCAGAAGAAGGAGAAGGAGAAGGTGAAGTCTGGAGGGTGAAGCAGAAGAAGCAGAAGAAGGAGAAGGAGAAGGTGAAGCCTGGAGGGAGAATCAGAAGAAGTAGAAGAAGGCGAAGGAAAAGGTGAAGTCAGGAGGGTGAAGCAGAAGAAGCAGAAGAAGGAGAAGGAGAAGATGAAGTCTGGAGGGTGAATCAGAAGAAGTAGAAGAAGGAGAAGGAGAAGGTGAAGTCTGGAGGGTGAATCAGATGAAGCAGAAGAAGGAGAAGGAGAAGGTGAAGTCTGGAGGGTGAATCAGAAGAAGCAGAAGAAGGAGAAGGAGAAGGTGAAGTCTGGAGGGTGAATCAGAAGAAGCAGAATAAGGAGAAGGAGAAGGTGAAGTCTGGAGGGAGAATCAGAAGAAGCAGAAGAAGGAGAAGGAGAAGGTGAAGTCTGGAGGGTGAATCAGAAGAAGTAAAAGAAGCAGAAGGAGAAGGTGAAGTCTGGAGGGTGAAGCAGAAGAAGTAGAAGAAGGAGAAGGAGAATGTGAAGTCAGGAGGGTGAATCAGAAGAATTAGAAGAAGGAGAAGGAGAAGGTGAAGTCTGGAGGGTGAATCAGAAGAATCAGAAGAAGGAGAAGGAGAAGGTGAAGTCTGGAGGGTGAATCAGAAGAAGCAGAAGAAGGAGAAGGAGAAGGTGAAGTCAGGAGGGTGAATCAGAACAAGCAGAAGAAGGAGAAGGAGAAGGTGAAGTTAGGAGGGTGAATCAGAAGAAGCAGAAGAAGGAGAAGGAGAAGGTGAAGTCAGGGGGGTGAAGCAGAAGAAGTAGAAGAAGGAGAAGGAGAAGGTGAAGTCAGCAGGGTGAAGCAGAAGAAGCAGAAGAAGGAGAAGGAGAAGGTGAAGTCTGGAGGGTGAAGCAGAAGAAGCAGAAGAAGGAGAAGGAGAAGGTGAAGTCTGGAGGGTGAATCAGAAGAAGTAGAAGAAGGAGAAGGAGAAGGTGAAGTCAGGAGGGTGAAGCAGAAGAAGCAGAAGAAGGAGAAGGAGAAGGTGAAGTCTGGAGGGTGAAGCAGAAGAAGCAGAAGAAGGAGATGAAGAAGGTGAAGTCTGGAGGGCGAAGCACAAGAAGCAGAAGAAGAAGAAGGAGAAGGTGAAGTCTGGAGGGTGAAGCAGAAGAAGCAGAAGAAGGAGAAGGAGAAGGTGAAGTCTGGAGGGTGAATCAGAAGAAGTAGAAGAAGGCGAAGGAAAAGGTGAAGTCAGGAGGGTGAAGCAGAAGAAGCAGAAGAAGGAGAAGGAGAAGGTGAAGTCTGGAGGGTGAAGCAGAAGAAGCAGAAGAAGGAGAAGGAGAAGGTGAAGTCTGGAGGGTGAATCAGAAGAAGCAGAAGAAGGAGAAGGAGAAGATGAAGTCTGGAGGGTGAATCAGAAGAAGTAGAAGAAGGAGAAGGAGAAGGTGAAGTCTGGAGGGTGAATCAGATGAAGCAGAAGAAGGAGAAGGAGAAGGTGAAGTCTGGAGGGTGAATCAGAAGAAGAAGAAGAAGGAGAAGGAGAAGGTGAAGTCTGGAGGGTGAATCAGAAGAAAAAGAATCAGGAGAAGGAGAAGGTGAAGTCTGGAGGGTGAATCAGAAGAAGCAGAAGAAGGAGAAGGAGAAGGTGAAGTCTGGAGGGTGAAGCAGAAGAAGTAGAAGAAGGAGAAGGAGAATGTGAAGTCAGGAGGGTGAATCAGAAGAATTAGAAGAAGGAGAAGAAGAAGGTGAAGTCTGGAGGGTGAATCAGAAGAATCAGAAGAAGGAGAAGGAGAAGGTGAAGTCTGGAGGGTGAATCAGAAGAAGCAGAAGAAAGAGAAGGAGAAGGTGAAGTCTGGAGGGTGAAGCAGAAGAAGCAGAAGAAGGAGAAGGAGAAGGTGAAGACTGGAGGGTGAATCAGAAGAAATAGAAGAAGGAGAAGGAGAAGGTGAAGTCTGGAGGGTGAATCAGAAGAAGTAGAAGAAGGAGAATGAGAAGGTGAAGTCTGGAGGGTGAATCAGAAGAAGTAGAAGAAGGAGAAGGAGAAGGTGAAGTCTGGAGGGTGAATCAGAAGAAGCAGAAGAAGGAGAAGGAGAAGGTGAAGTCTGGAGGGTGAATCAGAAGAAGCAGAAGAAGGAGAAGGAGAAGATGAAGGCTGGAGGGTGAATCAGAAGAAGTAGAAGAAGGAGAAGGAGAAGGAGAGGTCTGGAGGGTGAATCAGAAGAAGCAGAAGAAGGAGAAGGAGAAGATGAAGTCTGGAGGGTGAATCAGAAGAAGTAGAAGAAGGAGAAGGAGAAGGTGAGGTCTGGAGGGTGAATCAGAAGAAGCAGAAGAAGAAGAAGGAGAAGGTGAAGTCTGGAGGGTGAATCAGAAGAAGCAGAAGAAGGAGAAAGAGAAGGTGAAGTCTGGAGGGTGAATCAGAAGAAGCAGAAGAAGGAGAAGGAGAAGGTGAAGTCAGGGGTTGAAGCAGAAGAAGTAGAAGAAGGAGAAGGAGAAGGTGAAGTCAGCAGGGTGAAGCAGAAGAAGCAGTAGAAGGAGAAGGAGAAGGTGAAGTCTGGAGGGCGCAGCAGAAGAAGCAGAAGAGGGAGAAGGAGAAGGTGAAGTCTGGAGGGTGAAGCAGAAGAAGCAGAAGAAGGAGAAGGAGAAGGTGAAGTCTGGAGGGTGAGTCAGAAGAAGTAGAAGAAGGAGAAGGAGAAGGTGAAGTCAGGAGGGTGAAGCAGAAGAAGCAGAAGAAGGAGAAGGAGAAGGTGAAGTCTGGAGGGTGAAGCAGAAGAAGCAGAAGAAGGAGAAGAAGAAGGTGAAGTCTGGAGGGCGAAGCAGAAGAAGCAGAAGAAGGAGAAGGAGAAGGTGAAGTCTGGAGGGTGAAGCAGAAGAAGCAGAAGAAGGAGAAGGAGAAGGTGAAGTCTGGAGGGTGAATCAGAAGAAGTAGAAGAACGCGAAGGAGAAGGTGAAGTCAGGAGGGTGAAGCAGAAGAAGCAGAAGAAGGAGAAGGAGAAGGTGAGGTCTGGAGGGTGAAGCAGAAGAAGCAGAAGAAGGAGAAGGAGAAGGTGAAGTCTGGAGGGTGAAGCAGAAGAAGCAGAAGAAGGAGATGGAGAAGGTGAAGTCAGGAGGGTGAATCAGAAGAAGTAGAAGAAGGAGAAGGAGAAGGTGAAGTCTGGAGGGTGAATCAGAAGAAGTAGAAGAAGGAGAAGGAGAAGGTGAAGTCTGGAGGGTGAATCAGAAGAAGTAGAAGAAGGAGAAGGAGAAGGTGAAGTCTGGAGGGTGAATCAGAAGAAGCAGAAGAAGGAGAAGGAGAAGGTGAAGTCTGGAGGGTGAATCAGAAGAAGCAGAAGAAGGAGAAGGAGAAGATGAAGTCTGGAGGGTGAATCAGAAGAAGTAGAAGAAGGAGAAGGAGAAGGAGAGGTCTGGAGGGTGAATCAGAAGAAGCAGAAGAAGGAGAAGGAGAAGATGAAGTCTGGAGGGTGAATCAGAAGAAGTAGAAGAAGGAGAAGGAGAAGGTGAGGTCTGGAGGGTGAATCAGAAGAAGCAGAAGAAGAAGAAGGAGAAGGTGAAGTCTGGAGGGTGAATCAGAAGAAGCAGAAGAAGGAGAAAGAGAAGGTGAAGTCTGGAGGGTGAATCAGAAGAAGCAGAAGAAGGAGAAGGAGAAGGTGAAGTCAGGGGTTGAAGCAGAAGAAGTAGAAGAAGGAGAAGGAGAAGGTGAAGTCAGCAGGGTGAAGCAGAAGAAGCAGTAGAAGGAGAAGGAGAAGGTGAAGTCTGGAGGGCGCAGCAGAAGAAGCAGAAGAGGGAGAAGGAGAAGGTGAAGTCTGGAGGGTGAAGCAGAAGAAGCAGAAGAAGGAGAAGGAGAAGGTGAAGTCTGGAGGGTGAGTCAGAAGAAGTAGAAGAAGGAGAAGGAGAAGGTGAAGTCAGGAGGGTGAAGCAGAAGAAGCAGAAGAAGGAGAAGGAGAAGGTGAAGTCTGGAGGGTGAAGCAGAAGAATCAGAAGAAGGAGAAGAAGAAGGTGAAGTCTGGAGGGCGAAGCAGAAGAAGCAGAAGAAGGAGAAGGAGAAGGTGAAGTCTGGAGGGTGAAGCAGAAGAAGCAGAAGAAGGAGAAGGAGAAGGTGAAGTCTGGAGGGTGAATCAGAAGAAGTAGAAGAACGCGAAGGAGAAGGTGAAGTCAGGAGGGTGAAGCAGAAGAAGCAGAAGAAGGAGAAGGAGAAGGTGAGGTCTGGAGGGTGAAGCAGAAGAAGCAGAAGAAGGAGAAGGAGAAGGTGAAGTCTGGAGGGTGAAGCAGAAGAAGCAGAAGAAGGAGATGGAGAAGGTGAAGTCAGGAGGTTGAATCAGAAGAAGTAGAAGAAGGAGAAGGAGAAGGTGAAGTCTGGAGGGTGAATCAGAAGAAGTAGAAGAAGGAGAAGGAGAAGGTGAAGTCTGGAGGGTGAATCAGAAGAAGTAGAAGAAGGAGAAGGAGAAGGTGAAGTCTGGAGGGTGAATCAGAAGAAGCAGAAGAAGGAGAAGGAGAAGGTGAAGTCTGGAGGGAGAAGCAGAAAAAGTAGAAGAAGGAGAAGGAGAAGGTGAAGTCTGGAGGGTGAATCAGAAGAAGTTGAAGAAGGAGAAGGAGAAGGTGAAGTCTGGAGGGTGAATCAGAAGAAGGAGAAGAAGGAGAAGGAGAAGGTGAAGTCTGGAGGGTGAATCAGAAGAAGCAGAAGAAGGAGAAGGAGAAGGTGAAGTCTGGAGGGTGAATCAGAAGAAGTAGAAGAAGGAGAAGGAGAAGGTGCAGTCTGGAGGGTGAATCAGAAGAAGTAGACGAAGGAGAAGGAGAAGGTGAGGTATGGAGGGTGAATCAGAAGAAGCAGAAGAAGGAGAAGGAGAAGGTGAATTCTGGATGGTGAACAGAAGAAGTAGAAGAAGGAGAAGGAGAAGGTGAAGTCTGGAGGGTGAATCAGAAGAAGCAGAAGAAGGAGAAGGAGAAGGTGAAGTCTGGAGGGTGAATCAGAAGAAGCAGAAGAAGGAGAAGTAGAAGGTGAAGTCTGGAGGGTGTATCAGAAGAAGCAGAAGAAGGAGAAGAAGAACGTGAAGTCTGGAGGTTGAATCAGAAGAAGTCGAAGAAGGAGAAGGAGAAGGTGAAGTCTGGAGGGTGAATCAGAAGAAGCAGAAGAAGGAGAAGGAAAAGGTGAAGTCTGGAGGGTGAATCAGAAGAAGCAGAAGAAGGAGAAGGAGAAGGTGAAGTCTGGAGGGTGAATCAGAAGAAGTAGAAGAAGGAGAAGGAGAACGTGAAGTCTGGAGGGTGATTCAGAAGAAGTAGAAGAAGGAGAAGGAGAAGGTGAAGTCTGGAGGGTGAATTAGAAGAAGCAGAAGAAGGAGAAGGAAAAGATGAAGTCTGGAGGGTGAATCAGAAGAAGCAGAAGAAGGAGAAGGAAAAGGTGAAGTCTGGAGGGTGAATCAGAAGAAGCAGAAGAAGGAGAAGGAGAAGGTGAAGTCTGGAGGGTGAATCAGAAGAAGTAGAAGAAGGAGAAGGAGAACGTGAAGTCTGGAGGGTGAATCAGAAGAAGTAGAAGAAGGAGAAGGAGAAGGTGAAGTCTGGAGGGTGAATCAGAAGAAGCAGAAGAAGGAGAAGGAGAAGGTGAAGTCAGGAGGGTGAATCAGAACAAGCAGAAGAAGGAGAAGGAGAAGGTGAAGTTAGGAGGGTGAATCAGAAGAAGCAGAAGAAGGAGAAGGAGAAGGTGAAGTCAGGGGGGTGAAGCAGAAGAAGTAGAAGAAGGAGAAGGAGAAGGTGAAGTCAGCAGGGTGAAGCAGAAGAAGCAGAAGAAGGAGAAGGAGAAGGTGAAGTCTGGAGGGTGAAGCAGAAGAAGCAGAAGAAGGAGAAGGAGAAGGTGAAGTCTGGAGGGTGAATCAGAAGAAGTAGAAGAAGGAGAAGGAGAAGGTGAAGTCAGGAGGGTGAAGCAGAAGAAGCAGAAGAAGGAGAAGGAGAAGGTGAAGTCTGGAGGGTGAAGCAGAAGAAGCAGAAGAAGGAGATGAAGAAGGTGAAGTCTGGAGGGCGAAGCACAAGAAGCAGAAGAAGAAGAAGGAGAAGGTGAAGTCTGGAGGGTGAAGCAGAAGAAGCAGAAGAAGGAGAAGGAGAAGGTGAAGTCTGGAGGGTGAATCAGAAGAAGTAGAAGAAGGCGAAGGAAAAGGTGAAGTCAGGAGGGTGAAGCAGAAGAAGCAGAAGAAGGAGAAGGAGAAGGTGAAGTCTGGAGGGTGAAGCAGAAGAAGCAGAAGAAGGAGAAGGAGAAGGTGAAGTCTGGAGGGTGAATCAGAAGAAGCAGAAGAAGGAGAAGGAGAAGATGAAGTCTGGAGGGTGAATCAGAAGAAATAGAAGAAGGAGAAGGAGAAGGTGAAGTCTGGAGGGTGAATCAGATGAAGCAGAAGAAGGAGAAGGAGAAGGTGAAGTCTGGAGGGTGAATCAGAAGAAGAAGAAGAAGGAGAAGGAGAAGGTGAAGTCTGGAGGGTGAATCAGAAGAAAAAGAATCAGGAGAAGGAGAAGGTGAAGTCTGGAGGGTGAATCAGAAGAAGCAGAAGAAGGAGAAGGAGAAGGTGAAGTCTGGAGGGTGAAGCAGAAGAAGTAGAAGAAGGAGAAGGAGAATGTGAAGTCAGGAGGGTGAATCAGAAGAATTAGAAGAAGGAGAAGAAGAAGGTGAAGTCTGGAGGGTGAATCAGAAGAATCAGAAGAAGGAGAAGGAGAAGGTGAAGTCTGGAGGGTGAATCAGAAGAAGCAGAAGAAAGAGAAGGAGAAGGTGAAGTCTGGAGGGTGAAGCAGAAGAAGCAGAAGAAGGAGAAGGAGAAGGTGAAGACTGGAGGGTGAATCAGAAGAAATAGAAGAAGGAGAAGGAGAAGGTGAAGTCTGGAGGGTGAATCAGAAGAAGTAGAAGAAGGAGAATGAGAAGGTGAAGTCTGGAGGGTGAATCAGAAGAAGTAGAAGAAGGAGAAGGAGAAGGTGAAGTCTGGAGGGTGAATCAGAAGAAGCAGAAGAAGGAGAAGGAGAAGGTGAAGTCTGGAGGGTGAATCAGAAGAAGCAGAAGAAGGAGAAGGAGAAGATGAAGTCTGGAGGGTGAATCAGAAGAAGTAGAAGAAGGAGAAGGAGAAGGAGAGGTCTGGAGGGTGAATCAGAAGAAGCAGAAGAAGGAGAAGGAGAAGATGAAGTCTGGAGGGTGAATCAGAAGAAGTAGAAGAAGGAGAAGGAGAAGGTGAGGTCTGGAGGGTGAATCAGAAGAAGCAGAAGAAGAAGAAGGAGAAGGTGAAGTCTGGAGGGTGAATCAGAAGAAGCAGAAGAAGGAGAAAGAGAAGGTGAAGTCTGGAGGGTGAATCAGAAGAAGCAGAAGAAGGAGAAGGAGAAGGTGAAGTCAGGGGTTGAAGCAGAAGAAGTAGAAGAAGGAGAAGGAGAAGGTGAAGTCAGCAGGGTGAAGCAGAAGAAGCAGTAGAAGGAGAAGGAGAAGGTGAAGTCTGGAGGGCGCAGCAGAAGAAGCAGAAGAGGGAGAAGGAGAAGGTGAAGTCTGGAGGGTGAAGCAGAAGAAGCAGAAGAAGGAGAAGGAGAAGGTGAAGTCTGGAGGGTGAGTCAGAAGAAGTAGAAGAAGGAGAAGGAGAAGGTGAAGTCAGGAGGGTGAAGCAGAAGAAGCAGAAGAAGGAGAAGGAGAAGGTGAAGTCTGGAGGGTGAAGCAGAAGAAGCAGAAGAAGGAGAAGGAGAAGGTGAAGTCTGGAGGGTGAATCAGAAGAAGTAGAAGAAGGAGAAGGAGAACGTGAAGTCTGGAGGGTGATTCAGAAGAAGTAGAAGAAGGAGAAGGAGAAGGTGAAGTCTGGAGGGTGAATTAGAAGAAGCAGAAGAAGGAGAAGGAAAAGATGAAGTCTGGAGGGTGAATCAGAAGAAGCAGAAGAAGGAGAAGGAAAAGGTGAAGTCTGGAGGGTGAATCAGAAGAAGCAGAAGAAGGAGAAGGAGAAGGTGAAGTCTGGAGGGTGAATCAGAAGAAGTAGAAGAAGGAGAAGGAGAACGTGAAGTCTGGAGGGTGAATCAGAAGAAGTAGAAGAAGGAGAAGGAGAAGGTGAAGTCTGGAGGGTGAATCAGAAGAAGCAGAAGAAGGAGAAGGAGAAGGTGAAGTCAGGAGGGTGAATCAGAACAAGCAGAAGAAGGAGAAGGAGAAGGTGAAGTTAGGAGGGTGAATCAGAAGAAGCAGAAGAAGGAGAAGGAGAAGGTGAAGTCAGGGGGGTGAAGCAGAAGAAGTAGAAGAAGGAGAAGGAGAAGGTGAAGTCAGCAGGGTGAAGCAGAAGAAGCAGAAGAAGGAGAAGGAGAAGGTGAAGTCTGGAGGGTGAAGCAGAAGAAGCAGAAGAAGGAGAAGGAGAAGGTGAAGTCTGGAGGGTGAATCAGAAGAAGTAGAAGAAGGAGAAGGAGAAGGTGAAGTCAGGAGGGTGAAGCAGAAGAAGCAGAAGAAGGAGAAGGAGAAGGTGAAGTCTGGAGGGTGAAGCAGAAGAAGCAGAAGAAGGAGATGAAGAAGGTGAAGTCTGGAGGGCGAAGCACAAGAAGCAGAAGAAGAAGAAGGAGAAGGTGAAGTCTGGAGGGTGAAGCAGAAGAAGCAGAAGAAGGAGAAGGAGAAGGTGAAGTCTGGAGGGTGAATCAGAAGAAGTAGAAGAAGGCGAAGGAAAAGGTGAAGTCAGGAGGGTGAAGCAGAAGAAGCAGAAGAAGGAGCAGGTGAAGTCTGGAGGGTGAAGCAGAAGAAGCAGAAGAAG
Source organism: Somniosus microcephalus (assembly GCF_052327205.1). Classification (NCBI taxonomy): domain Eukaryota; kingdom Metazoa; phylum Chordata; class Chondrichthyes; order Squaliformes; family Somniosidae; genus Somniosus; species Somniosus microcephalus. The sequence continues at coordinate 118,296 of NW_028225592.1, forward strand.
GAGAAGGAGAAGGTGAAGTCTGGAGGGTGAATCAGAAGAAGCAGAAGAAGGAGAAGGAGAAGATGAAGTCTGGAGGGTGAATCAGAAGAAATAGAAGAAGGAGAAGGAGAAGGTGAAGTCTGGAGGGTGAATCAGATGAAGCAGAAGAAGGAGAAGGAGAAGGTGAAGTCTGGAGGGTGAATCAGAAGAAGAAGAAGAAGGAGAAGGAGAAGGTGAAGTCTGGAGGGTGAATCAGAAGAAAAAGAATCAGGAGAAGGAGAAGGTGAAGTCTGGAGGGTGAATCAGAAGAAGCAGAAGAAGGAGAAGGAGAAGGTGAAGTCTGGAGGGTGAAGCAGAAGAAGTAGAAGAAGGAGAAGGAGAATGTGAAGTCAGGAGGGTGAATCAGAAGAATTAGAAGAAGGAGAAGAAGAAGGTGAAGTCTGGAGGGTGAATCAGAAGAATCAGAAGAAGGAGAAGGAGAAGGTGAAGTCTGGAGGGTGAATCAGAAGAAGCAGAAGAAAGAGAAGGAGAAGGTGAAGTCTGGAGGGTGAAGCAGAAGAAGCAGAAGAAGGAGAAGGAGAAGGTGAAGACTGGAGGGTGAATCAGAAGAAATAGAAGAAGGAGAAGGAGAAGGTGAAGTCTGGAGGGTGAATCAGAAGAAGTAGAAGAAGGAGAATGAGAAGGTGAAGTCTGGAGGGTGAATCAGAAGAAGTAGAAGAAGGAGAAGGAGAAGGTGAAGTCTGGAGGGTGAATCAGAAGAAGCAGAAGAAGGAGAAGGAGAAGGTGAAGTCTGGAGGGTGAATCAGAAGAAGCAGAAGAAGGAGAAGGAGAAGATGAAGTCTGGAGGGTGAATCAGAAGAAGTAGAAGAAGGAGAAGGAGAAGGAGAGGTCTGGAGGGTGAATCAGAAGAAGCAGAAGAAGGAGAAGGAGAAGATGAAGTCTGGAGGGTGAATCAGAAGAAGTAGAAGAAGGAGAAGGAGAAGGTGAGGTCTGGAGGGTGAATCAGAAGAAGCAGAAGAAGAAGAAGGAGAAGGTGAAGTCTGGAGGGTGAATCAGAAGAAGCAGAAGAAGGAGAAAGAGAAGGTGAAGTCTGGAGGGTGAATCAGAAGAAGCAGAAGAAGGAGAAGGAGAAGGTGAAGTCAGGGGTTGAAGCAGAAGAAGTAGAAGAAGGAGAAGGAGAAGGTGAAGTCAGCAGGGTGAAGCAGAAGAAGCAGTAGAAGGAGAAGGAGAAGGTGAAGTCTGGAGGGCGCAGCAGAAGAAGCAGAAGAGGGAGAAGGAGAAGGTGAAGTCTGGAGGGTGAAGCAGAAGAAGCAGAAGAAGGAGAAGGAGAAGGTGAAGTCTGGAGGGTGAGTCAGAAGAAGTAGAAGAAGGAGAAGGAGAAGGTGAAGTCAGGAGGGTGAAGCAGAAGAAGCAGAAGAAGGAGAAGGAGAAGGTGAAGTCTGGAGGGTGAAGCAGAAGAAGCAGAAGAAGGAGAAGAAGAAGGTGAAGTCTGGAGGGCGAAGCAGAAGAAGCAGAAGAAGGAGAAGGAGAAGGTGAAGTCTGGAGGGTGAAGCAGAAGAAGCAGAAGAAGGAGAAGGAGAAGGTGAAGTCTGGAGGGTGAATCAGAAGAAGTAGAAGAACGCGAAGGAGAAGGTGAAGTCAGGAGGGTGAAGCAGAAGAAGCAGAAGAAGGAGAAGGAGAAGGTGAGGTCTGGAGGGTGAAGCAGAAGAAGCAGAAGAAGGAGAAGGAGAAGGTGAAGTCTGGAGGGTGAAGCAGAAGAAGCAGAAGAAGGAGATGGAGAAGGTGAAGTCAGGAGGGTGAATCAGAAGAAGTAGAAGAAGGAGAAGGAGAAGGTGAAGTATGGAGGGTGAATCAGAAGAAGTAGAAGAAGGAGAAGGAGAAGGTGAAGTCTGGAGGGTGAATCAGAAGAAGTAGAAGAAGGAGAAGGAGAAGGTGAAGTCTGGAGGGTGAATCAGAAGAAGCAGAAGAAGGAGAAGGAGAAGGTGAAGTCTGGAGGGAGAAGCAGAAAAAGTAGAAGAAGGAGAAGGAGAAGGTGAAGTCTGGAGGGTGAATCAGAAGAAGTTGAAGAAGGAGAAGGAGAAGGTGAAGTCTGGAGGGTGAATCAGAAGAAGGAGAAGAAGGAGAAGGAGAAGGTGAAGTCTGGAGGGTGAATCAGAAGAAGCAGAAGAAGGAGAAGGAGAAGGTGAAGTCTGGAGGGTGAATCAGAAGAAGTAGAAGAAGGAGAAGGAGAAGGTGCAGTCTGGAGGGTGAATCAGAAGAAGTAGACGAAGGAGAAGGAGAAGGTGAGGTATGGAGGGTGAATCAGAAGAAGCAGAAGAAGGAGAAGGAGAAGGTAAATTCTGGATGGTGAACAGAAGAAGTAGAAGAAGGAGAAGGAGAAGGTGAAGTCTGGAGGGTGAATCAGAAGAAGCAGAAGAAGGAGAAGGAGAAGGTGAAGTCTGGAGGGTGAATCTGAAGAAGCAGAAGAAGGAGAAGTAGAAGGTGAAGTCTGGAGGGTGTATCAGAAGAAGCAGAAGAAGGAGAAGAAGAACGTGAAGTCTGGAGGTTGAATCAGAAGAAGTCGAAGAAGGAGAAGGAGAAGGTGAAGTCTGGAGGGTGAATCAGAAGAAGCAGAAGAAGGAGAAGGAAAAGGTGAAGTCTGGAGGGTGAATCAGAAGAAGCAGAAGAAGGAGAAGGAGAAGGTGAAGTCTGGAGGGTGAATCAGAAGAAGTAGAAGAAGGAGAAGGAGAACGTGAAGTCTGGAGGGTGAATCAGAAGAAGTAGAAGAAGGAGAAGGAGAAGGTGAAGTCTGGAGGGTGAATCAGAAGAAGCAGAAGAAGGAGAAGGAAAAGATGAAGTCTGGAGGGTGAATCAGAAGAAGCAGAAGAAGGAGAAGGAGAAGATGAAGTCTGGAGGGTGAATCAGAAGAAGTAGAAGAAGGAGAAGGAGAAGGTGAAGTCTGTAGGGTGAATCAGAAGAAGCCGAAGAAGGAGAAGGAGAAGGTGAAGTCTGGAGGGTGAATCAGAAGAAGCAGAAGAAGGAGAAGGAGAAGATGAAGTCTGGAGGGTGAATCAGAAGAAGCAGAATAAGGAGAAGGAGAAGATGAAGTCTGGAGGGTGAATCAGAAGAAGCAGAAGAAAGAGAAGGAGAAGGTGAAGTCTGGAGGGTGAATCAGAAGAAGTAGAAGAAGGAGAAGGAGAAGGTGAAGTCTGGAGGGTGAAGAAGAAGAAGTAGAAGAAGGAGAAGGAGAAGGTGAAGTCAGGAGGGTGAATCTGAAGGAGTAGAAGAAGGAGAAGGAGAAGGTGAATTCAGGAGGGTGAATCAGAAGAAGCAGAAGAAGGAGAAGGAGAAGGAGAAGGTGAAGTCTGGAGGGTGAATCAGAAGAAGCAGAAGAAAGAGAAGGAGAAGGTGAAGTCTGGAGGGTGAAGCAGAAGAAGCAGAAGAAGGAGAAGGAGAAGGTGAAGACTGGAGGGTGAATCAGAAGAAGTAGAAGAAGGAGAAGGAGAAGTTGAAGTCTGGAGGGTGAAACAGAAGAAGTAGAAGAAGGAGAAGGAGAAGGTGAAGTCTGGAGGGTGAATCAGAAGAAGCAGAAGAAGGAGAAGGAGAAGGTGAAGTCTGGAGGGTGAATCAGAAGAAGCAGAAGAAGGAGAAGGAGAAGATGAAGTCTGGAGGGTGAATCAGAAGAAGTAGAAGAAGGAGAAGGAGAAGGTGAGGTCTGGAGGGTGAATCGGAAGAAGCAGAAGAAGGAGAAGGAGAAGGTGAAGTCTGGAGGGTGAATCAGAAGAAGCAGAAGAAGGAGAAGGAGAAAGTGAAGTCTGGAGGGTGAATCAGAAGAAGCAGAAGAAGGAGAAGAGATGGTGAAGTCAGGAGGGTGAATCAGAAGAAGCAGAAGAAGGAGAAGGAGAAGGTGAAGTTAGGAGGGTGAATCAAAAGGAGCAGAAGAAGGAGAAGGAGAAGGTGAAGTCAAGGCTGTGAAGCAGAAGAAGTAGAAGAAGGAGAAGGAGAAGGTGAAGTCAGGAGGGTGAAGCAGAAGAAGCAGAAGAAGGAGAAGGAGAAGGTGAAGTCTGGAGGGCGCAGCAGAAGAAGCAGAAGAAGGAGAAGGAGAAGGTGAAGTCTGGAGGGTGAAGCAGAAGAAGCAGAAGAAGGAGAAGGAGAAGCGGAAGTCTGGAGGGTGAAGCAGAAGAAGCAGAAGAAGGAGAAGGAGAAGGTGAAGTCTGGAGGGTGAAGCAGAAGAAGCAGAAGAAGGAGAAGGAGAAGGTGAGGTCTGGAGGGCGAAGCAGAAGAAGCAGAAGAAGGAGAAGGAGAAGGTGAAGTCTGGAGGGTGAAGCAGAAGAAGCAGAAGAAGGAGAAGGAGAAGGTGAAGTCTGGAGGGTGAATCAGAAGAAGTAGAAGAAGGAGAAGGAGAAAAAGAAGTCAAGAGGGTGAAGCAGAAGAAGCAGAAGAAGGAGTAGGAGAAGGTGAAGTCTGGAGGGTGAAGCAGAAGAAGCAGAAGAAGGAGAAGGAGAAGGTGAAGTCAGGAGGGTGAATCAGAAGAAGTAGAAGAAGGAGAAGGAGAAGGTGAAGTCTGGAGGGTGAATCAGAAGAAGTAGAAGAAGGAGAAGGAGAAGGTGAAGTCTGGAGGGTGAATCAGAAGAGGCAGAAGAAGGAGAAGGAGAAGGTGAAGTCTGGAGGGAGAAGCAGAAGAAGTAGAAGAAGGAGAAGGAGAAGGTGAAATCTGGAGGGTGAATCAGAAGAAGTAGAAGAAGGAGAAGGAGAAGGTGAAGTCTGGAGGGTGAAACAGAAGAAGTAGAAGAAGGAGAAAGAGAAGGTGAAGTCTGGAGGGTGAATCAGAAGAAGCAGAAGAAGGAGAAGGAGAAGGTGAAGTCTGGAGGGTGAATCAGAAGAAGTAGAAGAATGAGAAGGAGAAGGTGTAGTCTGGAGGGTGAATCAGAAGAAGTGGAAGAAGGAGAAGGAGAAGGCGAAGTCTGGAGGGTGAATCAGAAGAAGTAAAAGAAGGAGAAGGAGAAGGTGAAGTCTGGAGGGTGAATCAGAAGAAGCAGAAGAAGGAGAAGGAGAAGGTGGAGTCTGGAGGGTGAATCAGAAGAAGCAGAAGAAGGAGAAGGAGAAGGTGAAGTCTGGATGGAGAATCAGAAGAAGCAGAAGAAGGAGAAGGAGAAGGTGAAGTCTGGAGGGTGAATCAGAAGAAGCAGAAGAAGGAGAAGGAGAAGGTGAAGTCTGGAGGGTTAATCAGAAGAAGCAGAAGAAGGAGAAGGAGAAGGTGAAGTCTGGAGGGTGAATCAGAAGAAGCAGAAGAAGTAGAAGGAGAAGGTGAAGTCTGGAGGGTGAATCAGAAGAAGTAGAAGAAGGAGAAGGAGAAGGTGAAGTCTGGAGGGTGAATCAGAAGAAGCAGAAGAAGGACAAGGAGAAGGTGAAGTCAGGAGGGGGAATCAGAAGAAGCATAAGAAGAAGAAGGAGAAGGTGAAGTCTGGAGGGTGAATCAGAAGAAGCAGAAGAAGGAGAAGGAGAAGGTGAAGACTGGAGGGTGAATCAGAAGAAGTAGAAGAAGGAGAAGGAGAAGGTGAAGTCTGGAGGGTGAATCAGAAGAAGTAGAAGAAGGAGAAGGAGAAGGCGAAGTCTGGAGGGTGAATCAGAAGAAGCAGAAGAAGGAGAAGGAGAAGGTGAAGTCTGGAGGGTGAATCAGAAGAAGCAGAAGAAGGAGAAGGAGAAGATGAAGTCTGGAGGGTGAATCAGAAGAAGTAGACGAAGGAGAAGGAGAAGGTGAGGTCTGGAGGGTGAATCAGAAGAAGCAGAAGAAGGAGAAGGAGAAGGTGAAGTCTGAAGGGTGAATCAGAAGAAGCAGAAGAAGGAGAAGGAGAAGGTGAAGTCTGGAGGGTGAATCAGAAGAAGCAGAAGAAGGAGAAGGAGAAGGTGAAGTCTGGAGGGTGAATCAGAAGAAGCAGAAGAAGGAGAAGGAGAAGGTGAAGTCTGGAGGGTGAATCAGAAGAAGTAGAAGAAGGAGAAGGAGAAGGTGAAGTCTGGAGGGTGAATCAGAAGAAGAAGAAGAAGGAGAAGGAGAAGGTGAAGTCTGGAGGGTGAATCAGAAGAAGCAAAAGAAGGAGAAGGAGAAGGTGAAGTCTGGAGGGTGAATCAGAAGAAGCAGAAGAAGGAGAAGGAGAAGGTGAAGTCTGGAGGGTGAATCAGAAGAAGTAGAAGAAGGAGAAGGAGAAGGTGAAGTCAGGAGGGTGAAGCAGAAGAAGCAGAAGAAGGAGAAGGAGAAGGTGAAGTCTGGAGGGTGAAGCAGAAGAAGCAGAAGAAGTAGAAGGAGAAGGTGAAGTCTGGAGGGTGAATCAGAAGAAGTAGAAGAAGGAGAAGGAGAAGGTGAAGTCTGGAGGGTGAAACAGAAGAAGTAGAAGAAGGAGAAAGAGAAGGTGAAGTCTGGAGGGTGAATCAGAAGAAGCAGAAGAAGGAGAAGGAGAAGGTGAAGTCTGGAGGGTGAATCAGAAGAAGTAGAAGAATGAGAAGGAGAAGGTGTAGTCTGGAGGGTGAATCAGAAGAAGTGGAAGAAGGAGAAGGAGAAGGCGAAGTCTGGAGGGTGAATCAGAAGAAGTAAAAGAAGGAGAAGGAGAAGGTGAAGTCTGGAGGGTGAATCAGAAGAAGCAGAAGAAGGAGAAGGAGAAGGTGGAGTCTGGAGGGTGAATCAGAAGAAGCAGAAGAAGGAGAAGGAGAAGGTGAAGTCTGGATGGTGAATCAGAAGAAGCAGAAGAAGGAGAAGGAGAAGGTGAAGTCTGGAGGGTGAATCAGAAGAAGCAGAAGAAGGAGAAGGAGAAGGTGAAGTCTGGAGGGTTAATCAGAAGAAGCAGAAGAAGGAGAAGGAGAAGGTGAAGTCTGGAGGGTGAATCAGAAGAAGCAGAAGAAGTAGAAGGAGAAGGTGAAGTCTGGAGGGTGAATCAGAAGAAGTAGAAGAAGGAGAAGGAGAAGGTGAAGTCTGGAGGGTGAATCAGAAGAAGCAGAAGAAGGACAAGGAGAAGGTGAAGTCAGGAGGGGGAATCAGAAGAAGCATAAGAAGAAGAAGGAGAAGGTGAAGTCTGGAGGGTGAATCAGAAGAAGCAGAAGAAGGAGAAGGAGAAGGTGAAGACTGGAGGGTGAATCAGAAGAAGTAGAAGAAGGAGAAGGAGAAGGTGAAGTCTGGAGGGTGAATCAGAAGAAGTAGAAGAAGGAGAAGGAGAAGGCGAAGTCTGGAGGGTGAATCAGAAGAAGCAGAAGAAGGAGAAGGAGAAGGTGAAGTCTGGAGGGTGAATCAGAAGAAGCAGAAGAAGGAGAAGGAGAAGATGAAGTCTGGAGGGTGAATCAGAAGAAGTAGACGAAGGAGAAGGAGAAGGTGAGGTCTGGAGGGTGAATCAGAAGAAGCAGAAGAAGGAGAAGGAGAAGGTGAAGTCTGAAGGGTGAATCAGAAGAAGCAGAAGAAGGAGAAGGAGAAGGTGAAGTCTGGAGGGTGAATCAGAAGAAGCAGAAGAAGGAGAAGGAGAAGGTGAAGTCTGGAGGGTGAATCAGAAGAAGCAGAAGAAGGAGAAGGAGAAGGTGAAGTCTGGAGGGTGAATCAGAAGAAGTAGAAGAAGGAGAAGGAGAAGGTGAAGTCTGGAGGGTGAATCAGAAGAAGAAGAAGAAGGAGAAGGAGAAGGTGAAGTCTGGAGGGTGAATCAGAAGAAGCAAAAGAAGGAGAAGGAGAAGGTGAAGTCTGGAGGGTGAATCAGAAGAAGCAGAAGAAGGAGAAGGAGAAGGTGAAGTCTGGAGGGTGAATCAGAAGAAGTAGAAGAAGGAGAAGGAGAAGGTGAAGTCAGGAGGGTGAAGCAGAAGAAGCAGAAGAAGGAGAAGGAGAAGGTGAAGTCTGGAGGGTGAAGCAGAAGAAGCAGAAGAAGTAGAAGGAGAAGGTGAAGTCTGGAGGGTGAAGCAGAAGAAGCCTAAGAAGGAGAGGGAGAAGGTGAAGTCAGGAGGGTGAATCAGAAGAAGTAGAAGAAGGAGAAGGAGAAGGTGAAGTCTGGAGGGTGAATCAGAAGAAGTAGAAGAAGGAGAAGGAGAAGGTGAAGTCTGGAGGGTGAATCAGAAGAAGTAGAAGAAGGAGAAGGAGAAGGTGATGTCTGGAGGGTGAATCAGAAGAAGCAGAAGAAGGAGAAGGAGAAGGTGAAGTCTGGAGGGAGAAGCAGAAGAAGTAGAAGAAGGAGAAGGAGAAGGTGAAGTCTGGAGGGTGAATCAGAAGAAGTAGAAGAAGGAGAAGGAGAAGGTGAAGTCTGGAGGGTGAATCAGAAGAAGTAGAAGAAGGAGAAGGAGAAGGTGAAGTCTGGAGGGTGAATCAGAAGAAGCAGAAGAAGGAGAAGGAGAAGGTGAAGTCTGGAGGGTGAATCAGAAGAAGTAGAAGAAGGAGAAGGAGAAGGTGTAGTCTGGAGGGTGAATCAGAAGAAGTAGACGAAGGAGAAGGAGAAGGTGAAGTCTGGAGGGTGAATCAGAAGAAGCAGAAGAAGGAGAAGGAGAAGGTGAAGTCTGGAGTGTGAATCAGAAGAAGTAGAAGAAGGAGAAGTAGAAGTTGATGTCTGGAGGGTGAATCAGAAGAAGCAGAAAAAGGAGAAGGAGAAGGTGAAGTCTGGAGGTTGAATCAGAAGAAGCAGAAGAAGGAGAAGGAGAAGGTGAAGTCTGGAGGGTGAATCAGAAGAAGTAGAAGAAGGAGAAGGAGAAGTTGAAGTCAGGAGGGTGAATCAGAAGAAGCAGAAGAAGGAGAAGGAGAAGGTGAAGTCTGGAGGGTGAAGCAGAAGAAGCAGAAGAAGGAGAAGGAGAAGGTGAAGACTGGAGGGTGAATCAGAAGAAGTAGAAGAAGGAGAAGGAGAAGGTGAAGTCTGGAGGGTGAATCAGAAGAAGTAGAAAAAGGAGAAGGAGAAGGCGAAGTCTGGAGGGTGAATCAGAAGAAGCAGAAGAAGGAGAAGGAGAAGGTGAAGTCTGGAGGGTGAATCAGAAGAAGCCGAAGAAGGAGAAGGAGAAGATGAAGTCTGGAGGGTGAATCAGAAGAAGTAGAAGAAGGAGAAGAAGAAGGTGAGGTCTGAAGGGTGAATCAGAAGAAGCAGAAGAAGGAGAAGGAGAAGGTGAAGTCTGAAGGGTGAATCAGAAGAAGCAGAAGAAGGAGAAGGAGAAGGTGAAGTCTGGAGGGTGAATCAGAAGAAGCAGAAGAAGGAGAAGGAGAAGGTGATGTCTGGAGGGTGAATCAGAAGAAGCAGAAGAAGGAGAAGGAGAAGGTGAAGTCTGGAGGGCGAAGCAGAAGAAGCAGAAGAAGGAGAAGGAGAAGGTGAAGTCTGGAGGGTGAATCAGAAGAAGTAGAAGAAGGAGAAGGAGAAGTTGAAGTCAGGAGGGTGAATCAGAAGAAGCAGAAGAAGGAGAAGGAGAAGGTGAAGTCTGGAGGGTGAAGCAGAAGAAGCAGAAGAAGGAGAAGGAGAAGATGAAGTCTGGAGGGTGAATCAGAAGAAGTAGAAGAAGGAGAAGAAAAAGGTGAGGTCTGGAGGGTGAATCAGAAGAAGCAGAAGAAGGAGAAGGAGAAGGTGAAGTCTGGAGGGTGAATCAGAAGAGGTAGAAGAATGAGAAGGAGAAGGTGAAGTCTGGAGGGTGAATCAGAAGAAGCAGAAGAAGGAGAAGGAGAAGGTGAAGTCAGGAGGGTGAATCAGAAGAAGCAGAAGAAGGAGAAGGAGAAGGTGAAGTTAGGAGGGTGAATCAGAAGAAGCAGAAGAAGGAGAAGGAGAAGGTGAAGTCAGGGGGGTGAAGCAGAAGAAGTAGAAGAAGGAGAAGGAGAAGGTGAAGTCAGGAGGGTGAAGCAGAAGAAGCAGAAGAAGGAGAAGGTGAAGTCTGGAGGGCGCAGCAGAAGAAGCAGAAGAAGGAGAAGGAGAAGGTGAAGTCTGGAGGGTGAAGCAGAAGAAGCAGAAGAAGGAGAAGGAGAAGGTGAAGTCTGGAGGGTGAATCAGAAGAAGTAGAAGAAGGAGAAGGAGAAGGTGAAGTCAGGAGGGTGAAGCAAAAGAAGCAGAAGAAGGAGAAGGAGAAGGTGAAGTCTGGAGGGTGAAGCAGAAGAAGCAGAAGAAGGAGAAGGGGAAGGTGAAGTCTGGAGGGCGAAGCAGAAGAAGCAGAAGAAGGAGAAGGAGAAGGTGAAGTCTGGAGGGTGAAGCAGAAGAAGCAGAAGAAGCAGAAGGAGAAGGAGAAGTCTGGAGGGTGAATCAGAAGAAGTAGAAGAAGGAGAAGGAGAAGGTGAAGTCAGGAGGGTGAAGCAGAAGAAGCAGAAGAAGGAGAAGGAGAAGGTGAAGTCTGGAGGGTGAAGCAGAAGAAGCAGAAGAAGGAGAAGGAGAAGGTGAAGTCTGGAGGGTGAAGCAGAAGAAGCCTAAGAAGGAGAAGGAGAAGGTGAAGTCAGGAGGGTGAATCAGAAGAAGTAGAAGAAGGAGAAGGAGAAGGTGAAGCCTGGAGGGTGAATCAAAAGAAGTAGAAGAAGGAGAAGGAGAAGGTGAAGTCTGGAGGGTGAATCAGAAGAAGTAGAAGAAGGAGAAGGAGAAGGTGAAGTCTGGAGGGTGAATCAGAAGAAGTAGAAGAAGGAGAAGGAGAAGGTGAAGCCTGGAGGGTGAATCAGAAGAAGTAGAAGAAGGAGAAGGAGAAGGTGAAGTCTGGAGGGTGAATCAGAAGAAGTAGAAGAAGGAGAAGGAGAAGGTGAAGTCTGGAGGGTGAATCAGAAGAAGCAGAAGAAGGAGAAGGAGAAGGTGAAGTCTGGAGGGAGAAGCAGAAGAAGTAGAAGAAGGAGAAGGAGAAGGTGAAGTCTGGAGGGTGAATCAGAAGAAGTAGAAAAAGGAGAAGGAGAAGGTGAAGTCTGGAGGGTGAATCAGAAGAAGTAGAAGAAGGAGAAGGAGAATGTGAAGTCTGGAGGGTGAATCAGAAGAAGCAGAAGAAGGAGAAGGAGAAGGTGAAGTCTGGAGGGTGAATCAGAAGAAGTAGAAGAAGGAGAAGGAGAAGGTGTAGTCTGGAGGGTGAATCAGAAGAAGTAGACGAAGGAGAAGGAGAAGGTGAAGTCTGGAGGGTGAATCAGAAGAAGCAGAAGAAGGAGAAGGAGAAGGTGAAGTCTGGAGGGTGAATCAGAAGAAGGAGAAGAAGGAGAAGGAGAAGGTGATGTCTGGAGGGTGAATCAGAAGAAGCAGAAGAAGGAGAAGGAGAAGGTGAAGTCTGGAGGGTGAATCAGAAGAAGCAGAAGAAGGAGAAGGAGAAGGTGAAGTCAGGAGGGTGAATCAGAAGAAGCAGAAGAAGGAGAATGAGAAGTTGAAGTCTGGAGGGTGAATCAGAAGAAGCTAAAGAAGTAGAAGTAGAAGGTGAAGTCTGGAGGGTGAATCAGAAGAAGTAGAAGAAGGAGAAGGAGAAGGTGAAGTTTGGAGGGTGAATCAGAAGAAGCAGAAGAAGGAGAAGGAGAAGGTGAAGTCTGGAGGGTGAATCAGAAGAAGTAGAAGAAGGAGAAGGAGAAGGTGAAGTCTGGAGGGTGAATCAGAAGAAGAAGAAGAAGGAGAAGGAGAAGGTGAAGTCTGGAGGGTGAATCAGAAGAAGCAAAAGAAGGAGAAGGAGAAGGTGAAGTCTGGAGGGTGAATCAGAAGAAGCAGAAGAAGGAGAAGGAGAAGGTGAAGTCTGGAGGGTGAATCAGAAGAAGTAGAAGAAGGAGAAGGAGAAGGTGAAGTCAGGAGGGTGAAGCAGAAGAAGCAGAAGAAGGAGAAGGAGAAGGTGAAGTCTGGAGGGTGAAGCAGAAGAAGCAGAAGAAGTAGAAGGAGAAGGTGAAGTCTGGAGGGTGAAGCAGAAGAAGCCTAAGAAGGAGAGGGAGAAGGTGAAGTCAGGAGGGTGAATCAGAAGAAGTAGAAGAAGGAGAAGGAGAAGGTGAAGTCTGGAGGGTGAATCAGAAGAAGTAGAAGAAGGAGAAGGAGAAGGTGAAGTCTGGAGGGTGAATCAGAAGAAGTAGAAGAAGGAGAAGGAGAAGGTGATGTCTGGAGGGTGAATCAGAAGAAGCAGAAGAAGGAGAAGGAGAAGGTGAAGTCTGGAGGGAGAAGCAGAAGAAGTAGAAGAAGGAGAAGGAGAAGGTGAAGTCTGGAGGGTGAATCAGAAGAAGTAGAAGAAGGAGAAGGAGAAGGTGAAGTCTGGAGGGTGAATCAGAAGAAGTAGAAGAAGGAGAAGGAGAAGGTGAAGTCTGGAGGGTGAATCAGAAGAAGCAGAAGAAGGAGAAGGAGAAGGTGAAGTCTGGAGGGTGAATCAGAAGAAGTAGAAGAAGGAGAAGGAGAAGGTGTAGTCTGGAGGGTGAATCAGAAGAAGTAGACGAAGGAGAAGGAGAAGGTGAAGTCTGGAGGGTGAATCAGAAGAAGCAGAAGAAGGAGAAGGAGAAGGTGAAGTCTGGAGTGTGAATCAGAAGAAGTAGAAGAAGGAGAAGTAGAAGTTGATGTCTGGAGGGTGAATCAGAAGAAGCAGAAAAAGGAGAAGGAGAAGGTGAAGTCTGGAGGTTGAATCAGAAGAAGCAGAAGAAGGAGAAGGAGAAGGTGAAGTCTGGAGGGTGAATCAGAAGAAGTAGAAGAAGGAGAAGGAGAAGTTGAAGTCAGGAGGGTGAATCAGAAGAAGCAGAAGAAGGAGAAGGAGAAGGTGAAGTCTGGAGGGTGAAGCAGAAGAAGCAGAAGAAGGAGAAGGAGAAGGTGAAGACTGGAGGGTGAATCAGAAGAAGTAGAAGAAGGAGAAGGAGAAGGTGAAGTCTGGAGGGTGAATCAGAAGAAGTAGAAAAAGGAGAAGGAGAAGGCGAAGTCTGGAGGGTGAATCAGAAGAAGCAGAAGAAGGAGAAGGAGAAGGTGAAGTCTGGAGGGTGAATCAGAAGAAGCCGAAGAAGGAGAAGGAGAAGATGAAGTCTGGAGGGTGAATCAGAAGAAGTAGAAGAAGGAGAAGAAGAAGGTGAGGTCTGAAGGGTGAATCAGAAGAAGCAGAAGAAGGAGAAGGAGAAGGTGAAGTCTGAAGGGTGAATCAGAAGAAGCAGAAGAAGGAGAAGGAGAAGGTGAAGTCTGGAGGGTGAATCAGAAGAAGCAGAAGAAGGAGAAGGAGAAGGTGATGTCTGGAGGGTGAATCAGAAGAAGCAGAAGAAGGAGAAGGAGAAGGTGAAGTCTGGAGGGCGAAGCAGAAGAAGCAGAAGAAGGAGAAGGAGAAGGTGAAGTCTGGAGGGTGAATCAGAAGAAGTAGAAGAAGGAGAAGGAGAAGTTGAAGTCAGGAGGGTGAATCAGAAGAAGCAGAAGAAGGAGAAGGAGAAGGTGAAGTCTGGAGGGTGAAGCAGAAGAAGCAGAAGAAGGAGAAGGAGAAGATGAAGTCTGGAGGGTGAATCAGAAGAAGTAGAAGAAGGAGAAGAAAAAGGTGAGGTCTGGAGGGTGAATCAGAAGAAGCAGAAGAAGGAGAAGGAGAAGGTGAAGTCTGGAGGGTGAATCAGAAGAGGTAGAAGAATGAGAAGGAGAAGGTGAAGTCTGGAGGGTGAATCAGAAGAAGCAGAAGAAGGAGAAGGAGAAGGTGAAGTCAGGAGGGTGAATCAGAAGAAGCAGAAGAAGGAGAAGGAGAAGGTGAAGTTAGGAGGGTGAATCAGAAGAAGCAGAAGAAGGAGAAGGAGAAGGTGAAGTCAGGGGGGTGAAGCAGAAGAAGTAGAAGAAGGAGAAGGAGAAGGTGAAGTCAGGAGGGTGAAGCAGAAGAAGCAGAAGAAGGAGAAGGTGAAGTCTGGAGGGCGCAGCAGAAGAAGCAGAAGAAGGAGAAGGAGAAGGTGAAGTCTGGAGGGTGAAGCAGAAGAAGCAGAAGAAGGAGAAGGAGAAGGTGAAGTCTGGAGGGTGAATCAGAAGAAGTAGAAGAAGGAGAAGGAGAAGGTGAAGTCAGGAGGGTGAAGCAAAAGAAGCAGAAGAAGGAGAAGGAGAAGGTGAAGTCTGGAGGGTGAAGCAGAAGAAGCAGAAGAAGGAGAAGGGGAAGGTGAAGTCTGGAGGGCGAAGCAGAAGAAGCAGAAGAAGGAGAAGGAGAAGGTGAAGTCTGGAGGGTGAAGCAGAAGAAGCAGAAGAAGCAGAAGGAGAAGGAGAAGTCTGGAGGGTGAATCAGAAGAAGTAGAAGAAGGAGAAGGAGAAGGTGAAGTCAGGAGGGTGAAGCAGAAGAAGCAGAAGAAGGAGAAGGAGAAGGTGAAGTCTGGAGGGTGAAGCAGAAGAAGCAGAAGAAGGAGAAGGAGAAGGTGAAGTCTGGAGGGTGAAGCAGAAGAAGCCTAAGAAGGAGAAGGAGAAGGTGAAGTCAGGAGGGTGAATCAGAAGAAGTAGAAGAAGGAGAAGGAGAAGGTGAAGCCTGGAGGGTGAATCAGAAGAAGTAGAAGAAGGAGAAGGAGAAGGTGAAGTCTGGAGGGTGAATCAGAAGAAGTAGAAGAAGGAGAAGGAGAAGGTGAAGTCTGGAGGGTGAATCAGAAGAAGTAGAAGAAGGAGAAGGAGAAGGTGAAGCCTGGAGGGTGAATCAGAAGAAGTAGAAGAAGGAGAAGGAGAAGGTGAAGTCTGGAGGGTGAATCAGAAGAAGTAGAAGAAGGAGAAGGAGAAGGTGAAGTCTGGAGGGTGAATCAGAAGAAGCAGAAGAAGGAGAAGGAGAAGGTGAAGTCTGGAGGGAGAAGCAGAAGAAGTAGAAGAAGGAGAAGGAGAAGGTGAAGTCTGGAGGGTGAATCAGAAGAAGTAGAAAAAGGAGAAGGAGAAGGTGAAGTCTGGAGGGTGAATCAGAAGAAGTAGAAGAAGGAGAAGGAGAATGTGAAGTCTGGAGGGTGAATCAGAAGAAGCAGAAGAAGGAGAAGGAGAAGGTGAAGTCTGGAGGGTGAATCAGAAGAAGTAGAAGAAGGAGAAGGAGAAGGTGTAGTCTGGAGGGTGAATCAGAAGAAGTAGACGAAGGAGAAGGAGAAGGTGAAGTCTGGAGGGTGAATCAGAAGAAGCAGAAGAAGGAGAAGGAGAAGGTGAAGTCTGGAGGGTGAATCAGAAGAAGGAGAAGAAGGAGAAGGAGAAGGTGATGTCTGGAGGGTGAATCAGAAGAAGCAGAAGAAGGAGAAGGAGAAGGTGAAGTCTGGAGGGTGAATCAGAAGAAGCAGAAGAAGGAGAAGGAGAAGGTGAAGTCAGGAGGGTGAATCAGAAGAAGCAGAAGAAGGAGAATGAGAAGTTGAAGTCTGGAGGGTGAATCAGAAGAAGCTAAAGAAGTAGAAGTAGAAGGTGAAGTCTGGAGGGTGAATCAGAAGAAGTAGAAGAAGGAGAAGGAGAAGGTGAAGTTTGGAGGGTGAATCAGAAGAAGCAGAAGAAGGAGAAGGAGAAGGTGAAGTCAGGAGGGTGAATCAGAAGAAGCAGAAGAAGGAGAATGAGAAGTTGAAGTCTGGAGGGTGAATCAGAAGAAGCTAAAGAAGTAGAAGTAGAAGGTGAAGTCTGGAGGGTGAATCAGAAGAAGTAGAAGAAGGAGAAGGAGTAGGTGAAGTCTGGAGGGTGAATCAGAAGAAGCAGAAGAAGGAGAAGGAGAAGGTGAAGACTGGAGGGTGAATCAGAAGAAGTAGAAGAAGGAGAAGGAGAAGGTGAAGTCTGGAGGGTGAATCAGAAGAAGTAGAAGAAGGAGAAGGAGAAGGTGAAGTCTGGAGGGTGAATCAGAAGAAGCAGAAGAAGGAGAAGGAGAAGGTGAAGTCTGGAGGGTGAATCAGAAGAAGTAGAAGAAGGAGAAGGAGAAGGTGTAGTCTGGAGGGTGAATCAGAAGAAGTAGACGAAGGAGAAGGAGAAGGTGAAGTCTGGAGGGTGAATCAGAAGAAGCAGAAGAAGGAGAAGGAGAAGGTGAAGTCTGGAGGGTGAATCAGAAGAAGTAGAAGAAGGAGAAGGAGAAGGTGAAGTCTGGAGGGTGAATCAGAAGAAGCAGAAGAAGGAGAAGGAGAAGGTGAAGTCTGGAGGGTGAATCAGAAGAAGCAGAAGAAGGAGAAGGAGAAGGT
Source organism: Somniosus microcephalus (assembly GCF_052327205.1). Taxonomy (NCBI): domain Eukaryota; kingdom Metazoa; phylum Chordata; class Chondrichthyes; order Squaliformes; family Somniosidae; genus Somniosus; species Somniosus microcephalus. Next base: position 134,251 of record NW_028225592.1, read on the forward strand.
GAAGTCTGGAGGGTGAATCAGAAGAAGCAGTAGAAGGAGAAGGAGAAGGTGAAGTCCGGAGGGTGAATCAGAAGAAGCAGAAGAAGTAGAAGGAGAAGGTGAAGTCTGGAGGGTGAATCAGAAGAAGTAGAAGAAGGAGAAGGAGAAGGTGAAGTCTGGAGGGTGAATCAGAAGAAGCAGAAGAAGGAGAAGGAGAAGGTGAAGTCAGGAGGGTGAATCAGAAGAAGCAGAAGAAGGAGAAGGTGAAGTCTGGAGGGTGAATCAGAAGAAGCAGAAGAAGGAGAAGGAGGAGATGAAGACTGGAGGGTGAATCAGAAGAAGTAAAAGAAGGAGAAGGAGAAGGTGAAGTCTGGAGCGTGAATCAGAAGAAGTAGAAGAAGGAGAGGGCGAAGTCTGGAGGGTGAATCAGAAGAAGCAGAAGAAGGAGAAGGAGAAGGTGAAGTCTGGAGGGTGAATCAGAAGAAGCAGAAGAAGGAGAAGGAGAAGGTGGAGTCTGGAGGGTGAATCAGAAGAAGTAGAAGAAAGAGAAGGAGAAGGTGAGGTCTGGAGGGTGAATCAGAAGAAGCAGAAGAAGGAGAAGGAGAAGGTGAAGTCTGAAGGGTGAATCAGAAGAAGCAGAAGAAGGAGAAGGAGAAGGTAAAGTTTGGAGGGTGCATCAGAAGAAGCAGAAGAAGTAGAAGGAGAAGGTGAAGTCTGGAGGGTGAATCAGAAGAAGCAGAAGAAGGAGAAGGAGAAGGTGAAGTCTGGAGGGTGAATCAGAAGAAGTAGAAGAAGGAGAAGGAGAAGGTGAAGTCTCGAGGGTGAATCAGAAGAAGTAGAAGAAGGAGAAGGAGAAGGTGAAGTCTGGAGGGTGAATCAGAAGAAGCAGAAGAAGGAGAGTGAGAAGGTGAAGTCTGGAGGGTGAATCAGAAGAAGCAGAACAAGGAGAAGGAGAAGATGAAGTCTGGAGGGTGAATCAGAAGAAGTAGAAGAAGGAGAAGGAGAAGGTGTAGTCTGGAGGGTGAATCAGAAGAAGTAGACGAAGGAGAAGGAGAAGGTGAAGTCTGGAGGGTGAATCAGAAGAAGCAGAAGAAGGAGAAGGAGAAGGTGAAGTCTGGAGGGTGAATCAGAAGAAGTAGAAGAAGGAGAAGGAGAAGGTGATGTCTGGAGGGTGAATCAGAAGAAGCAGATGAAGGAGAAGGAGATGGTGAAGTCTGTAGGGTGAATCAGAAGAAGCAGAAGAAGGAGAAGGAGAAGGTGAAGTCTGGAGGGTGAATCAGAAGAAGCAGAAGTAGGAGAAGGAGAAGGTGAAGTCTGGAGGGTGAATCAGAAGAAGCAGAAGAAGTAGAAGGAGAAGGTGAAGTCTGCAGGGTGAATCAGAAGAAGTAGAAGAAGGAGAAGGAGAAGGTGAAGTCTGGAGGGTGAATCAGAAGAAGCAGAAGAAGGAGAAGGAGAAGGTGAAGACAGGAGGGTGAATCAGAAGAAGCAGAAGAAGGAGAAGGAGAAGGTGAAGTCTGGAGGGTGAATCAGAAGAAGCAGAAGAAGGAGAAGGAGAAGGTGAAGACTGGAGGGTGAATCAGAAGAAGTAGAAGAAGGAGAAGGAGAAGGTGAAGTCTGGAGGGTGAATCAGAAGAAGTAGAAGAAGGAGAAGGAGAAGGCGAAGTCTGGAGGGTGAATCAGAAGAAGCAGAAGAAGGAGAAGGAGAAGGTGAAGTCTGGAGGGTGAATCAGAAGAAGCAGAAGAAGGAGAAGTAGAAGATGAAGTCTGGAGGGTGAATCAGAAGAAGTAGAAGAAGGAGAAGGAGAAGGTGAGGTCTGTAGGGTGAATCAGAAGAAGCAGAAGAAGGAGATGGAGAAGGTGATGTCTGGAGGGTGAATCAGAAGAAGTAGAAGAAGGAGAAGGAGAAGGTGAAGTCTGGAAGGTGAATCAGAAGAAGCAGAAGAAGGAGAAGGAGAAGGTGAAGTCTGGAGGGTGAATCAGAAGAAGCAGAATAAGGAGAAGGAGAAGGTGAAGTCTGGAGGGTGAATCAGAAGAAGCAGAAGAAGGAGAAGGAGAAGGTGAAGTCTGGAGGGTTAATCAGAAGAAGTAGAAGAAGGAGAAGGAGAAGGTGAAGTCTGGAGGGTGAATCAGAAGAAGCAGAAGAAGGAGAAGGAGAAGGTGAAGTCTGGAGGGTGAATCATAAGAAGCAGAAGAAGGAGAAGGAGAAGGAGAAGTCTGGAGGGTGAATCAGAAGAAGCAGAATAAGGAGAAGGAGAAGGTGAAGTCTGGAGGGTGAATCAGAAGAAGCAGAAGAAGGAGAAGGAGAAGGTGAAGTCTGGAGGGTGAATCAGAAGAAGTAGAAGAAAGAGAAGGAGAAGGTGAAGTTTGGAGGGTGAAGCAGAAGAAGTAGAAGAAGGAGGAGGAGAAGATGAAGTCAGGAGGGTGAATCAGAAGAAGTAGAAGAAGGAGAAGGAGAAGGTGAAGTCAGGAGGGTGAATCAGAAGAAGCAGAAGAAGGAGAAGGAGAAGGTAAAGTCTGGAGGGTGAATCAGAAGAATCAGAAGAAGGAGAAGGAGAAGGTGAAGTCTGGAGGGTGAATCAGAAGAAGCAGAAGAAAGAGAAGGAGCAGGTGAAGTCTGGAGGGTGAAGCAGAAGAAGCAGAAGAAGGAGAAGGAGCAGGTGAAGACAGGAGGGTGAATCAGAAGAAGTAGAAGAAGCAGAAGGAGAAGGTGAAGTCAGGAGGGTGAAGCAGAAGAAGCAGAAGAAGGAGAAGTAGAAGGTGAAGTCTGGAGGGTTAATCAGAAGAAGTAGAAGAAGGAGAAGGAGAAGGTGTAGTCTGGAGGGTGAATCAGAAGAAGTAGACGAAGGATAGATAGAAGGTGAAGTCTGGAGGGTGAATCAGAAGAAGCAGAAGAAGGAGAAGGAGAAGGTGAAGTCTGGAGGGTGAATCAGAAGAAGTAGAAGAAGGAGAAGGAGAAGGTGAAGTCTGGAGGGTGAATCAGAAGAAGCAGAAGAAGGAGAAGGAGAAGGTGAAGTCTGGAGGGTGAATCAGAAGAAGCAGAAGAAGGAGAAGGAGAAGGTGAAGTCTGGAGGGTGAATCAGAAGAAGGAGTAGAAGGAGAAGGAGAAGGTGAAGTCCGGAGGGTGATTCAGAAGAAGCAGAAGAAGTAGAAGGAGAAGGTGAAGTCTGGAGGGTGAATCAGAAGAAGTAGAAGAAGGAGAAGGAGAAGGTGAAGTCTGGAGGGTGAATCAGAAGAAGCAGAAGAAGGAGAAGGAGAAGGCGAAGTCTGGAGGGTGAATCAGAAGAAGCAGAAGAAGGAGAAGGAGGAGGTGAAGACTGGAGGGTGAATCAGAAGAAGTAAAAGAAGGAGAAGGAGAAGGTGAAGTCTGGAGGGTGAATCAGAAGAAGTAGAAGAAGGAGAAGGCGAAGTCTGGAGGGTGAATCAGAAGAAGCAGAAGAAGGAGAAGGAGAAGGTGAAGTCTGGATGGTGAATCAGAAGAAGCAGAAGAAGGAGAAGGAGAAGATGGAGGCTGGAGGGTGAATCAGAAGAAGTAGAAGAAGGAGAAGGAGAAGGTGAGGTCTGGACGGTGAATCAGAAGAAGCAGAAGAAGGAGAAGGAGAAGGTGAAGTCTGAAGGGTGAATCAGAAGAAGCAGAAGAAGGAGAAGCAGAAGGTAAAGTTTGGAGGGTGAATCAGAAGAAGCAGAAGAAGTAGAATGAGAAGGTGAAGTCTGGAGGGTGAATCAGAAGAAGCAGAAGAAGGAGAAGGAGAAGGTGAAGTCTGGAGGGTGAATCAGAAGAAGTAGAAGAAGGAGAAGGAGAAGGTGAAGTCTCGAGGGTGAATCAGAAGAAGTAGAAGAAGGAGAAGGAGAAGGTGAAGTCTGGAGGGTGAATCAGAAGAAGCAGAAGAAGGAGAGTGAGAAGGTGAAGTCTGGAGGGTGAATCAGAAGAAGCAGAACAAGGAGAAGGAGAAGATGAAGTCTGGAGGGTGAATCAGAAGAAGTAGAAGAAGGAGAAGGAGAGAGTGTAGTCTGGAGGGTGAATCAGAAGAAGCAGAAGAAGGAGAAGGAGAAGGTGAAGTCTGGAGGGTGAATCAGAAGAAGTAGAAGAAGGAGAAGGAGAAGGTGATGTCTGGAGGGTGAACCAGAAAAAGAGAGAGAGGAGAAGGAGAAGGTGAACTCTGTAGGGTGAATCAGAAGAAGCAGAAGAAGGAGAAGGAGAAGGTGAAGTCTGGAGGGAGAATCAGAAGAAGCAGAAGTAGGAGAAGGAGAAGGTGAAGTCTGGAGGGTGAATCAGAAGAAGCAGAAGAAGTAGAAGGAGAAGGTGAAGTCTGGAGGGTGAATCAGAAGAAGTAGAAGAAGGAGAAGGAGAAGGTGAAGTCTGGAGGGTGAATCAGAAGAAGCAGAAGAAGGAGAAGGAGAAGGTGAAGACAGGAGGGTGAATCAGAAGAAGCTGAAGAAGGAGAAGGAGAAGGTGAAGTCTGGAGGGTGAATCAGAGGAAGCAGAAGAAGGAGAAGGAGAAGGTGAAGACTGAAGGGTGAATCAGAAGAAGTAGAAGAAGGAGAAGGAGAAGCTGAAGTCTGGAGGGTGAATCAGAAGAAGTAGAAGAAGGAGAAGGAGAAGGCGATGTCTGGAGGGTGAATCAGAAGAAGCAGAAGAAGGAGAAGGAAAAGGTGAAGTCTGGAGGGTGAATCAGAAGAAGCAGAAGAAGGAGAAGGAGAAGATGAAGTCTGGAGGGTGAATCAGAAGAAGTAGAAGAAGGAGAAGGAGAATGTGAGGTCTGGAGGGTGAATCAGAAGAAGCAGAAGAAGGAGAAGGAGAAGGTGAAGTCTGAAGGGTGAATCAGAAGAAGCAGAAGAAGGAGAAGGAGAAGGTGAAGTCAGGAGGGTGAATCAGAAGAAGCAGAAGAAGGAGAAGGAGATGGTGAAGTCTGGAGGGTGAATCAGAAGAAGCAGAAGAAGGAGAAGGAGGAGGTGAAGACTGGAGGGTGAATCAGAAGAAGTAAAAGAAGGAGAAGGAGAAGGTGAAGTCTGGAGGGTGAATCAGAAGAAGTAGAAGAAGGAGAAGGCGAAGTCTGGAGGGTGAATCAGAAGAAGCAGAAGAAGGAGAAGGAGAAGGTGAAGTCTGGAGGGTGAATCAGAAGAAGCAGAAGAAGGAGAAGGAGAAGATGGAGGCTGGAGGGTGAATCAGAAGAAGTAGAAGAAGGAGAAGGAGAAGGTGAGGTCTGGACGGTGAATCAGAAGAAGCAGAAGAAGGAGAAGGAGAAGGTGAAGTCTGAAGGGTGAATCAGAAGAAGCAGAAGAAGGAGAAGCAGAAGGTAAAGTTTGGAGGGTGAATCAGAAGAAGCAGAAGAAGTAGAATGAGAAGGTGAAGTCTGGAGGGTGAATCAGAAGAAGCAGAAGAAGGAGAAGGAGAAGGTGAAGTCTGGAGGGTGAATCAGAAGAAGTAGAAGAAGGAGAAGGAGAAGGTGAAGTCTCGAGGGTGAATCAGAAGAAGTAGAAGAAGGAGAAGGAGAAGGTGAAGTCTGGAGGGTGAATCAGAAGAAGCAGAAGAAGGAGAGTGAGAAGGTGAAGTCTGGAGGGTGAATCAGAAGAAGCAGAACAAGGAGAAGGAGAAGATGAAGTCTGGAGGGTGAATCAGAAGAAGTAGAAGAAGGAGAAGGAGAAGGTGTAGTCTGGAGGGTGAATCAGAAGAAGCAGAAGAAGGAGAAGGAGAAGGTGAAGTCTGGAGGGTGAATCAGAAGAAGTAGAAGAAGGAGAAGGAGAAGGTGATGTCTGGAGGGTGAACCAGAAGAAGCAGATGAAGGAGAAGGAGAAGGTGAACTCTGTAGGGTGAATCAGAAGAAGCAGAAGAAGGAGAAGGAGAAGGTGAAGTCTGGAGGGAGAATCAGAAGAAGCAGAAGTAGGAGAAGGAGAAGGTGAAGTCTGGAGGGTGAATCAGAAGAAGCAGAAGAAGTAGAAGGAGAAGGTGAAGTCTGGAGGGTGAATCAGAAGAAGTAGAAGAAGGAGAAGGAGAAGGTGAAGTCTGGAGGGTGAATCAGAAGAAGCAGAAGAAGGAGAAGGAGAAGGTGAAGACAGGAGGGTGAATCAGAAGAAGCAGAAGAAGGAGAAGGAGAAGGTGAAGTCCGGAGGGTGAATCAGAGGAAGCAGAAGAAGGAGAAGGAGAAGGTGAAGACTGAAGGGTGAATCAGAAGAAGTAGAAGAAGGAGAAGGAGAAGCTGAAGTCTGGAGGGTGAATCAGAAGAAGTAGAAGAAGGAGAAGGAGAAGGCGAAGTCTGGAGGGTGAATCAGAAGAAGCAGAAGAAGGAGAAGGAAAAGGTGAAGTCTGGAGGGTGAATCAGAAGAAGCAGAAGAAGGAGAAGGAGAAGATGAAGTCTGGAGGGTGAATCAGAAGAAGTAGAAGAAGGAGAAGGAGAATGTGAGGTCTGGAGGGTGAATCAGAAGAAGCAGAAGAAGGAGAAGGAGAAGGTGAAGTCTGAAGGGTGAATCAGAAGAAGCAGAAGAAGGAGAAGGAGAAGGTGAAGTCAGGAGGGTGAATCAGAAGAAGCAGAAGAAGGAGAAGGAGATGGTGAAGTCTGGAGGGTGAATCAGAAGAAGCAGAAGAAGGAGAAGGAGAAGATGAAGTCTGGAGGGTGAATCAAAAGAAGTAGAAGAAGGAGACGGAGAAGGTGAGGTCTGGAGGGTGAATCAGAAGAAGCAGAAGAAGGAGAAGGAGAAGGTGAAGTCTGAAGGGTGAATCAGAAGAAGCAGAAGAAGGAGAAGGAGAAGGTGAAGTCTGGAGGGTGAATCAGAAGAAGCAGAAGAAGGAGAAGGAGGAGGTGAAGTCTGGAGGGTGAAGCAGAAGAAGCAGTAGAAGGAGAAGGAGAAGGTGGAGACTAGAGGGTGAATCAGAAGAAGGAGAAGAAGCAGAAGGAGAAGGTGAAGTCAGGAGGATGAAGCAGAAGAAGCAGAAGAAGGAGAAGGAGAAGGTGAAGTCTGGAGGGTTAATCAGAAGAAGTAGAAGAAGGAGAAGGAGAAGGTGAAGTCTGGAGGGTGAATCAGAAGAAGCAGAAGAAGGAGAAGGAGAAGGTGAAGTCTGGAGGGTGAATCAGAAGAAGCAGAAGAAGGAGAAGGAGAAGGTGATGTCTGGAGGCTGAATCAGAAGAAGCAGAAGAAGGAGAAGGAGAAGATGAAGTCTGGAGGGTGAATCAGAAGAGGTAGAAGAAGGAGAAGGAGAAGGTGAAGTCTGGAAGATGAATCAGAAGAAGTAGAAGAAGGAGAAGGAGAAGGTGAAGTCTGGAGGGTGAATCAGAAGAAGTAGAAGAAGGAGAAGGAGAAGGTGAAGTCTGGAGGGTGAATCAGAAGAAGCAGAAGAAGGAGAAGGAGAAGGTGAAGTCTGGAGGGTGAATCAGAAGAAGTAGAAGAAGGAGAAGGTGAAGGTGTAGTCTGGAGGGTGAATCAGAAGAAGTAGACGAAGGAGAAATAGAAGGTGAAGTCTGGAGGGTGAATCAGAAGAAGCAGTAGAAGGAGAAGGAGAAGGTGAAGTCCGGAGGGTGAATCAGAAGAAGCAGAAGAAGTAGAAGGAGAAGGTGAAGTCTGGAGGGTGAATCAGAAGAAGTAGAAGAAGGAGAAGGAGAAGGTGAAGTCTGGAGGGTGAATCAGAAGAAGCAGAAGAAGGAGAAGGAGAAGGTGAAGTCAGGAGGGTGCATCAGAAGAAGCAGAAGAAGGAGAAGGAGAAGATGAAGTCTGGAGGGTGAATCAGAAGAAGCAGAAGAAGGAGAAGGAGGAGGTTAAGACTGGAGGGTGAATCAGAAGAAGTAAAAGAAGGAGAAGGAGAAGGTGAAGTCTGGAGGGTGAATCAGAAGAAGTAGAAGAAGGAGAAGGCGAAGTCTGGAGGGTGAATCAGAAGAAGCAGAAGAAGGAGAAGGAGAAGGTGAAGTCTGGAGGGTGAATCAGAAGAAGCAGAAGAAGGAGAAGGAGAAGATGGAGGCTGGAGGGTGAATCAGAAGAAGTAGAAGAAGGAGAAGGAGAAGGTGAGGTCTGGAGGGTGAATCAGAAGAAGCAGAAGAAGGAGAAGGAGAAGGTGAAGTCTGAAGGGTGAATCAGAAGAAGCAGAAGAAGGAGAAGGAGAAGGTAAAGTTTGGAGGGTGAATCAGAAGAAGCAGAAGAAGTAGAAGGAGAAGGTGAAGTCTGGAGGGTGAATCAGAAGAAGCAGAAGAAGGAGAAGGAGAAGGTGAAGTCTGGAGGGTGAATCAGAAGAAGTAGAAGAAGGAGAAGGAGAAGGTGAAGTCTCGAGGGTGAATCAGAAGAAGTAGAAGAAGGAGAAGGAGAAGGTGAAGTCTGGAGGGTGAATCAGAAGAAGCAGAAGAAGGAGAGTGAGAAGGTGAAGTCTGGAGGGTGAATCAGAAGAAGCAGAACAAGGAGAAGGAGAAGATGAAGTCTGGAGGGTGAATCAGAAGAAGTAGAAGAAGGAGAAGGAGAAGGTGTAGTCTGGAGGGTGAATCAGAAGAAGTAGACGAAGGAGAAGGAGAAGGTGAGGTCTGGAGGGTGAATCAGAAGAAGCAGAAGAAGGAGAAGGAGAAGGTGAAGTCTGGAGGGTGAATAAGAAGAAGTAGAAGAAAGAGAAGGAGAAGGTGATGTCTGGAGGGTGAATCAGAAGAAGCAGATGAAGGAGAGGAGAAGAGTGAAGTCTGTAGGGTGAATCAGAAGAAGCAGAAGAAGGAGAAGGAGAAGGTGAAGTCTGGAGGGAGAATCAGAAGAAGCAGAAGTAGGAGAAGGAGAAGGTGAAGTCTGGAGGGTGAATCAGAAGAAGCAGAAGAAGTAGAAGGAGAAGGTGAAGTCTGGAGGGTGAATCAGAAGAAGTAGAAGAAGGAGAAGGAGAAGGTGAAGTCTGGAGGGTGAATCAGAAGAAGCAGAAGAAGGAGAAGGAGAAGGTGAAGACAGGAGGGTGAATCAGAAGAAGCAGAAGAAGGAGAAGGAGAAGGTGAAGTCTGGAGGGTGAATCAGAAGAAGCAGAAGAAGGAGAAGGAGAAGGTGAAGACTGAAGGGTGAATCAGAAGAAGTAGAAGAAGGAGAAGGAGAAGCTGAAGTCTGGAGGGTGAATCAGAAGAAGTAGAAGAAGGAGAAGGAGAAGGCGAAGTCTGGAGGGTGAATCAGAAGAAGCAGAAGAAGGAGAAGGAAAAGGTGAAGTCTGGAGGGTGAATCAGAAGAAGCAGAAGAAGGAGAAGGAGAAGATGAAGTCTGGAGGGTGAATCAGAAGAAGTAGAAGAAGGAGAAGGAGAATGTGAGGTCTGGAGGGTGAATCAGAAGAAGCAGAAGAAGAAGAAGGAGAATGTGAAGTCTGAAGGGTGAATCAGAAGAAGCAGAAGAAGGAGAAGGAGAAGGTGAAGTCAGGAGGGTGAATCAGAAGAAGCTGAAGAAGGAGAAGGAGATGGTGATGTCTGGAGGGTGAATCAGAAGAAGCAGAAGAAGGAGAAGGAGAAGATGAAGTCTGGAGGGTGAATCAAAAGAAGTAGAAGAAGGAGACGGAGAAGGTGAGGTCTGGAGGGTGAATCAGAAGAAGCAGAAGAAGGAGAAGGAGAAGGTGAAGTCTGAAGGGTGAATCAGAAGAAGCAGAAGAAGGAGAAGGAGAAGGTGAAGTCTGGAGGGTGAATCAGAAGAAGCAGAAGAAGGAGAAGGAGGAGGTGAAGTCTGGAGGGTGAAGCAGAAGAAGCAGTAGAAGGAGAAGGAGAAGGTGAAGACTGGAGGGTGAATCAGAAGAAGGAGAAGAAGCAGAAGGAGAAGGTGAAGTCAGGAGGATGAAGCAGAAGAAGCAGAAGAAGGAGAAGGAGAAGGTGAAGTCTGGAGGGTTAATCAGAAGAAGTAGAAGAAGGAGAAGGAAAAGGTGAAGTCTGGAGGGTGAATCAGAAGAAGCAGAAGAAGGAGAAGGAGAAGGTGAAGTCTGGAGGGTGAATCAGAAGAAGCAGAAGAAGGAGAAGGAGAAGATGAAGTCTGGAGGGTGAATCAGAAGAAGTGGAAGAAGGAGAAGGAGAAGGTGAAGTCTGGAGGGTGAATCAGAAGAAGTAGAAGAAGGAGAAGGAGAAGGTGAAGTCTGGAGGGTGAATCAGAAGAAGCAGAAGAAGGAGAAGGAGAAGGTGAAGTCTGGAGGGAGAAGCAGAAGAAGTAGAAGAAGGAGAAGGAGAAGGTGAAGTCTGGAGGGTGAATCAGAAGAAGCAGAAGAAGGAGAAGGAGAAGGTGAAGTCTCGAGGGTGAATCAGAAGAAGTAGAAGAAGGAGAAGGAGAAGGTGAAGTCTGGAGGGTGAATCAGAAGAAGCAGAAGAAGGAGAGTGAGATGGTGAAGTCTGGAGGGTGAATCAGAAGAAGCAGAACAAGGAGAAGGAGAAGATGAAGTCTGGAGGGTGAATCAGAAGAAGTAGAAGAAGGAGAAGGAGAAGGTGTAGTCTGGAGGGTGAATCAGAAGAAGTAGACGAAGGAGAAGGAGAAGGTGAGGTCTGGAGGGTGAATCAGAAGAAGCGGAAGAAGGAGAAGGAGAAGGTGAAGTCTGGAGGGTGAATCAGAAGAAGTAGAAAAAGGAGAAGGAGAAGGTGATGTCTGGAGGGTGAATCAGAAGAAGCAGATGAAGGAGAAGGAGAAGGTGAAGTCTGCAGGGTGAATCAGAAGAAGCAGAAGAAGGAGAAGGAGAAGGTGAAGTCTGGAGGGAGAATCAGAAGAAGCAGAAGTAGGAGAAGGAGAAGGAGAAGTCTGGAGGGTGAATCAGAAGAAGCAGAAGAAGTAGAAGGAGAAGGTGAAGTCTGGAGGGTGAATCAGAAGAAGTAGAAGAAGGAGAAGGAGAAGGTGAAGTCTGGAGGGTGAATCAGAAGAAGCAGAAGAAGGAGAAGGAGAAGGTGAAGACAGGAGGGTGAATCAGAAGAAGCAGAAGAAGGAGAAGGAGAAGGTGAAGTCTGGAGGGTGAATCAGAAGAAGCAGAAGAAGGAGAAGGAGAAGGTGAAGACTGAAGGGTGAATCAGAAGAAGTAGAAGAAGGAGAAGGAGAAGCTGAAGTCTGGAGGGTGAATCAGAAGAAGTAGAAGAAGGAGAAGGAGAAGGCGAAGTCTGGAGGGTGAATCAGAAGAAGCAGAAGAAGGAGAAGGAAAAGGTGAAGTCTGGAGGGTGAATCAGAAGAAGCAGAAGAAGGAGAAGGAGAAGATGAAGTCTGGAGGGTGAATCAGAAGAAGTAGAAGAAGGAGAAGGAGAATGTGAGGTCTGGAGGGTGAATCAGAAGAAGCAGAAGAAGGAGAAGGAGAAGGTGAAGTCTGAAGGGTGAATCAGAAGAAGCAGAAGAAGGAGAAGGAGAAGGTGAAGTCAGGAGGGTGAATCAGAAGAAGCAGAAGAAGGAGAAGGAGATGGTGATGTCTGGAGGGTGAATCAGAAGAAGCAGAAGAAGGAGAAGGAGAAGATGAAGTCTGGAGGGTGAATCAAAAGAAGTAGAAGAAGGAGACGGAGAAGGTGAGGTCTGGAGGGTGAATCAGAAGAAGCAGAAGAAGGAGAAGGAGAAGGTGAAGTCTGAAGGGTGAATCAGAAGAAGCAGAAGAAGGAGAAGGAGAAGGTGAAGTCTGGAGGGTGAATCAGAAGAAGCAGAAGAAGGAGAAGGAGGAGGTGAAGTCTGGAGGGTGAAGCAGAAGAAGCAGTAGAAGGAGAAGGAGAAGGTGAAGACTGGAGGGTGAATCAGAAGAAGGAGAAGAAGCAGAAGGAGAAGGTGAAGTCAGGAGGATGAAGCAGAAGAAGCAGAAGAAGGAGAAGGAGAAGGTGAAGTCTGGAGGGTGAATCAGAAGAAGCAGAAGAAGGAGAAGGAGAAGGTGAAGTCTGGAGGGTGAATCAGAAGAAGCAGAAGAAGGAGAAGGAGAAGATGAAGTCTGGAGGGTGAATCAGAAGACGTGGAAGAAGGAGAAGGAGAAGGTGAAGTCTGGAGGGTGAATCAGAAGAAGCAGAAGAAGGAGAGTGAGAAGGTGAAGTCTGGAGGGTGAATCAGAAGAAGCAGAACAAGGAGAAGGAGAAGATGAACTCTGGAGGGTGAATCAGAAGAAGTAGAAGAAGGAGAAGGAGAAGGTGTAGTCTGGAGGGTGAATCAGAAGAAGTAGACGAAGGAGAAGGAGAAGGTGAGGTCTGGAGGGTGAATCAGAAGAAGCAGAAGAAGGAGAAGGAGAAGGTGAAGTCTGGAGGGTGAATCAGAAGAAGTAGAAGAAGGAGAAGGAGAAGGTGATGTCTGGAGGGTGAATCAGAAGAAGCAGATGAAGGAGAAGGAGAAGGTGAAGTCTGTAGGGTGAATCAGAAGAAGCAGAAGAAGGAGAAGGAGAAGGTGAAGTCTGGAGGGAGAATCAGAAGAAGCAGAAGTAGGAGAAGGAGAAGGTGAAGTCTGGAGGGTGAATCAGAAGAAGCAGAAGAAGTAGAAGGAGAAGGTGAAGTCTGGAGGGTGAGTCAGAAGAAGTAGAAGAAGGAGAAGGAGAAGGTGAAGTCTGGAGGGTGAATCAGAAGAAGCAGAAGAAGGAGAAGGAGAAGGTGAAGACAGGAGGCTGAATCAGAAGAAGCAGAAGAAGGAGAAGGAGAAGGTGAAGTCTGGAGGGTGAATCAGAAGAAGCAGAAAAAGTAGAAGGAGAAGGTGAAGACTGAAGGGTGAATCAGAAGAAGTAGAAGAAGGAGAAGGAGAAGCTGCAGTCTGGAGGGTGAATCAGAAGAACTAGAAGAAGGAGAAGGAGAAGGCGAAGTCTGGAGGGTGAATCAGAAGAAGCAGAAGAAGGAGAAGGAAAAGGTGAAGTCTGGAGGGTGAATCAGAAGAAGCAGAAGAAGGAGAAGGAGAAGATGAAGTCTGGAGTGTGAATCAGATGAAGTAGAAGAAGGAGAAGGAGAATGTGAGGTCTGGAGGGTGAAACAGAAGAAGCAGAAGAAGGAGAAGGAGAAGGTGAAGTCTGAAGGGTGAATCAGAAGAAGCAGAAGAAGGAGAAGGAGAAGGTGAAGTCAGGAGGGTGAATCAGAAGAAGCAGAAGAAGGAGAAGGAGATGGTGATGTCTGGAGGGTGAATCAGAAGAAGCAGAAGAAGGAGAAGGAGAAGGTGAAGTCTGAAGGGTGAATCAGAAGAAGCAGAAGAAGGAGAAGGAGAAGGTGAAGTCTGGAGGGTGAATCAGAAGAAGCAGAAGAAGGAGAAGGAGGAGGTGAAGTCTGGAGGGTGAAGCAGAAGAAGCATTCGAAGGAGAAGGAGAAGGTGAAGACTGGAGGGTGAATCAGAAGAAGGAGAAGAAGCAGAAGGAGAAGGTGAAGTCAGGAGGATGAAGCAGAAGAAGCAGAAGAAGGAGAAGGAGAAGGTGGAGTCTGGAGGGTGAATCAGAAGAAGCAGAAGAAGGAGAAGGAGAAGGTGAAGTCTGGAGGGTGAATCAGAAGAAGCAGAAGAAGGAGAAGGAGAAGATGAAGTCTGGAGGGTGAATCAGAAGAAGTGGAAGAAGGAGAAGGAGAAGGTGAAGTCTGGAGGGTGAATCAGAAGAAGTAGAAGAAGGAGAAGGAGAAGGTGAAGTCTGGAGGGTGAATCAGAAGAAGCAGAAGAAGGAGAAGGAGAAGGTGAAGTCTGGAGGGAGAAGCAGAAGAAGTCGAAGAAGGAGAAGGAGAAGGTGAAGTCTGGAGGGTGAATCAAACGAAGTAGAAGAAGGAGACGGAGAAGGTGAGGTCTGGAGGGTGAATCAGAAGAAGCAGAAGAAGGAGAAGGAGAAGGTGAAGTCTGAAGGGTGAATCAGAAGAAGCAGAAGAAGGAGAAGGAGAAGGTGAAGTCTGGAGGGTGAATCAGAAGAAGCAGAAGAAGGAGAAGGAGGAGGTGAAGTCTGGAGGGTGAAGCAGAAGAAGCAATAGAAGGAGAAGGAGAAGGTGAAGACTGGAGGGTGAATCAGAAGAAGGAGAAGAAGCAGAAGCAGAAGGTGAAGTCAGGAGGATGAAGCAGAAGAAGCAGAAGAAGGAGAAGGAGAAGGTGAAGTCTGGAGGGTGAATCAGAAGAAGCAGAAGAAGGAGAAGGAGAAGGTGAAGTCTGGAGGGTGAATCAGAAGAAGCAGAAGAAGGAGAAGGAGAAGATGAAGTCTGGAGGGTGAATCAGAAGAAGTGGAAGAAGGAGAAGGAGAAGGTGAAGTCTGGAGGGTGAATCAGAAGAAGCAGAAGAAGGAGAGTGAGAAGGTGAAGTCTGGAGGGTGAATCAGAAGAAGCAGAACAAGGAGAAGGAGAAGATGAAGTCTGGAAGGTGAATCAGAAGAAGTAGAAGAAGGAGAAGGAGAAGGTGTAGTCTGGAGGGTGAATCAGAAGAAGTAGACGAAGGAGAAGGAGAAGGTGAGGTCTGGAGGGTGAATCAGAAGAAGCAGAAGAAGGAGAAGGAGAAGGTGAAGTCTGGAGGGTGAATCAGAAGAAGTAGAAGAAGGAGAAGGAGAAGGTGATGTCTGGAGGGTGAATCAGAAGAAGCAGATGAAGGAGAAGGAGAAGGTGAAGTCTGTAGGGTGAATCAGAAGAAGCAGAAGAAGGAGAAGGAGAAGGTGAAGTCTGGAGGAAGAATCAGAAGAAGCAGAAGTAGGAGAAGGAGAAGGTGAAGTCTGGAGGGTGAATCAGAAGAAGCAGAAGAAGTAGAAGGAGAAGGTGAAGTCTGGAGGGTGAATCAGAAGAAGTAGAAGAAGGAGAAGGAGAAGGTGAAGTCTGGAGGGTGAATCAGAAGAAGCAGAAGAAGGAGAAGGAGAAGGTGAAGACAGGAGGGTGAATCAGAAGAAGCAGAAGAAGGAGAAGGAGAAGGTGAAGTCTGGAGGGTGAATCAGAAGAAGCAGAAGAAGGAGAAGGAGAAGGTGAAGACTGAAGGGTGAATCAGAAGATGTAGAAGAAGGAGAAGGAGAAGCTGAAGTCTGGAGGGTGAATCAGAAGAAGTAGAAGAAGGAGAAGGAGAAGGCGAAGTCTGGAGGGTGAATCAGAAGAAGCAGAAGAAGGAGAAGGAAAAGGTGAAGTCTGGAGGGTGAATCAGAAGAAGCAGAAGAAGGAGAAGGAGAAGATGAAGTCTGGAGGGTGAATCAGAAGAAGTAGAAGAAGGAGAAGGAGAATGTGAGGTCTGGAGGGTGAATCCGAAGAAGCAGAAGAAGGAGAAGGAGAAGGTGAAGTCTGAAGGGTGAATCAGAAGAAGCAGAAGAAGGAGAAGGAGAAGGTGAAGTCAGGAGGTTGAATCAGAAGAAGCAGAAGAAGGAGAAGGAGATGGTGATGTCTGGAGGGTGAATCAGGAGAAGCAGAAGAAGGAGAAGGAGAAGATGAAGTCTGGAGGGTGAATCAAAAGAAGTAGAAGAAGGAGACGGAGAAGGTGAGGTCTGGAGGGTGAATCAGAAGAAGCAGAAGAAGGAGAAGGAGAAGGTGAAGTCTGAAGGGTGAATCAGAAGAAGCAGAAGAAGGAGAAGGAGAAGGTGAAGTCTGGAGGGTGAATCAGAAGAAGCAGAAGAAGGAGAAGGAGGAGGTGAAGTCTGGAGGGTGAAGCAGAAGATGCAGTAGAAGGAGAAGGAGAAGGTGAAGACTGGAGGGTGAATCAGAAGAAGGAGAAGAAGCAGAAGGAGAAGGTGAAGTCAGGAGGATGAAGCAGAAGAAGCAGAAGAAGGAGAAGGAGAAGGTGAAGTCTGGAGGGTGAATCAGAAGAAGCAGAAGAAGGAGAAGGAGAAGGTGAAGTCTGGAGGGTGAATCAGAAGAAGCAGAAGAAGGAGAAGGAGAAGATGAAGTCTGGAGGGTGAATCAGAAGAAGTGGAAGAAGGAGAAGGAGAAGGTGAAGTCTGAAGGGTGAATCAGAAGAAGTAGAAGAAGGAGAAGTAGAAGGTGAAGTCTGGAGGGTGAATCAGAAGAAGCAGAAGAAGGAGAAGGAGAAGGTGAAGTCTGGAGGGAGAAGCAGAAGAAGTAGAAGAAGGAGAAGGAGAAGGTGAAGTCTGGAGGGTGAATCAGAAGAAGTAGAAGAAGGAGAAGGAGAAGGTGAAGTCTGGAGGGTGAATCAGAAGAAGTAGAAGAAGGAGAAGGAGAAGGTGAAGTCTGGAGGGTGAATCAGAAGAAGCAGAAGAAGGAGAAGTGGAAGGTGAAGTCTGGAGGGTGAATCAGAAGAAGTAGAAGAAGGAGAAGGAGAAGGTGAAGTCAGGAGGGTGAAGCAGAAGAAGAAGAAGAAGGAGAAGGAGAAGGTGAAGTCTGGAGGGTGAAGCAGAAGAAGCAGAAGAAGGAGAAGGAGAAGGTGAAGTCTGGAGGGCGAAGCAGAAGAAGCAGAAGAAGGAGAAGGAGAAGGTGAAGTCTGGAGGGTGAAGCAGAAGAAGCAGAAGAAGGAGAAGGAGAAGGTGAAGTCTGGAGGGTGAATTAGAAGAAGTAGAAGATGGAGAAGGAGAAGGTGAAGTCAGGAGGGTGAAGCAGAAGAAGCAGAAGAAAGAGAAGGAGAAGGTGAAGTCAGGAGGGTGAAGCATAAGAAGCAGAAGAAGGAGAAGGAGAAGGTGAAGTCTGGAGGGTGAATCAGAAGAAGTAGAAGAAAGAGAAGGAGAAGGTGAAGTTTGGAGGGTGAAGCAGAAGAAGTAGAAGAAGGAGGAGGAGAAGATGAAGTCAGGAGGGTGAATCAGAAGAAGTAGAAGAAGGAGAAGAAGAAGGTGAAGTCAGGAGGGTGAATCAGAAGAAGCAGAAGAAGGAGAAGGAGAAGGTAAAGTCTGGAGGGTGAATCAGAAGAATCAGAAGAAGGAGAAGTTGAAGTCTGGAGGGTGAATCAGAAGAAGCAGAAGAAAGAGAAGGAGAAGGTGAAGTCTGGAGGGTGAAGCAGAAGAAGCAGAAGAAGGAGAAGGAGAAGGTGAAGACAGGAGGGTGAATCAGAAGAAGTAGAAGAAGCAGAAGGAGAAGGTGAAGTCAGGAGGGTGAAGCAGAAGAAGCAGAAGAAGGAGAAGGAGAAGGTGAATTCTGGAGGGTTAATCAGAAGAAGTAGAAGAAGGAGAAGGAGAAGGTGAAGTCTGGAGGGTGAATCAGAAGAAGCAGAAGAAGGAGAAGGAGAAGGTGAAGTCTGGAGGGTGAATCAGAAGAAGCAGAAGAAGGAGAAGGAGAAGATGAAGTCTGGAGGGTGAATCAGAAGAGGTAGAAGAAGGAGAAGGAGAAGGTGAAGTCTGGAGGGTGAATCAGAAGAAGTAGAAGAAGGAGAAGTAGAAGGTGAAGTCTGGAGGGTGAATCAGAAGAAGCAGAAGAAGGAGAAGGAGAAGGTGAAGTCTGGAGGGTGAATCAGAAGAAGTAGAAGAAGGAGAAGGAGAAGGTGTAGTCTGGAGGGTGAATCAGAAGAAGTAGACGAAGGAGAAGGAGAAGGTGAAGTCTGGAGGGTGAATCAGAAGAAGCAGAAGAAGGAGAAGGAGAAGGTGAAGTCTGGAGGGCGAATCAGAAGAAGTAGAAGAAGGAGAAGGAGAAGGTGAAGTCTGGAGGGTGAATCAGAAGAAGCAGAAGAAGGAGAAGGAGAAGGTGAAGTCTGGAGGGTGAATCAGAAGAAGCAGAAGAAGGAGAAGGAGAAGGTGAAGTCTGGAGGGTGAATCAGAAGAAGCAGTAGAAGGAGAAGGAGAAGGTGAAGTCCGGAGGGTGAATCAGAAGAAGCAGAAGAAGTAGAAGGAGAAGGTGAAGTCTGGAAGGTGAATCAGAAGAAGTAGAAGAAGGAGAAGGAGAAGGTGAAGTCTGGAGGGTGAATCAGAAGAAGCAGAAGAAGGAGAAGGAGAAGGTGAAGTCAGGAGGGTGAATCAGAAGAAGCAGAAGAAGGAGAAGGAGAAGGTGAAGTCTGGAGGGTGAATCAGAAGAAGCAGAAGAAGGAGAAGGAGGAGATGAAGACTGGAGGGTGAATCAGAAGAAGTAAAAGAAGGAGAAGGAGAAGGTGAAGTCTGGAGGGTGAATCAGAAGAAGTAGAAGAAGGAGAGGGCGAAGTCTGGAGGGTGAATCAGAAGAAGCAGAAGAAGGAGAAGGAGAAGGTGAAGTCTGGAGGGTGAAACAGAAGAAGCAGAAGAAGGAGAAGGAGAAGATGGAGTCTGGAGGGTGAATCAGAAGAAGTAGAAGAAGGAGAAGGAGAAGGTGAGGTCTGGAGGGTGAATCAGAAGAAGCAGAAAAAGGAGAAGGAGAATGTGAAGTCTGAAGGGTGAATCAGAAGAAGCAGAAGAAGGAGAAGGAGAAGGTAAAGTTTGGAGGGTGAATCAGAAGAAGCAGAAGAAGTAGAAGGAGAAGGTGAAGTCTGGAGGGTGAATCAGAAGAAGCAGAAGAAGGAGAAGGAGAAGGTGAAGTCTGGAGGGTGAATCAGAAGAAGTAGAAGAAGGAGAAGGAGAAGGTGAAGTCTGGAGGGTGAATCAGAAGAAGCAGAAGAAGGAGAAGGAGAAGGTGAAGTCAGGAGGGTGAATCAGAAGAAGCAGAAGAAGGAGAAGGAGAAGGTGAAGTCTGGAGGGTGAATCAGAAGAAGCAGAAGAAGGAGAAGGAGGAGGTGAAGACTGGAGGGTGAATCAGAAGAAGTAAAAGAAGGAGAAGGAGAAGGTGAAGTCTGGAGGGTGAATCAGAAGAAGTAGAAGAAGGAGAAGGCGAAGTCTGGAGGGTGAATCAGAAAAAGCAGAAGAAGGAGAAGGAGAAGGTGAAGTCTGAAGGGTGAATCAGAAGAAGCAGAAGAAGGAGAAGGAGAAGGTAAAGTTTAGAGGGTGAATCAGAAGAAGCAGAAGAAGTAGAAGGAGAAGGTGAAGTCTGGAGGGTGAATCAGAAGAAGCAGAAGAAGGAGAAGGAGAAGGTGAAGTCTGGAGGGTGAATCAGAAGAAGTAGAAGAAGGAGAAGGAGAAGGTGAAGTCTCGAGGGTGAATCAGAAGAAGTAGAAGAAGGAGAAGGAGAAGGTGAAGTCTGGAGGGTGAATCAGAAGAAGCAAAAGAAGGAGAGTGAGAAGGTGAAGTCTGGAGGGTGAATCAGAAGAAGCAGAACAAGGAGAAGGAGAAGATGAAGTCTGGAGGGTGAATCAGAAGAAGTAGAAGAAGGAGAAGGAGAAGGTGTAGTCTGGAGGGTGAATCAGAAGAAGTAGACGAAGGAGAAGGAGAAGGTGAAGTCTGGAGGGTGAATCAGAAGAAGCAGAAGAAGGAGAAGGATAAGGTGAAGTCTGGAGGGTGAATCAGAAGAAGTAGAAGAAGGAGAAGGAGAAGATGAAGTCTGGAGGGTGAATCAGAAGAAGCAGAAGTAGGAGAAGGAGAAGGTGAAGTCTGGAGGGTGAATCAGAAGAAGCAGAAGAAGTAGAAGGAGAAGGTGAAGTCTGGAGGGTGAATCAGAAGAAGTAGAAGAAGGAGAAGGAGAAGGTGAAGTCTCGAGGGTGAATCAGAAGAAGTAGAAGAAGGAGAAGGAGAAGGTGAAGTCTGGAGGGTGAATCAGAAGAAGCAAAAGAAGGAGAGTGAGAAGGTGAAGTCTGGAGGGTGAATCAGAAGAAGCAGAACAAGGAGAAGGAGAAGATGAAGTCTGGAGGGTGAATCAGAAGAAGTAGAAGAAGGAGAAGGAGAAGGTGTAGTCTGGAGGGTGAATCAGAAGAAGTAGACGAAGGAGAAGGAGAAGGTGAAGTCTGGAGGGTGAATCAGAAGGAGCAGAAGAAGGAGAAGGAGAAGGTGAAGTCTGGAGGGTGAATCAGAAGAAGTAGAAGAAGGAGAAGGAGATGGTGAAGTCTGGAGGGTGAATCAGAAGAAGCAGAAGAAGGAGAAGGAGAAGATGAAGTCTGGAGGGTGAATCAAAAGAAGTAGAAAAAGGAGACGGAGAAGGTGAGGTCTGGAGGGTGAATCAGAAGAAGCAGAAGAAGGAGAAGGAGAAGGTGAAGTCTGAAGGGTGAATCAGAAGAAGCAGAAGAAGGAGAAGGAGAAGGTGAAGTCTGGAGGGTGAATCAGAAGAAGCAGAAGAAGGAGAAGGAGGAGGTGAAGTCTGGAGGGTGAAGCAGAAGAAGCAGTAGAAGGAGAAGGAGAAGTTGAAGACTGGAGGGTGAATCAGAAGAAGGAGAAGATGCAGAAGGAGAAGGTGAAGTCAGGAGGATGAAGCAGAAGAAGCAGAAGAAGTAGAAGGAGAAGGTGAAGTCTGGAGGGTGAATCAGAAGAAGCAGAAGAAGGAGAAGGAGAAGGTGAAGTCTGGAGGGTGAATCAGAAGAAGTAGAAGAAGGAGAAGGAGAAGGTGAAGTCTCGAGGGTGAATCAGAAGAAGTAGAAGAAGGAGAAGGAGAAGGTGAAGTCTGGAGGGTGAATCAGAAGAAGCAAAAGAAGGAGAGTGAGAAGGTGAAGTCTGGAGGGTGAATCAGAAGACGCAGAACAAGGAGAAGGAGAAGATGAAGTCTGGAGGGTGAATCAGAAGAAGTAGAAGAAGGAGAAGGAGAAGGTGTAGTCTGGAGGGTGAATCAGAAGAAGTAGACGAAGGAGAAGGAGAAGGTGAAGTCTGGAGGGTGAATCAGAAGAAGCAGAAGAAGGAGAAGGATAAGGTGAAGTCTGGAGGGTGAATCAGAAGAAGTAGAAGAAGGAGAAGGAGAAGATGAAGTCTGGAGGGTGAATCAGAAGAAGCAGAAGTAGGAGAAGGAGAAGGTGAAGTCTGGAGGGTGAATCAGAAGAAGCAGAAGAAGTAGAAGGAGACGGTGAAGTCTGGAGGGTGAATCAGAAGAAGTAGAAGAAGGAGAAGGAGAAGGTGAAGTCTCGAGGGTGAATCAGAAGAAGTAGAAGAAGGAGAAGGAGAAGGTGAAGTCTGGAGGGTGAATCAGAAGAAGCAAAAGAAGGAGAGTGAGAAGGTGAAGTCTGGAGGGTGAATCAGAAGAAGCAGAACAAGGAGAAGGAGAAGATGAAGTCTGGAGGGTGAATCAGAAGAAGTAGAAGAAGGAGAAGGAGAAGGTGTAGTCTGGAGGGTGAATCAGAAGAAGTAGACGAAGGAGAAGGAGAAGGTGAAGTCTGGAGGGTGAATCAGAAGGAGCAGAAGAAGGAGAAGGAGAAGGTGAAGTCTGGAGGGTGAATCAGAAGAAGTAGAAGAAGGAGAAGGAGATGGTGAAGTCTGGAGGGTGAATCAGAAGAAGCAGAAGAAGGAGAAGGAGAAGATGAAGTCTGGAGGGTGAATCAAAAGAAGTAGAAGAAGGAGACGGAGAAGGTGAGGTCTGGAGGGTGAATCAGAAGAAGCAGAAGAAGGAGAAGGAGAAGGTGAAGTCTGAAGGGTGAATCAGAAGAAGCAGAAGAAGGAGAAGGAGAAGGTGAAGTCTGGAGGGTGAATCAGAAGAAGCAGAAGAAGGAGAAGGAGGAGGTGAAGTCTGGAGGGTGAAGCAGAAGAAGCAGTAGAAGGAGAAGGAGAAGGTGAAGACTGGAGGGTGAATCAGAAGAAGGAGAAGATGCAGAAGGAGAAGGTGAAGTCAGGAGGATGAAGCAGAAGAAGCAGAAGAAGTAGAAGGAGAAGGTGAAGTCTGGAGGGTGAATCAGAAGAAGCAGAAGAAGGAGAAGGAGAAGGTGAAGTCTGGAGGGTGAATCAGAAGAAGTAGAAGAAGGAGAAGGTGAAGTCTCGAGGGTGAATCAGAAGAAGTAGAAGAAGGAGAAGGAGAAGGTGAAGTCTGGAGGGTGAATCAGAAGAAGCAAAAGAAGGAGAGTGAGAAGGTGAAGTCTGGAGGGTGAATCAGAAGAAGCAGAACAAGGAGAAGGAGAAGATGAAGTCTGGAGGTTGAATCAGAAGAAGTAGAAGAAGGAGAAGGAGAAGGTGTAGTCTGGAGGGTGAATCAGAAGAAGTAGACGAAGGAGAAGGAGAAGGTGAAGTCTGGAGGGTGAATCAGAAGAAGCAGAAGAAGGAGAAGGAGAAGGTGAAGTCTGGAGGGTGAATCAGAAGAAGTAGAAGAAGGAGAAGGAGAAGATGAAGTCTGGAGGGTGAATCAGAAGAAGCAGAAGTAGGAGAAGGAGAAGGTGAAGTCTGGAGGGTGAATCAGAAGAAGCAGAAGAAGTAGAAGGAGAAGGTGAAGTCTGGAGGGTGAATCAGAAGAAGTAGAAGAAGGAGAAGGGGAAGGTGAAGTCTCGAGGGTGAATCAGAAGAAGTAGAAGAAGGAGAAGGAGAAGGTGAAGTCTGGAGGGTGAATCAGAAGAAGCAAAAGAAGGAGAGTGAGAAGGTGAAGTCTGGAGGGTGAATCAGAAGAAGCAGAACAAGGAGAAGGAGAAGATGAAGTCTGGAGGGTGAATCAGAAGAAGTAGAAGAAGGAGAAGGAGAAGGTGTTGACTGGAGGGTGAATCAGAAGAAGTAGACGAAGGAGAAGGAGAAGGTGAAGTCTGGAGGGTGAATCAGAAGAAGCAGAAGAAGGAGAAGGAGAAGGTGAAGTCTGGAGGGTGAATCAGAAGAAGTAGAAGAAGGAGAAGGAGATGGTGAAGTCTGGAGGGTTAATCAGAAGAAGTAGAAGAAGGAGAAAGAGAAGGTGAAGTCTGGAGGGTGAATCAGAAGAAGCAGAAGAAGGAGAAGGAGAAGGTGAAGTCTGGAGGGTGAATCAGAAGAAGCAGAAGAAGGAAAAGGAGAAGATGAAGTCTGGAGGGTGAATCAGAAGAAGTGGAAGAAGGAGAAGGAGAAGGTGAAGTCTGGAGGGTGAATCAGAAGAAGTAGAAGAAGGAGAAGGAGAAGGTGAAGTCTGGAGGGTGAATCAGAAGAAGCAGAAGAAGGAGATGGAGAAGGTGAAGTCTGGAGGGAGAAGCAGAAGAAGTAGAAGAAGGAGAAGGAGAAGGTGAAGTCTGGAGGGTAAATCAGAAGAAGTAGAAGAAGGAGAAGGAGAAGGTGAGGTCTGGAGGGTGAATCAGAAGAAGCAGAAGAAGGAGAAGGAAAAGGTGAAGTCTGAAGGGTGAATCAGAAGAAGCAGAAGAAGGAGAAGGAGAAGGTGAAGTCTGGAGGGTGAATCAGAAGAAGTAGAAGAAGGAGACGGAGAAGGTGAGGTCTGGAGGGTGAATCAGAAGAAGCAGAAGAAGGAGAAGGAGAAGGTGAAGTCTGAAGGGTGAATCAGAAGAAGCAGAAGAAGGAGAAGGAGAAGGTGAAGTCTGGAGGGTGAATCAGAAGAAGCAGAAGAAGGAGAAGGAGGAGGTGAAGTCTGGAGGGTGAAGCAGAAGAAGCAGTAGAAGGAGAAGGAGAAGGTGAAGACTGGAGGGTGAATCAGAAGAAGGAGAAGAAGCAGAAGAGAAGGTGAAGTCAGGAGGATGAAGCAGAAGAAGCAGAAGAAGGAGAAGGAGAAGGTGAAGTCTGGAGGGTGAATCAGAAGAAGTAGAAGAAGGAGAAGGAGAAGGTGAAGTCTGCAGGGTGAATCAGAAGAAGCAGAAGAAGGAGAAGGAGAAGGTGAAGTCTGGAGGGTGAATCAGAAGAAGCAGAAGAAGGAGAAGGAGAAGATGAAGTCTGGAGGGTTAATCAGAAGAAGTGGAAGAAGGAGAAGGAGAAGGTGAAGTCTGGAGGGTGAATCAGAAGAAGTAGAAGAAGGAGAAGGAGAAGGTGAAGTCTGGAGGGTGAATCAGAAGAAGCAGAAGAAGGAGAAGGAGAAGGTGAAGTCTGGAGGGAGAAGCAGAAGAAGTAGAAGAAGGAGAAGGAGAAGGTGAAGTCTGGAGGGTGAATCAGAAGAAGTAGAAGAAGGAGAAGGAGAAGTTGAAGTCTGGAGGGTGAATCAGAAGAAGTAGAAGAAGGAGAAGGAGAAGGTGAAGTCTGGAGGGTGAATCAGAAGAAGCAGAAGAAGGAGAAGTGGAAGGTGAAGTCTGGAGGGTGAATCAGAAGAAGTAGAAGAAGGAGAAGGAGAAGGTGAAGTCAGGAGGGTGAAGCAGAAGAAGCAGAAGAAGGAGAAGGAGAAGGTGAAGTCTGGAGGGTGAAGCAGAAGAAGCAGAAGAAGGAGAAGGAGAACGTGAAGTCTGGAGGGCGAAGCAGAAGAAGCAGAAGAAGGAGAAGGAGAAGGTGAAGTCTGGAGGGTGAAGCAGAAGAAGCAGAAGAAGGAGAAGGAGAAGGTGAAGTCTGGAGGGTGAATCAGAAGAAGTAGAAGAAGGAGAAGGAGAAGGTGAAGTCAGGAGGGTGAAGCAGAAGAAGCAGAAGAAAGAGAAGGAGAAGGTGAAGTCAGGAGGGTGAAGCATAAGAAGCAGAAGAAGGAGAAGGAGAAGGTAAAGTCTGGAGGGTGAAGCAGAAGAAGCAGAAGAAGGAGAAGGAGAAGGTGAAGTCTGGAGGGCGAAGCAGAAGAAGCAGAATAAGCAGAAGGAGAAGGTGAAGTCTGGAGGGTGAAGCAGAAGAAGCAGAAGAAGGAGAAGGAGAAGATGAAGTCTGGAGGGTGAATCAGAAGAAGTAGAAGAAGGAGAAGGAGAAGGTGAAGTCTGGAGGGTGAATCAGAAGAAGTAGAAGAAGGAGAAGGAGAAGGTGAAGTCTGGAGGGTGAATCAGAAGAAGCAGAAGAAGGAGAAGGAGAAGGTGAAGTCTGGAGGGAGAAGCAGAAGAAGTAGAAGAAGGAGAAGGAGAAGGTGAAGTCTGGAGGGTGAATCAGAAGAAGGAGAAGGAGAAGGTGAAGTCTGGAGGGTGAATCAGAAGAAGTAGAAGAAGGAGAAGGAGAAGGTGAAGTCTGGAGGGTGAATCAGAAGAAGCAGAAGAAGGAGAAGGCAAGGTGAAGTCTGGAGGGTGAATCAGAAGAAGTAGAAGAAGGAGAAGGAGAAGGTGAAGTCAGGAGGGTGAAGCAGAAGAAGCAGAAGAAGGAGAAGGAGAAGGTGAAGTCTGGAGGGTGAAGCAGAAGAAGCAGAAGAAGGAGAAGGAGAAGGTGGAGTCTGGAGGGCGAAGCAGAAGAAGCAGAAGAAGGAGAAGGAGAAGGTGAAGTCTGGAGGGTGAAGCAGAAGAAGCAGAAGAAGGAGAAGGAGAAGGTGAAGTCTGGAGGGTGAATCAGAAGAAGTAGAAGAAGGAGAAGGAGAAGGTGAAGTCAGGAGGGTGAAGCAGAAGAAGCAGAAGAAAGAGAAGGAGAAGGTGAAGTCTGGAGGGCGAAGCAGAAGAAGCAGAAGAAGGAGAAGGAGAAGGTGAAGTCTGGAGGGTGAAGCAGAAGAAGCAGAAGAAGGAGAAGGAGAAGGTGAAGTCTGGAGGGTGAATCAGAAGAAGTAGAAGAAGGAGAAGGAGAAGGTGAAGTCAGGAGGGTGAAGCAGAAGGAGCAGAAGAAGGAGAAGGAGAAGGTGAAGTCTGGAGGGTGAAGCAGAAGAAGCAGAAGAAGGAGAAGGAGAAGGTGAAGTCTGGAGGGTGAAGCAGTAGAAGCAGAAGAAGGAGAAGGAGAAGGTGAAGTCAGGAGGGTGAATCAGAAGAAGTAGAAGAAGGAGAAGAAGGAGAAGTCTGGAGGGTGAATCAGAAGAAGTAGAAGAAGGAGAAGGAGAAGGTGAAGTCTGGAGGGTGAATCAGAAGAAGCAGAAGAAGGAGAAGGAGAAGGTGAAGTCTGGAGGGTGAATCAGAAGAAGCAGAAGAAGGAGAAGGAGAAGATGAAGTCAGGAGGGTGAATCAGAAGAAGTAGAAGAAGGAGAAGGAGAAGGTGAAGTCTGGAGGGTGAATCAGAAGAAGCAGAAGAAGGAGAAGGAGAAGGTGAAGTCTGGAGGGTGAATCAGAAGAAGCAGAAGAAGGAGAAGGAGAAGGTGAAGTCTGGAGGGTGAATCAGAAGAAGCAGAATAAGGAGAAGGAGAAGGTGAAGCCTGGAGGGTGAATCAGAAGAAGCAGAAGAAGGAGAAGGAGAAGCTGAAGTCTGGTGGGTGAATCAGAAGAAGTAGAAGAAGGAGAAGGAGAAGGTGAAGTCTGGAGGGTGAAGCAGAAGAAGTAGAAGAAGGAGAAGGAGAAGGTGAAGTCAGGAGGGTGAATCAGAAGAAGTAGAAGAAGGAGAAGGAGAAGGTGAAGTCAGGAGGGTGAATCAGAAGAAGCAGGAGAAGGAGAAGGAGAAGGTGAAGTCTGGAGGGTGAATCAGAAGAATCAGAAGAAGGAGAAGGTGAAGTCTGGAGGGTGTATCAGAAGAAGCAGAAGACAGAGAAGGAGAAGGTGAAGACTGGAGGGTGAATCAGAAGAAGTAGAAGAAGGAGAAGGAGAAGGTGAAGTCTGGAGGGTGAATCATAAGCAGTAGAAGAAGGAGAAGGAGATGGTGAAGTCTGGAAGGTGAATCAGAAGAAGCAGAAGAAGGAGAAGGAGAAGGTGAAGTCTGGAGGGTGAATCAGAAGAAGCAGAAGAAGGAGAAGGAGAAGATGAAGTCTGGAGGGTGAATCAGAAGAAGTAGAAGAAGGAGAAGGAGAAGGTGAGGTCTGGAGGGTGAATCAGAAGAAGCAGAAGAAGGAGAAGGAGAAGGTGAAGTCTGGAGGGTGAATCAGAAGAAGCAGAAGAAGGAGAAGGAGAAGGTGAAGTCTGGAGGGTGAATCAGAAGAAGCAGAAGAAGGAGAAGGAGAAGGTGAAGTCAGGAGGGTGAATCAGAAGAAGCAGAAGAAGGAGAAGGAGAAGGTGAAGTCTGGAGGGTGAATCAGAAGAAGCAGAAGAAGGAGAAGGAGGAGGTGAAGACTGGAGGTTGAATCAGAAGAAGTAAAAGAAGGAGAAGGAGAAGGTGAAGTCTGGAGGGTGAATCAGAAGAAGTAGAAGAAGGAGAAGGCGAAGTCTGGAGGGTGAATCAGAAGAAGCAGAAGAAGGAGAAGGAGAAGGTGAAGTCTGGAGGGTGAATCAGAAGAAGCAGAAGAAGGAGAAGGAGAAGGTAAAGTTTGGAGGGTGAATCTGAAGAAGCAGAAGAAGTAGAAGGAGAAGGTGAAGTCTGGAGGGTGAATCAGAAGAAGCAGAAGAAGGAGAAGGAGAAGGTGAAGTCTGGAGGGTGAATCAGAAGAAGTAGAAGAAGGAGAAGGAGAAGGTGAAGTCTCGAGGGTGAATCAGAAGAAGTAGAAGAAGGAGAAGGAGAAGGTGAAGTCTCGAGGGTGAATCAGAAGAAGTAGAAGAAGGAGAAGGAGAAGGTGAAGTCTGGAGGGTGAATCAGATGAAGCAAAAAAAGGAGAGTGAGAAGGTGAAGTCTGGAGGGTGAATCAGAAGAAGCAGAACAAGGAGAAGGAGAAGATGAAGTCTAGAGGGTGAATCAGAAGAAGTAGAAGAAGGAGAAGGAGAAGGTGTAGTCTGGAGGGTGAATCAGAAGAAGTAGACGAAGGAGAAGGAGAAGGTGAAGTCTGGAGGGTGAATCAGAAGAAGCAGAAGAAGGAGAAGGAGAAGGTGAAGTCTGGAGGGTGAAGCAGAAGAAGTAGAAGAAGGAGAAGGAGAAGGTGATGTCTGGAGGGTGAATCAGAAGAAGCAGATGAAGGAGAAGGAGAAGGTGAAGTCTGTAGGGTGAATCAGAAGAAGCAGAAGAAGGAGAAGGAGAAGGTGAAGTCTGGAGGGTGAATCAGAAGAAGCAGAAGAAGGAGAAGGAGAAGGTGAAGTCTGGAGGGTGAATCAGAAGAAGTAGAAGAAGGAGAAGGAGAAGGTGAAGTCTGGAGGGTGAATCAGAAGAAGGAGAAGGAGAAGGTGAAGTCTGGAGGGTGAATCAGAAGAAGCAGAAGAAGGAGAAGGAGAAGGTGAAGTCTGGAGGGTGAATCAGAAGAAGCAGTAGAAGGAGAAGGAGAAGGTGAAGTCCGGAGGGTGAATCAGAAGAAGCAGAAGAAGTAGAAGGAGAAGGTGAAGTCTGGAGGGTGAATCAGAAGAAGTAGAAGAAGGAGAAGGAGAAGGTGAAGTCTGGAGGGGGAATCAGAAGAAGCAGAAGAAGGAGAAGGAGAAGGTGAAGTCAGGAGGGTGAATCAGAAGAAGCAGAAGAAGGAGAAGGAGAAGATGAAGTCTGGAGGGTGAATCAGAAGAAGCAGAAGAAGGAGAAGGAGGAGATGAAGACTGGAGGGTGAATCAGAAGAAGTAAAAGAAGGAGAAGGAGAAGGTGAAGTCTGGAGGGTGAATCAGAAGAAGTAGAAGAAGGAGAGGGAGAAGGTGAAGTCTGGAGGGTGAATCAGAAGAAGTAGAAGAAGGAGAAGGAGAAGGTGAAGTCTGGAGGGTGAATCAGAAGAATCAGAAGAAGGAGAAGGTGAAGTCTGGAGGGTGTATCAGAAGAAGCAGAAGACAGAGAAGGAGAAGGTGAAGACTGGAGGGTGAATCAGAAGAAGTAGAAGAAGGAGAAGGAGAAGGTGAAGTCTGGAGGGTGAATCATAAGCAGTAGAAGAAGGAGAAGGAGATGGTGAAGTCTGGAAGGTGAATCAGAAGAAGCAGAAGAAGGAGAAGGAGAAGGTGAAGTCTGGAGGGTGAATCAGAAGAAGCAGAAGAAGGAGAAGGAGAAGATGAAGTCTGGAGGGTGAATCAGAAGAAGTAGAAGAAGGAGAAGGAGAAGGTGAGGTCTGGAGGGTGAATCAGAAGAAGCAGAAGAAGGAGAAGGAGAAGGTGAAGTCTGGAGGGTGAATCAGAAGAAGCAGAAGAAGGAGAAGGAGAAGGTGAAGTCTGGAGGGTGAATCAGAAGAAGCAGAAGAAGGAGAAGGAGAAGGTGAAGTCAGGAGGGTGAATCAGAAGAAGCAGAAGAAGGAGAAGGAGAAGGTGAAGTCTGGAGGGTGAATCAGAAGAAGCAGAAGAAGGAGAAGGAGGAGGTGAAGACTGGAGGTTGAATCAGAAGAAGTAAAAGAAGGAGAAGGAGAAGGTGAAGTCTGGAGGGTGAATCAGAAGAAGTAGAAGAAGGAGAAGGCGAAGTCTGGAGGGTGAATCAGAAGAAGCAGAAGAAGGAGAAGGAGAAGGTGAAGTCTGGAGGGTGAATCAGAAGAAGCAGAAGAAGGAGAAGGAGAAGGTAAAGTTTGGAGGGTGAATCTGAAGAAGCAGAAGAAGTAGAAGGAGTAGGTGAAGTCTGGAGGGTGAATCAGAAGAAGCAGAAGAAGGAGAAGGAGAAGGTGAAGTCTGGAGGGTGAATCAGAAGAAGTAGAAGAAGGAGAAGGAGAAGGTGTAGTCTGGAGGGTGAATCAGAAGAAGTAGACGAAGGAGAAGGAGAAGGTGAAGTCTGGAGGGTGAATCAGAAGAAGCAGAACAAGGAGAAGGAGAAGATGAAGTCTAGAGGGTGAATCAGAAGAAGTAGAAGAAGGAGAAGGAGAAGGTGTAGTCTGGAGGGTGAATCAGAAGAAGTAGACGAAGGAGAAGGAGAAGGTGAAGTCTGGAGGGTGAATCAGAAGAAGCAGAAGAAGGAGAAGGAGAAGGTGAAGTCTGGAGGGTGAAGCAGAAGAAGCAGATGAAGGAGAAGGAGAAGGTGAAGTCTGTAGGGTGAATCAGAAGAAGCAGAAGAAGGAGAAGGAGAAGGTGAAGTCTGGAGGGTGAATCAGAAGAAGCAGAAGAAGGAGAAGGAGAAGGTGAAGTCTGGAGGGTGAATCAGAAGAAGTAGAAGAAGGAGAAGGAGAAGGTGAAGTCTGGAGGGTGAATCAGAAGAAGGAGAAGGAGAAGGTGAAGTCTGGAGGGTGAATCAGAAGAAGCAGAAGAAGGAGAAGGAGAAGGTGAAGTCTGGAGGGTGAATCAGAAGAAGCAGTAGAAGGAGAAGGAGAAGGTGAAGTCCGGAGGGTGAATCAGAAGAAGCAGAAGAAGTAGAAGGAGAAGGTGAAGTCTGGAGGGTGAATCAGAAGAAGTAGAAGAAGGAGAAGGAGAAGGTGAAGTCTGGAGGGGGAATCAGAAGAAGCAGAAGAAGGAGAAGGAGAAGGTGAAGTCAGGAGGGTGAATCAGAAGAAGCAGAAGAAGGAGAAGGAGAAGATGAAGTCTGGAGGGTGAATCAGAAGAAGCAGAAGAAGGAGAAGGAGGAGATGAAGACTGGAGGGTGAATCAGAAGAAGTAAAAGAAGGAGAAGGAGAAGGTGAAGTCTGGAGGGTGAATCAGAAGAAGTAGAAGAAGGAGAGGGAGAAGGTGAAGTCTGGAGGGTGAATCAGAAGAAGTAGAAGAAGGAGAAGGAGAAGGTGAAGTCTGGAGGGTGAATCAGAAGAAGCAGAAGAAGGAGAAGGAGAAGGTGAAGTCAGGAGGGTGAAGCAGGAGAAGCAGAAGAAGGAGAAGGAGAAGGTGAAGTCTGGAGGGTGAAGCAGAAGAAGCAGAAGAAGGAGAAGTAGAAGGTGGAGTCTGGAGGGCGAAGCAGAAGAAGCAGAAGAAGGAGAAGGAGAAGGTGAAGTCTGGAGGGTGAAGCAGAAGAAGCAGAAGAAGGAGAAGGAGAAGGTGAAGTCTGGAGGGTGAATCAGAAGAAGTAGAAGAAGGAGAAGGAGAAGGTGAAGTCAGGAGGGTGAAGCAGAAGAAGCAGAAGAAAGAGAAGGAGAAGGTGAAGTCTGGAGGGCGAAGCAGAAGAAGCAGAAGAAGGAGAAGTAGAAGGTGAAGTCTGGAGGGTGAAGCAGAAGAAGCAGAAGAAGGAGAAGGAGAAGGTGAAGTCTGGAGGGTGAATCAGAAGAAGTAGAAGAAGGAGAAGGAGAAGGTGAAGTCAGGAGGGGAAAGCAGAAGGAGCAGAAGAAGGAGAAGGAGAAGGTGAAGTCTGGAGGGTGAAGCAGAAGAAGCAGAAGAAGGAGAAGGAGAAGGTGAAGTCTGGAGGGTGAAGCAGAAGAAGCAGAAGAAGGAGAAGGAGAAGGTGAAGTCAGGAGGGTGAATCAGAAGAAGTAGAAGAAGGAGAAGAAGGTGAAGTCTGGAGGGTGAATCAGAAGAAGTAGAAGAAGGAGAAGGAGAAGGTGAAGTCTGGAGGGTGAATCAGAAGAAGCAGAAGAAGGAGAAGGAGAAGGTGAAGTCTGGAGGGTGAATCAGAAGAAGCAGAAGAAGGAGAAGGAGAAGATGAAGTCAGGAGGGTGAATCAGAAGAAGTAGAAGAAGGAGAAGGAGAAGGTGAAGTCTGGAGGGTGAATCAGAAGAAGCAGAAGAAGGAGAAGGAGAAGGTGAAGTCTGGAGGGTGAATCAGAAGAAGCAGAAGAAGGAGAAGGAGAAGGTGAAGTCTGGAGGGTAAATCAGAAGAAGCAGAATAAGGAGAAGGAGAAGGTGAAGCCTGGAGGGTGAATCAGAAGAAGCAGAAGAAGGAGAAGGAGAAGGTGAAGTCTGGTGGGTGAATCAGAAGAAGTAGAAGAAGGAGAAGGAGAAGGTGAAGTCTGGAGGGTGAAGCAGAAGAAGTAGAAGTAGGAGAAGGAGAAGGTGAAGTCAGAAGGGTGAATCAGAAGAAGTAGAAGAAGGAGAAGGAGAAGGTGAAGTCAGGAGGGTGAATCAGAAGAAGCAGGAGAAGGAGAAGGAGAAGGTGAAGTCTGGAGGGTGAATCAGAAGAATCAGAAGAAGGAGAAGGTGAAGTCTGGAGGGTGTATCAGAAGAAGCAGAATACAGAGAAGGAGAAGGTGAAGACTGGAGGGTGAATCAGAAGAAGTAGAAGAAGGAGAAGGAGAAGGTGAAGTTTGGAGGGTGAATCATAAGCAGTAGAAGAAGGAGAAGGAGATGGTGAAGTCTGGAAGGTGAATCAGAAGAAGCAGAAGAAGGAGAAGGAGAAGGTGAAGTCTGGAGGGTGAATCAGAAGAAGCAGTAGAAGGAGAAGGAGAAGATGAAGTCTGGAGGGTGAATCAGAAGAAGTAGAAGAAGGAGAAGGAGAAGGTGAGGTCTGGAGGGTGAATCAGAAGAAGCAGAAGAAGGAGAAGGAGAAGGTGAAGTCTGGAGGGTGAATCAGAAGAAGCAGAAGAAGGAGAAGGAGAAGGTGAAGTCTGGAGGGTGAATCAGAAGAAGCAGAAGAAGGAGAAGGAGAAGGTGAAGTCAGGAGGGTGAATCAGAAGAAGCAGAAGAAGGAGAAGGAGAAGGTGAAGTCTGGAGGGTGAATCAAAAGAAGCAGAAGAAGGAGAAGGAGGAGGTGAAGACTGGAGGGTGAATCAGAAGAAGTAAAAGAAGGAGAAGGAGAAGGTGAAGTCTGGAGGGTGAATCAGAAGAAGTAGAAGAAGGAGAAGGCGAAGTCTGGAGGGTGAATCAGAAGAAGCAGAAGAAGGAGAAGGAGAAGGTGAAGTCTGGAGGGTGAATCAGAAGAAGCAGAAGAAGGAGAAGGAGAAGATGGAGTCTGGAGGGTGAATCAGAAGAAGTAGAAGAAGGAGAAGGAGAAGGAGAGGCCTGGAGGGTGAATCAGAAGAAGCAGAAGAAGGAGAAGGAGAAGGTGAAGTCTGAAGGGTGAATCAGAAGAAGCAGAAGAAGGAGAAGGAGAAGGTAAAGTTTGGAGGGTGAATCTGAAGAAGCAGAAGAAGTAGAAGTAGAAGGTGAAGTCTGGAGGGTGAATCAGAAGAAGCAGAAGAAGGAGAAGGAGAAGGTGAAGTCTGGAGGGTAAATCAGAAGAAGTAGAAGAAGGAGAAGGAGAAGGTGAAGTCTCGAGGGTGAATCAGAAGAAGTAGAAGAAGGAGAAGGAGAAGGTGAAGTCTGGAGGGTGAATCAGAAGAAGCAAAAAAAGGAGAGTGAGAAGGTGAAGTCTGGAGGGTGAATCAGAAGAAGCAGAACAAGGAGAAGGAGAAGATGAAGTCTAGAGGGTGAATCAGAAGAAGTAGAAGAAGGAGAAGGAGAAGGTGTAGTCTGGAGGGTGAATCAGAAGAAGTAGACGAAGGAGAAGGAGAAGGTGAAGTCTGGAGGGTGAATCAGAAGAAGCAGAAGAAGGAGAAGGAGAAGGTGAAGTCTGGAGGGTGAAGCAGAAGAAGTAGAAGAAGGAGAAGGAGAAGGTGATGTCTGGAGGGTGAATCAGAAGAAGCAGATGAAGGAGAAGGAGAAGGTGAAGTCTGTAGGGTGAATCAGAAGAAGCAGAAGAAGGAGAAGGAGAAGGTGATGTCTGGAGGGTGAATCAGAAGAAGCAGAAGAAGGAGAAGGAGAAGGTGAAGTCTGGAGGGTGAATCAGAAGAAGTAGAAGAAGGAGAAGGAGAAGGTGAAGTCTGGAGGGTGAATCAGAAGAAGCAGAAGAAGGAGAAGGAGAAGGTGAAGTCTGGAGGGTGAATCAGAAGAAGCAGAAGAAGGAGAAGGAGAAGGTGAAGTCTGGAGGGTGAATCAGAAGAAGCAGTAGAAGGAGAAGGAGAAGGTGAAGTCCGGAGGGTGAATCAGAAGAAGCAGAAGAAGTAGAAGGAGAAGGTGAAGTCTGGAGGGTGAATCAGAAGAAGTAGAAGAAGGAGAAGGAGAAGGTGAAGTCTGGAGGGTGAATCAGAAGAAGCAGAAGAAGGAGAAGGAGAAGGTGAAGTCAGGAGGGTGAATCAGAAGAAGCAGAAGAAGGAGAAGGAGAAGATGAAGTCTGGAGGGTGAATCAGAAGAAGCAGAAGAAGGAGAAGGAGGAGATGAAGACTGGAGGGTGAATCAGAAGAAGTAAAAGAAGGAGAAGGAGAAGGTGAAGTCTGGAGGGTGAATCAGAAGAAGTAGAAGAAGGAGAGGGAGAAGGTGAAGTCTGGAGGGCGAAGCAGAAGAAGCAGAAGAAGGAGAAGGAGAAGGTGAAGTCTGGAGGGTGAAGCAGAAGAAGCAGAAGAAGGAGAAGGAGAAGGTGAAGTCTGGAGGGTGAATCAGAAGAAGTAGAAGAAGGAGAAGGAGAAGGTGAAGTCAGGAGGGTGAAGCAGAAGAAGCAGAAGAAAGAGAAGGAGAAGGTGAAGTCAGGAGGGTGAAGCATAAGAAGCAGAAGAAGGAGAAGGAGAAGGTAAAGTCTGGAGGGTGAAGCAGAAGAAGCAGAAGAAGGAGAAGGAGAAGGTGAAGTCTGGAGGGTGAAGCAGAAGAAGCAGAAGAAGGAGAAGGAGAAGGTGAAGTCTGGAGGGTGAAGCAGAAGAAGCAGAAGAAGGAGAAGGAGAAGATGAAGTCTGGAGGGTGAATCAGAAGAAGTAGAAGAAGGAGAAGGAGAAGGTGAAGTCTGGAGGGTGAATCAGAAGGAGTAGAAGAAGGAGAAGGAGAAGGTGAAGTCTGGACGGTGAATCAGAAGAAGTAGAAGAAGGAGAAGGAGAAGGTGAAGTCTGGAGGGTGAATCAGAAGAAGCAGAAGAAGGAGAAGGAGAAGGTGAAGTCTGGAGGGTGAAGCATAAGAAGCAGAAGAAGGAGAAGGAGAAGGTGAAGTCTGGAGGGTGAAGCAGAAGAAGTAGAAGAAGGAGAAGGAGAAGGTGAAGTCTGGAGGGTGAAGCAGAAGAAGTAGAAGAAGGAGAAGGAGAAGGTGAAGTCTGGAGGGTGAAGCAGAAGAAGTAGAAGAAGGAGAAGGAGAAGGTGATGTCTGGAGGGTGAATCAGAAGAAGCAGATGAAGGAGAAGGAGAAGGTGAAGTCTGTAGGGTGAATCAGAAGAAGCAGAAGAAGGAGAAGGAGAAGGTGAAGTCTGGAGGGTGAATCAGAAGAAGCAGAAGAAGGAGAAGGAGAAGGTGAAGTCTGGAGGGTGAATCAGAAGAAGTAGAAGAAGGAGAAGGAGAAGGTGAAGTCTGGAGGGTGAATCAGAAGAAGCAGAAGAAGGAGAAGGAGAAGGTGAAGTCTGAAGGGTGAATCAGAAGAAGCAGAAGAAGGAGAAGGAGAAGGTGAAGTCTGGAGGGTGAATCAGAAGAAGCAGTAGAAGGAGAAGGAGAAGGTGAAGTCCGGAGGGTGAATCAGAAGAAGCAGAAGAAGTAGAAGGAGAAGGTGAAGTCTGGAGGGTGAATCAGAAGAAGTAGAAGAAGGAGAAGGAGAAGGTGAAGTCTGGAGGGGGAATCAGAAGAAGCAGAAGAAGGAGAAGGAGAAGGTGAAGACAGGAGGGTGAATCAGAAGAAGCAGAAGAAGGAGAAGGAGAAGATGAAGTCTGGAGGGTGAATCAGAAGAAGCAGAAGAAGGAGAAGGAGGAGATGAAGACTGGAGGGTGAATCAGAAGAAGTAAAAGAAGGAGAAGGAGAAGGTGAAGTCTGGAGGGTGAATCAGAAGAAGTAGAAGAAGGAGAGGGAGAAGGTGAAGTCTGGAGGGTGAATCAGAAGAAGTAGAAGAAGGAGAAGGAGAAGGTGAAGTCTGGAGGGTGAATCAGAAGAAGCAGAAGAAGGAGAAGGAGAAGGTGAAGTCAGGAGGGTGAAGCAGAAGAAGCAGAAGAAGGAGAAGGAGAAGGTGAAGTCTGGAGGGTGAAGCAGAAGAAGCAGAAGAAGGAGAAGGAGAAGGTGGAGTCTGGAGGGCGAAGCAGAAGAAGCAGAAGAAGGAGAAGGAGAAGGTGAAGTCTGGAGGGTGAAGCAGAAGAAGCAGAAGAAGGAGAAGGAGAAGGTGAAGTCTGGAGGGTGAATCAGAAGAAGTAGAAGAAGGAGAAGGAGAAGGTGAAGTCAGGAGGGTGAAGCAGAAGAAGCAGAAGAAAGAGAAGGAGAAGGTGAAGTCTGGAGGGCGAAGCAGAAGAAGCAGAAGAAGGAGAAGTAGAAGGTGAAGTCTGGAGGGTGAAGCAGAAGAAGCAGAAGAAGGAGAAGGAGAAGGTGAAGTCTGGAGGGTGAATCAGAAGAAGTAGAAGAAGGAGAAGGAGAAGGTGAAGTCAGGAGGGTGAAGCAGAAGGAGCAGAAGAAGGAGAAGGAGAAGGTGAAGTCTGGAGGGTGAAGCAGAAGAAGCAGAAGAAGGAGAAGGAGAAGGTGAAGTCTGGAGGGTGAAGCAGAAGAAGCAGAAGAAGGAGAAGGAGTAGGTGAAGTCAGGAGGGTGAATCAGAAGAAGTAGAAGAAGGAGAAGAAGGTGAAGTCTGGAGGGTGAATCAGAAGAAGTAGAAGAAGGAGAAGGAGAAGGTGAAGTCTGGAGGGTGAATCAGAAGAAGCAGAAGAAGGAGAAGGAGAAGGTGAAGTCTGGAGGGTGAATCAGAAGAAGCAGAAGAAGGAGAAGGAGAAGATGAAGTCAGGAGGGTGAATCAGAAGAAGTAGAAGAAGGAGAAGGAGAAGGTGAAGTCTGGAGGGTGAATCAGAAGAAGCAGAAGAAGGAGAAGGAGAAGGTGAAGTCTGGAGGGTGAATCAGAAGAAGCAGAAGAAGGAGAAGGAGAAGGTGAAGTCTGGAGGGTAAATCAGAAGAAGCAGAATAAGGAGAAGGAGAAGGTGAAGCCTGGAGGGTGAATCAGAAGAAGCAGAAGAAGGAGAAGGAGAAGGTGAAGTCTGGTGGGTGAATCAGAAGAAGTAGAAGAAGGAGAAGGAGAAGGTGAAGTCTGGAGGGTGAAGCAGAAGAAGTAGAAGTAGGAGAAGGAGAAGGTGAAGTCAGGAGGGTGAATCAGAAGAAGTAGAAGAAGGAGAAGGAGAAGGTGAAGTCAGGAGGGTGAATCAGAAGAAGCAGGAGAAGGAGAAGGAGAAGGTGAAGTCTGGAGGGTGAATCAGAAGAATCAGAAGAAGGAGAAGGTGAAGTCTGGAGGGTGTATCAGAAGAAGCAGAATACAGAGAAGGAGAAGGTGAAGACTGGAGGGTGAATCAGAAGAAGTAGAAGAAGGAGAAGGAGAAGGTGAAGTTTGGAGGGTGAATCATAAGCAGTAGAAGAAGGAGAAGGAGATGGCGAAGTCTGGAAGGTGAATCAGAAGAAGCAGAAGAAGGAGAAGGAGAAGGTGAAGTCTGGAGGGTGAATCAGAAGAAGCAGAAGAAGGAGAAGGAGAAGATGAAGTCTGGAGGGTGAATCAGAAGAAGTAGAAGAAGGAGAAGGAGAAGGTGAGGTCTGGAGGGTGAATCAGAAGAAGCAGAAGAAGGAGAAGGAGAAGGTGAAGTCTGGAGGGTGAATCAGAAGAAGCAGAAGAAGGAGAAGGAGAAGGTGAAGTCTGGAGGGTGAATCAGAAGAAGCAGAAGAAGGAGAAGGAGAAGGTGAAGTCAGGAGGGTGAATCAGAAGAAGCAGAAGAAGGAGAAGGAGAAGGTGAAGTCTGGAGGGTGAATCAAAAGAAGCAGAAGAAGGAGAAGGAGGAGGTGAAGACTGGAGGGTGAATCAGAAGAAGTAAAAGAAGGAGAAGGAGAAGGTGAAGTCTGGAGGGTGAATCAGAAGAAGTAGAAGAAGGAGAAGGCGAAGTCTGGAGGGTGAATCAGAAGAAGCAGAAGAAGGAGAAGGAGAAGATGAAGTCTGGAGGGTGAATCAGAAGAAGCAGAAGAAGGAGAAGGAGAAGATGGAGTCTGGAGGGTGAATCAGAAGAAGTAGAAGAAGGAGAAGGAGAAGGAGAGGCCTGGAGGGTGAATCAGAAGAAGCAGAAGAAGGAGAAGGAGAAGGTGAAGTCTGAAGGGTGAATCAGAAGAAGCAGAAGAAGGAGAAGGAGAAGGTAAAGTTTGGAGGGTGAACCTGAAGAAGCAGAAGAAGTAGAAGTAGAAGGTGAAGTCTGGAGGGTGAATCAGAAGAAGCAGAAGAAGGAGAAGGAGAAGGTGAAGTCTGGAGGGTGAATCAGAAGAAGTAGAAGAAGGAGAAGGAGAAGGTGAAGTCTCGAGGGTGAATCAGAAGAAGTAGAAGAAGGAGAAGGAGAAGGTGAAGTCTGGAGGGTGAATCAGAAGAAGCAAAAAAAGGAGAGTGAGAAGGTGAAGTCTGGAGGGTGAATCAGAAGAAGCAGAACAAGGAGAAGGAGAAGATGAAGTCTAGAGGGTGAATCAGAAGAAGTAGAAGAAGGAGAAGGAGAAGGTGTAGACTGGAGGGTGAATCAGAAGAAGTAGACGAAGGAGAAGGAGAAGGTGAAGTCTGGAGGGTGAATCAGAAGAAGAAGAAGAAGGAGAAGGAGAAGGTGAAGTCTGGAGGGTGAAGCAGAAGAAGTAGAAGAAGGAGAAGGAGAAGGTGATGTCTGGAGGGTGAATCAGAAGAAGCAGATGAAGGAGAAGGAGAAGGTGAAGTCTGTAGGGTGAATCAGAAGAAGCAGAAGAAGGAGAAGGAGAAGGTGAAGTCTGGAGGGTGAATCAGAAGAAGCAGAAGAAAGAGAAGGAGAAGGTGAAGTCTGGAGGGTGAATCAGAAGAAGTAGAAGAAGGAGAAGGAGAAGGTGAAGTCTGGAGGGTGAATCAGAAGAAGCAGAAGAAGGAGAAGGAGAAGGTGAAGTCTGGAGGGTGAATCAGAAGAAGCAGTAGAAGGAGAAGGAGAAGGTGAAGTCCGGAGGGTGAATCAGAAGAAGCAGAAGAAGTAGAAGGAGAAGGTGAAGTCTGGAGGGTGAATCAGAAGAAGTAGAAGAAGGAGAAGGAGAAGGTGAAGTCTGGAGGGTGGATCAGAAGAAGCAGAAGAAGGAGAAGGAGAAGGTGAAGTCAGGAGGGTGAATCAGAAGAAGCAGAAGAAGGAGAAGGAGAAGATGAAGTCTGGAGGGTGAATCAGAAGAAGCAGAAGAAGGAGAAGGAGGAGATGAAGACTGGAGGGTGAATCAGAAGAAGTAAAAGAAGGAGAAGGAGAAGGTGAAGTCTGGAGGGTGAATCAGAAGAAGTAGAAGAAGGAGAGGGAGAAGGTGAAGTCTGGAGGGCGAAGCAGAAGAAGCAGAAGAAGGAGAAGGAGAAGGTGAAGTCTGGAGGGTGAAGCAGAAGAAGCAGAAGAAGGAGAAGGAGAAGGTGAAGTCTGGAGGGTGAATCAGAAGAAGTAGAAGAAGGAGAAGGAGAAGGTGAAGTCAGGAGGGTGAAGCAGAAGAAGCAGAAGAAAGAGAAGGAGAAGGTGAAGTCAGGAGGGTGAAGCATAAGAAGCAGAAGAAGGAGAAGGAGAAGGTAAAGTCTGGAGGGTGAAGCAGAAGAAGCAGAAGAAGGAGAAGGAGAAGGTGAAGTCTGGAGGGTGAAGCAGAAGAAGCAGAAGAAGGAGAAGGAGAAGGTGAAGTCTGGAGGGTGAAGCAGAAGAAGCAGAAGAAGGAGAAGGAGAAGATGAAGTCTGGAGGGTGAATCAGAAGAAGTAGAAGAAGGAGAAGGAGAAGGTGAAGTCTGGAGGGTGAATCAGAAGAAGTAGAAGAAGGAGAAGGAGAAGGTGAAGTCTGGAGGGTGAATCAGAAGAAGCAGAAGAAGGAGAAGGAGAAGGTGAAGTCTGGAGGGAGAAGCAGAAGAAGTAGAAGAAGGAGAAGGAGAAGGTGAAGTCTGGAGGGTGAATCAGAAGAAGTAGAAGAAGGAGAAGGAGAAGGTGAAGTCTGGAGGGTGAATCAGACGAAGTAGAAGAAGGAGAAGGAGAAGGTGAAGTCTGGAGGGTGAATCAGAAGAAGCAGAAGAAGGAGAAGGAGAAGGTGAAGTCTGGAGGGTGAATCAGAAGAAGTAGAAGAAGGAGAAGGAGAAGGTGAAGTCAGGAGGGTGAAGCAGAAGAAGCAGAAGAAGGAGAAGGAGAAGGTGAAGTCTGGAGGGTGAAGCAGAAGAAGCAGAAGAAGGAGAAGGAGAAGGTGAAGTCTGGAGGGTGAATCAGAAGAAGTAGAAGAAGGAGAAGGAGAAGGTGAGGTCTGGAGGGTGAATCAGAAGAAGCAGAAGAAGGAGAAGGAGAAGGTGAAGTCTGAAGGGTGAATCAGAAGAAGCAGAAGAAGGAGAAGGAGAAGGTAAAGTCTGGAGGGTGAATCAGAAGAAGTAGAAGAAGGAGACGGAGAAGGTGAGGTCTGGAGGGTGAATCAGAAGAAGCAGAAGAAGGAGAAGGAGAAGGTGAAGTCTGAAGGGTGAATCAGAAGAAGCAGAAGAAGGAGAAGGAGAAGGTGAAGTCTGGAGGGTGAATCAGAAGAAGCAGAAGAAGGAGAAGGAGGAGGTGAAGTCTGGAGGGTGAAGCAGAAGAAGCAGTAGAAGGAGAAGGAGAAGGTGAAGACTGGAGGGTGAATCAGAAGAAGGAGAAGAAGCAGAAGGAGAAGGTGAAGTCAGGAGGATGAAGCAGAAGAAGCAGAAGAAGGAGAAGGAGAAGGTGAAGTCTGGAGGGTGAATCAGAAGAAGTAGAAGAAGGAGAAGGAGAAGGTGAAGTCTGCAGGGTGAATCAGAAGAAGCAGAAGAAGGAGAAGGAGAAGGTGAAGTCTGGAGGGTGAATCAGAAGAAGCAGAAGAAGGAGAAGGAGAAGATGAAGTCTGGAGGGTTAATCAGAAGAAGTGGAAGAAGGAGAAGGAGAAGGTGAAGTCTGGAGGGTGAATCAGAAGAAGTAGAAGAAGGAGAAGGAGAAGGTGAAGTCTGGAGGGTGAATCAGAAGAAGCAGAAGAAGGAGAAGGAGAAGGTGAAGTCTGGAGGGAGAAGCAGAATAAGTAGAAGAAGGAGAAGGAGAAGGTGAA
The DNA here is from genome assembly GCF_052327205.1 of Somniosus microcephalus. Lineage (NCBI taxonomy): Eukaryota > Metazoa > Chordata > Chondrichthyes > Squaliformes > Somniosidae > Somniosus > Somniosus microcephalus. Next base: position 174,213 of record NW_028225592.1, read on the forward strand.
GTCTGGAGGGTGAATCAGAAGAAGTAGAAGAAGGAGAAGGAGAAGGTGAAGTCTGGAGGGTGAATCAGAAGAAGTAGAAGAAGGAGAAGGAGAAGGTGAAGTCTGGAGGGTGAATCAGAAGAAGCAAAAGAAGGAGAAGTGGAAGGTGAAGTCTGGAGGGTGAATCAGAAGAAGTAGAAGAAGGAGAAGGAGAAGGTGAAGTCAGGAGGGTGAAGCAGAAGAAGCAGAAGAAGGAGAAGGAGAAGGTGAAGTCTGGAGGGTGAAGCAGAAGAAGCAGAAGAAGGAGAAGGAGAACGTGAAGTCTGGAGGGCGAAGCAGAAGAAGCAGAAGAAGGAGAAGGAGAAGGTGAAGTCTGGAGGGTGAAGCAGAAGAAGCAGAAGAAGGAGAAGGAGAAGGTGAAGTCTGGAGGGTGAATCAGAAGAAGTAGAAGAAGGAGAAGGAGAAGGTGAAGTCAGGAGGGTGAAGCAGAAGAAGCAGAAGAAAGAGAAGGAGAAGGTGAAGTCAGGAGGGTGAAGCATAAGAAGCAGAAGAAGGAGAAGGAGAAGGTAAAGTCTGGAGGGTGAAGCAGAAGAAGCAGAAGAAGGAGAAGGAGAAGGTGAAGTCTGGAGGGCGAAGCAGAAGAAGCAGAAGAAGGAGAAGGAGAAGGTGAAGTCTGGAGGGTGAAGCAGAAGAAGCACAAGAAGGAGAAGGAGAAGATGAAGTCTGGAGGGTGAATCAGAAGAAGTAGAAGAAGGAGAAGGAGAAGGTGAAGTCTGGAGGGTGAATCAGAAGAAGTAGAAGAAGGAGAAGGAGAAGGTGAAGTCTGGAGGGTGAATCAGAAGAAGCAGAAGAAGGAGAAGGAGAAGGTGAAGTCTGGTGGGAGAAGCAGAAGAAGTAGAAGAAGGAGAAGGAGAAGGTGAAGTCTGGAGGGTGAATCAGAAGAAGTAGAAGAAGGAGAAGGAGAAGGTGAAGTCTGGAGGGTGAATCAGAAGAAGTAGAAGAAGGAGAAGGAGAAGGTGAAGTCTGGAGGGTGAATCAGAAGAAGCAGAAGAAGGAGAAGGAGAAGGTGAAGTCTGGAGGGTGAATCAGAAGAAGTAGAAGAAGGAGAAGGAGAAGGTGAAGTCAGGAGGGTGAAGCAGAAGAAGCAGAAGAAGGAGAAGGAGAAGGTGAAGTCTGGAGGGTGAAGCAGAAGAAGCAGAAGAAGGAGAAGGAGAAGGTGGAGTCTGGAGGGCGAAGCAGAAGAAGCAGAAGAAGGAGAAGGAGAAGGTGAAGTCTGGAGGGTGAAGCAGAAGAAGCAGAAGAAGGAGAAGGAGAAGGTGAAGTCTGGAGGGTGAATCAGAAGAAGTAGAAGAAGGAGAAGGAGAAGGTGAAGTCAGGAGGGTGAAGCAGAAGAAGCAGAAGAAAGAGAAGGAGAAGGTGAAGTCTGGAGGGCGAAGCAGAAGAAGCAGAAGAAGGAGAAGGAGAAGGTGAAGTCTGGAGGGTGAAGCAGAAGAAGCAGAAGAAGGAGAAGGAGAAGGTGAAGTCTGGAGGGTGAATCAGAAGAAGTAGAAGAAGGAGAAGGAGAAGGTGAAGTCAGGAGGGTGAAGCAGAAGGAGCAGAAGAAGGAGAAGGAGAAGGTGAAGTCTGGAGGGTGAAGCAGAAGAAGCAGAAGAAGGAGAAGGAGAAGGTGAAGTCTGGAGGATGAAGCAGAAGAAGCAGAAGAAGGAGAAGGAGAAGGTGAAGTCAGGAGGGTGAATCAGAAGAAGTAGAAGAAGGAGAAGAAGGTGAAGTCTGGAGGGTGAATCAGAAGAAGTAGAAGAAGGAGAAGGAGAAGGTGAAGTCTGGAGGGTGAATCAGAAGAAGCAGAAGAAGGAGAAGGAGAAGGTGAAGTCTGGAGGGTGAATCAGAAGAAGCAGAAGAAGGAGAAGGAGAAGGTGAAGTCTGGAGGGTGAATCAGAAGAAGCAGAATAAGGAGAAGGAGAAGGTGAAGCCTGGAGGGTGAATCAGAAGAAGCAGAAGAAGGAGAAGGAGAAGGTGAAGTCTGGTGGGTGAATCAGAAGAAGTAGAAGAAGGAGAAGGAGAAGGTGAAGTCTGGAGGGTGAAGCAGAAGAAGTAGAAGAAGGAGAAGGAGAAGGTGAAGTCAGGAGGGTGAATCAGAAGAAGTAGAAGAAGGAGAAGGAGAAGGTGAAGTCAGGAGGGTGAATCAGAAGAAGCAGGAGAAGGAGAAGGAGAAGGTGAAGTCTGGAGGGTGAATCAGAAGAATCAGAAGAAGGAGAAGGTGATGTCTGGAGGGTGTATCAGAAGAAGCAGAAGACAGAGAAGGAGAAGGTGAAGACTGGAGGGTGAATCAGAAGAAGTAGAAGAAGGAGAAGGAGAAGGTGAAGTCTGGAGGGTGAATCATAAGCAGTAGAAGAAGGAGAAGGAGATGGTGAAGTCTGGAAGGTGAATCAGAAGAAGCAGAAGAAGGAGAAGGAGAAGGTGAAGTCTGGAGGGTGAATCAGAAGAAGCAGAAGAAGGAGAAGGAGAAGATGAAGTCTGGAGGGTGAATCAGAAGAAGTAGAAGAAGGAGAAGGAGAAGGTGAATTCTGGAGGGTGAATCAGAAGAAGCAGAAGAAGGAGAAGGAGAAGGTGAAGTCTGGAGGGTGAATCAGAAGAAGCAGAAGAAGGAGAAGGAGAAGATGGAGTCTGGAGGGTGAATCAGAAGAAGTAGAAGAAGGAGAAGGAGAAGGAGAGGCCTGGAGGGTGAATCAGAAGAAGCAGAAGAAGGAGAAGGAGAAGGTGAAGTCTGAAGGGTGAATCAGAAGAAGCAGAAGAAGGAGAAGGAGAAGGTAAAGTTTGGAGGGTGAATCTGAAGAAGCAGAAGAAGTAGAAGGAGAAGGTGAAGTCTGGAGGGTGAATCAGAAGAAGCAGAAGAAGGAGAAGGAGAAGGTGAAGTCTGGAGGGTGAATCAGAAGAAGTAGAAGAAGGAGAAGGAGAAGGTGAAGTCTCGAGGGTGAATCAGAAGAAGTAGAAGAAGGAGAAGGAGAAGGTGAAGTCTGGAGGGTGAATCAGAAGAAGCAAAAAAAGGAGAGTGAGAAGGTGAAGTCTGGAGGGTGAATCAGAAGAAGCAGAACAAGGAGAAGGAGAAGATGAAGTCTAGAGGGTGAATCAGAAGAAGTAGAAGAAGGAGAAGGAGAAGGTGTAGTCTGGAGGGTGAATCAGAAGAAGTAGACGAAGGAGAAGGAGAAGGTGAAGTCTGGAGGGTGAATCAGAAGAAGCAGAAGAAGGAGAAGGAGAAGGTGAAGTCTGGAGGGTTAAGCAGAAGAAGTAGAAGAAGGAGAAGGAGAAGGTGATGTCTGGAGGGTGAATCAGAAGAAGCAGATGAAGCAGAAGGAGAAGGTGAAGTCTGTAGGGTGAATCAGAAGAAGCAGAAGAAGGAGAAGGAGAAGGTGAAGTCTGGAGGGTGAATCAGAAGAAGCAGAAGAAGGAGAAGGAGAAGGTGAAGTCTGGAGGGTGAATCAGAAGAAGTAGAAGAAGGAGAAGGAGAAGGTGAAGTCTGGAGGGTGAATCAGAAGAAGCAGAAGAAGGAGAAGGAGAAGGTGAAGTCTGGAGGGTGAATCAGAAGAAGCAGAAGAAGGAGAAGGAGAAGGTGAAGTCTGGAGGGTGAATCAGAAGAAGCAGTAGAAGGAGAAGGAGAAGGTGAAGTCCGGAGGGTGAATCAGAAGAAGCAGAAGAAGTAGAAGGAGAAGGTGAAGTCTGGAGGGTGAATCAGAAGAAGTAGAAGAAGGAGAAGGAGAAGGTGAAGTCTGGAGGGTGAATCAGAAGAAGCAGAAGAAGGAGAAGGAGAAGGTGAAGTCAGGAGGGTGAATCAGAAGAAGCAGAAGAAGGAGAAGGAGAAGGTGAAGTCTGGAGGGTGAATCAGAAGAAGCAGAAGAAGGAGAAGGAGGAGATGAAGACTGGAGGGTGAATCAGAAGAAGTAAAAGAAGGAGAAGGAGAAGGTGAAGTCTGGAGGGTGAATCAGAAGAAGTAGAAGAAGGAGAGGGAGAAGGTGAAGTCTGCAGGGTGAATCAGAAGAAGCAGAAGAAGGAGAAGGAGAAGGTGAAGTCTGGAGGGTGAATCAGAAGAAGCAGAAGAAGGAGAAGGAGAAGATGAAGTCTGGAGGGTTAATCAGAAGAAGTGGAAGAAGGAGAAGGAGAAGGTGAAGTCTGGAGGGTGAATCAGAAGAAGTAGAAGAAGGAGAAGGAGAAGGTGAAGTCTGGAGGGTGAATCAGAAGAAGCAGAAGAAGGAGAAGGAGAAGGTGAAGTCTGGAGGGAGAAGCAGAAGAAGTAGAAGAAGGAGAAGGAGAAGGTGAAGTCTGGAGGGTGAATCAGAAGAAGTAGAAGAAGGAGAAGGAGAAGGTGAAGTCTGGAGGGTGAATCAGAAGAAGTAGAAGAAGGAGAAGGAGAAGGTGAAGTCTGGAGGGTGAATCAGAAGAAGCAAAAGAAGGAGAAGTGGAAGGTGAAGTCTGGAGGGTGAATCAGAAGAAGTAGAAGAAGGAGAAGGAGAAGGTGAAGTCAGGAGGGTGAAGCAGAAGAAGCAGAAGAAGGAGAAGGAGAAGGTGAAGTCTGGAGGGTGAAGCAGAAGAAGCAGAAGAAGGAGAAGGAGAACGTGAAGTCTGGAGGGCGAAGCAGAAGAAGCAGAAGAAGGAGAAGGAGAAGGTGAAGTCTGGAGGGTGAAGCAGAAGAAGCAGAAGAAGGAGAAGGAGAAGGTGAAGTCTGGAGGGTGAATCAGAAGAAGTAGAAGAAGGAGAAGGAGAAGGTGAAGTCAGGAGGGTGAAGCAGAAGAAGCAGAAGAAAGAGAAGGAGAAGGTGAAGTCAGGAGGGTGAAGCATAAGAAGCAGAAGAAGGAGAAGGAGAAGGTAAAGTCTGGAGGGTGAAGCAGAAGAAGCAGAAGAAGGAGAAGGAGAAGGTGAAGTCTGGAGGGCGAAGCAGAAGAAGCAGAAGAAGGAGAAGGAGAAGGTGAAGTCTGGAGGGTGAAGCAGAAGAAGCACAAGAAGGAGAAGGAGAAGATGAAGTCTGGAGGGTGAATCAGAAGAAGTAGAAGAAGGAGAAGGAGAAGGTGAAGTCTGGAGGGTGAATCAGAAGAAGTAGAAGAAGGAGAAGGAGAAGGTGAAGTCTGGAGGGTGAATCAGAAGAAGCAGAAGAAGGAGAAGGAGAAGGTGAAGTCTGGTGGGAGAAGCAGAAGAAGTAGAAGAAGGAGAAGGAGAAGGTGAAGTCTGGAGGGTGAATCAGAAGAAGTAGAAGAAGGAGAAGGAGAAGGTGAAGTCTGGAGGGTGAATCAGAAGAAGTAGAAGAAGGAGAAGGAGAAGGTGAAGTCTGGAGGGTGAATCAGAAGAAGCAGAAGAAGGAGAAGGAGAAGGTGAAGTCTGGAGGGTGAATCAGAAGAAGTAGAAGAAGGAGAAGGAGAAGGTGAAGTCAGGAGGGTGAAGCAGAAGAAGCAGAAGAAGGAGAAGGAGAAGGTGAAGTCTGGAGGGTGAAGCAGAAGAAGCAGAAGAAGGAGAAGGAGAAGGTGGAGTCTGGAGGGCGAAGCAGAAGAAGCAGAAGAAGGAGAAGGAGAAGGTGAAGTCTGGAGGGTGAAGCAGAAGAAGCAGAAGAAGGAGAAGGAGAAGGTGAAGTCTGGAGGGTGAATCAGAAGAAGTAGAAGAAGGAGAAGGAGAAGGTGAAGTCAGGAGGGTGAAGCAGAAGAAGCAGAAGAAAGAGAAGGAGAAGGTGAAGTCTGGAGGGCGAAGCAGAAGAAGCAGAAGAAGGAGAAGGAGAAGGTGAAGTCTGGAGGGTGAAGCAGAAGAAGCAGAAGAAGGAGAAGGAGAAGGTGAAGTCTGGAGGGTGAATCAGAAGAAGTAGAAGAAGGAGAAGGAGAAGGTGAAGTCAGGAGGGTGAAGCAGAAGGAGCAGAAGAAGGAGAAGGAGAAGGTGAAGTCTGGAGGGTGAAGCAGAAGAAGCAGAAGAAGGAGAAGGAGAAGGTGAAGTCTGGAGGATGAAGCAGAAGAAGCAGAAGAAGGAGAAGGAGAAGGTGAAGTCAGGAGGGTGAATCAGAAGAAGTAGAAGAAGGAGAAGAAGGTGAAGTCTGGAGGGTGAATCAGAAGAAGTAGAAGAAGGAGAAGGAGAAGGTGAAGTCTGGAGGGTGAATCAGAAGAAGCAGAAGAAGGAGAAGGAGAAGGTGAAGTCTGGAGGGTGAATCAGAAGAAGCAGAAGAAGGAGAAGGAGAAGGTGAAGTCTGGAGGGTGAATCAGAAGAAGCAGAATAAGGAGAAGGAGAAGGTGAAGCCTGGAGGGTGAATCAGAAGAAGCAGAAGAAGGAGATGGAGAAGGTGAAGTCTGGTGGGTGAATCAGAAGAAGTAGAAGAAGGAGAAGGAGAAGGTGAAGTCTGGAGGGTGAAGCAGAAGAAGTAGAAGAAGGAGAAGGAGAAGGTGAAGTCAGGAGGGTGAATCAGAAGAAGTAGAAGAAGGAGAAGGAGAAGGTGAAGTCAGGAGGGTGAATCAGAAGAAGCAGGAGAAGGAGAAGGAGAAGGTGAAGTCTGGAGGGTGAATCAGAAGAATCAGAAGAAGGAGAAGGTGATGTCTGGAGGGTGTATCAGAAGAAGCAGAAGACAGAGAAGGAGAAGGTGAAGACTGGAGGGTGAATCAGAAGAAGTAGAAGAAGGAGAAGGAGAAGGTGAAGTCTGGAGGGTGAATCATAAGCAGTAGAAGAAGGAGAAGGAGATGGTGAAGTCTGGAAGGTGAATCAGAAGAAGCAGAAGAAGGAGAAGGAGAAGGTGAAGTCTGGAGGGTGAATCAGAAGAAGCAGAAGAAGGAGAAGGAGAAGATGAAGTCTGGAGGGTGAATCAGAAGAAGTAGAAGAAGGAGAAGGAGAAGGTGAATTCTGGAGGGTGAATCAGAAGAAGCAGAAGAAGGAGAAGGAGAAGGTGAAGTCTGGAGGGTGAATCAGAAGAAGCAGAAGAAGGAGAAGGAGAAGATGGAGTCTGGAGGGTGAATCAGAAGAAGTAGAAGAAGGAGAAGGAGAAGGAGAGGCCTGGAGGGTGAATCAGAAGAAGCAGAAGAAGGAGAAGGAGAAGGTGAAGTCTGAAGGGTGAATCAGAAGAAGCAGAAGAAGGAGAAGGAGAAGGTAAAGTTTGGAGGGTGAATCTGAAGAAGCAGAAGAAGTAGAAGGAGAAGGTGAAGTCTGGAGGGTGAATCAGAAGAAGCAGAAGAAGGAGAAGGAGAAGGTGAAGTCTGGAGGGTGAATCAGAAGAAGTAGAAGAAGGAGAAGGAGAAGGTGAAGTCTCGAGGGTGAATCAGAAGAAGTAGAAGAAGGAGAAGGAGAAGGTGAAGTCTGGAGGGTGAATCAGAAGAAGCAAAAAAAGGAGAGTGAGAAGGTGAAGTCTGGAGGGTGAATCAGAAGAAGCAGAACAAGGAGAAGGAGAAGATGAAGTCTAGAGGGTGAATCAGAAGAAGTAGAAGAAGGAGAAGGAGAAGGTGTAGTCTGGAGGGTGAATCAGAAGAAGTAGACGAAGGAGAAGGAGAAGGTGAAGTCTGGAGGGTGAATCAGAAGAAGCAGAAGAAGGAGAAGGAGAAGGTGAAGTCTGGAGGGTTAAGCAGAAGAAGTAGAAGAAGGAGAAGGAGAAGGTGATGTCTGGAGGGTGAATCAGAAGAAGCAGATGAAGCAGAAGGAGAAGGTGAAGTCTGTAGGGTGAATCAGAAGAAGCAGAAGAAGGAGAAGGAGAAGGTGAAGTCTGGAGGGTGAATCAGAAGAAGCAGAAGAAGGAGAAGGAGAAGGTGAAGTCTGGAGGGTGAATCAGAAGAAGTAGAAGAAGGAGAAGGAGAAGGTGAAGTCTGGAGGGTGAATCAGAAGAAGCAGAAGAAGGAGAAGGAGAAGGTGAAGTCTGGAGGGTGAATCAGAAGAAGCAGAAGAAGGAGAAGGAGAAGGTGAAGTCTGGAGGGTGAATCAGAAGAAGCAGTAGAAGGAGAAGGAGAAGGTGAAGTCCGGAGGGTGAATCAGAAGAAGCAGAAGAAGTAGAAGGAGAAGGTGAAGTCTGGAGGGTGAATCAGAAGAAGTAGAAGAAGGAGAAGGAGAAGGTGAAGTCTGGAGGGTGAATCAGAAGAAGCAGAAGAAGGAGAAGGAGAAGGTGAAGTCAGGAGGGTGAATCAGAAGAAGCAGAAGAAGGAGAAGGAGAAGGTGAAGTCTGGAGGGTGAATCAGAAGAAGCAGAAGAAGGAGAAGGAGGAGATGAAGACTGGAGGGTGAATCAGAAGAAGTAAAAGAAGGAGAAGGAGAAGGTGAAGTCTGGAGGGTGAATCAGAAGAAGTAGAAGAAGGAGAGGGAGAAGGTGAAGTCTGGAGGGCGAAGCAGAAGAAGCAGAAGAAGGAGAAGGAGAAGGTGAAGTCTGGAGGGTGAAGCAGAAGAAGCAGAAGAAGGAGAAGGAGAAGGTGAAGTCTGGAGGGTGAATCAGAAGAAGTAGAAGAAGGAGAAGGAGAAGGTGAAGTCAGGAGGGTGAAGCAGAAGAAGCAGAAGAAAGAGAAGGAGAAGGTGAAGTCAGGAGGGTGAAGCATAAGAAGCAGAAGAAGGAGAAGGAGAAGGTAAAGTCTGGAGGGTGAAGCAGAAGAAGCAGAAGAAGGAGAAGGAGAAGGTGAAGTCTGGAGGGCGAAGCAGAAGAAGCAGAAGAAGGAGAAGGAGAAGGTGAAGTCTGGAGGGTGAAGCAGAAGAAGCAGAAGAAGGAGAAGGAGAAGATGAAGTCTGGAGGGTGAATCAGAAGAAGTAGAAGAAGGAGAAGGAGAAGGTGAAGTCTGGAGGGTGAATCAGAAGAAGTAGAAGAAGGAGAAGGAGAAGGTGAAGTCTGGAGGGTGAATCAGAAGAAGCAGAAGAAGGAGAAGGAGAAGGTGAAGTCTGGAGGGAGAAGCAGAAGAAGTAGAAGAAGGAGAAGGAGAAGGTGAAGTCTGGAGGGTGAATCAGAAGAAGTAGAAGAAGGAGAAGGAGAAGGTGAAGTCTGGAGGGTGAATCAGAAGAAGTAGAAGAAGGAGAAGGAGAAGGTGAAGTCTGGAGGGTGAATCAGAAGAAGCAGAAGAAGGAGAAGGAGAAGGTGAAGTCTGGAGGTTGAATCAGAAGAAGTAGAAGAAGGAGAAGGAGAAGGTGAAGTCAGGAGGGTGAAGCAGAAGAAGCAGAAGAAGGAGAAGGAGAAGGTGAAGTCTGGAGGGTGAAGCAGAAGAAGCAGAAGAAGGAGAAGGAGAAGGTGGAGTCTGGAGAGCGAAGCAGAAGAAGCAGAAGAAGGAGAAGGAGAAGGTGAAGTCTGGAGGGTGAAGCAGAAGAAGCAGAAGAAGGAGAAGGAGAAGGTGAAGTCTGGAGGGTGAATCAGAAGAAGTAGAAGAAGGAGAAGGAGAAGGTGAAGTCAGGAGGGTGAAGCAGAAGAAGCAGAAGAAAGAGAAGGAGAAGGTGAAGTCTGGAGGGCGAAGCAGAAGAAGCAGAAGAAGGAGAAGGAGAAGGTGAAGTCTGGAGGGTGAAGCAGAAGAAGCAGAAGAAGGAGAAGGAGAAGGTGAAGTCTGGAGGGTGAATCAGAAGAAGTAGAAGAAGGAGAAGGAGAAGGTGAAGTCAGGAGGGTGAAGCAGAAGGAGCAGAAGAAGGAGAAGGAGAAGGTGAAGTCTGGAGGGTGAAGCAGAAGAAGCAGAAGAAGGAGAAGGAGAAGGTGAAGTCTGGAGGGTGAAGCAGAAGAAGCAGAAGAAGGAGAAGGAGAAGGTGAAGTCAGGAGGGTGAATCAGAAGAAGTAGAAGAAGGAGAAGAAGGTGAAGTCTGGAGGGTGAATCAGAAGAAGTAGAAGAAGGAGAAGGAGAAGGTGAAGTCTGGAGGGTGAATCAGAAGAAGCAGAAGAAGGAGAAGGAGAAGGTGAAGTCTGGAGGGTGAATCAGAAGAAGCAGAAGAAGGAGAAGGAGAAGATGAAGTCAGGAGGGTGAATCAGAAGAAGTAGAAGAAGGAGAAGGAGAAGGTGAAGTCTGGAGGATGAATCAGAAGAAGCAGAAGAAGGAGAAGGAGAAGGTGAAGTCTGGAGGGTGAATCAGAAGAAGCAGAAGAAGGAGAAGGTGAAGTCTGGAGGGTGAATCAGAAGAAGCAGAATAAGGAGAAGGAGAAGGTGAAGCCTGGAGGGTGAATCAGAAGAAGCAGAAGAAGGAGAAGGAGAAGGTGAAGTCTGGTGGGTGAATCAGAAGAAGTAGAAGAAGGAGAAGGAGAAGGTGAAGTCTGGAGGGTGAAGCAGAAGAAGTAGAAGAAGGAGAAGGAGAAGGTGAAGTCAGGAGGGTGAATCAGAAGAAGTAGAAGAAGGAGAAGGAGAAGGTGAAGTCAGGAGGGTGAATCAGAAGAAGCAGGAGAAGGAGAAGGAGAAGGTGAAGTCTGGAGGGTGAATCAGAAGAATCAGAAGAAGGAGAAGGTGAAGTCTGGAGGGTGTATCAGAAGAAGCAGAAGACAGAGAAGGAGAAGGTGAAGACTGGAGGGTGAATCAGAAGAAGTAGAAGAAGGAGAAGGAGAAGGTGAAGTCTGGAGGGTGAATCAGAAGCAGTAGAAGAAGGAGAAGGAGATGGTGAAGTCTGGAAGGTGAATCAGAAGAAGCAGAAGAAGGAGAAGGAGAAGGTGAAGTCTGGAGGGTGAATCAGAAGAAGCAGAAGAAGGAGAAGGAGAAGATGAAGTCTGGAGGGTGAATCAGAAGAAGTAGAAGAAGGAGAAGGAGAAGGTGAGGTCTGGAGGGTGAATCAGAAGAAGCAGAAGAAGGAGAAGGAGAAGGTGAAGTCTGGAGGGTGAATCAGAAGAAGCAGAAGAAGGAGAAGGAGAAGGTGAAGTCTGGAGGGTGAATCAGAAGAAGCAGAAGAAGGAGAAGGAGAAGGTGAAGTCAGGAGGGTGAATCAGAAGAAGCAGAAGAAGGAGAACGAGAAGGTGAGGTCTGGAGGGTGAATCAGAAGAAGCAGAAGAAGGAGAAGGAGGAGGTGAAGACTGGAGGGTGAATCAGAAGAAGTAAAAGAAGGAGAAGGAGAAGGTGAAGTCTGGAGGGTGAATCAGAAGAAGTAGAAGAAGGAGAAGGCGAAGTCTGGAGGGTGAATCAGAAGAAGCAGAAGAAGGAGAAGGAGAAGGTGAAGTCTGGAGGGTGAATCAGAAGAAGCAGAAGAAGGAGAAGGAGAAGATGGAGTCTGGAGGGTGAATCAGAAGAAGTAGAAGAAGGAGAAGGAGAAGGAGAGGTCTGGAGGGTGAATCAGAAGAAGCAGAAGAAGGAGAAGGAGAAGGTGAAGTCTGAAGGGTGAATCAGAAGAAGCAGAAGAAGGAGAAGGAGAAGGTAAAGTTTGGAGGGTGAATCAGAAGAAGCAGAAGAAGTAGAAGGAGAAGGTGAAGTCTGGAGGGTGAATCAGAAGAAGCAGAAGAAGGAGAAGGAGAAGGTGAAGTCTGGAGGGTGAATCAGAAGAAGTAGAAGAAGGAGAAGGAGAAGGTGAAGTCTCGAGGGTGAATCAGAAGAAGTAGAAGAAGGAGAAGGAGAAGGTGAAGTCTGGAGGGTGAATCAGAAGAAGCAAAAGAAGGAGAGTGAAAAGGTGAAGTCTGGAGGGTGAATCAGAAGAAGCAGAACAAGGAGAAGGAGAAGATGAAGTCTAGAGGGTGAATCAGAAGAAGTAGAAGAAGGAGAAGGAGAAGGTGTAGTCTGGAGGGTGAATCAGAAGAAGTAGACGAAGGAGAAGGAGAAGGTGAAGTCTGGAGGGTGAAACAGAAGAAGCAGAAGAAGGAGAAGGAGAAGGTGAAGTCTGGAGGGTGAATCAGAAGAAGTAGAAGAAGGAGAAGGAGAAGGTGAAGTCTGGAGGGTGAATCAGAAGAAGCAGAAGAAGGAGAAGTGGAAGGTGAAGTCTGGAGGGTGAATCAGAAGAAGTAGAAGAAGGAGAAGGAGAAGGTGAAGTCAGGAGGGTGAAGCAGAAGAAGCAGAAGAAGGAGAAGGAGAAGGTGAAGTCTGGAGGGTGAAGCAGAAGAAGCAGAAGAAGGAGAAGGAGAACGTGAAGTCTGGAGGGCGAAGCAGAAGAAGCAGAAGAAGGAGAAGGAGAAGGTGAAGTCTGGAGGGTGAAGCAGATGAAGCAGAAGAAGGAGAAGGAGAAGGTGAAGTCTGGAGGGTGAATCAGAAGAAGTAGAAGAAGGAGAAGGAGAAGGTGAAGTCAGGAGGGTGAAGCAGAAGAAGCAGAAGAAAGAGAAGGAGAAGGTGAAGTCAGGAGGGTGAAGCATAAGAAGCAGAAGAAGGAGAAGGAGAAGGTAAAGTCTGGAGGGTGAAGCAGAAGAAGCAGAAGAAGGAGAAGGAGAAGGTGAAGTCTGGAGGGCGAAGCAGAAGAAGCAGAAGAAGGAGAAGGAGAAGGTGAAGTCTGGAGGGTGAAGCAGAAGAAGCAGAAGAAGGAGAAGGAGAAGATGAAGTCTGGAGGGTGAATCAGAAGAAGTAGAAGAAGGAGAAGGAGAAGGTGAAGTCTGGAGGGTGAATCAGAAGAAGTAGAAGAAGGAGAAGGAGAAGGTGAAGTCTGGAGGGTGAATCAGAAGAAGTAGAAGAAGGAGAAGGCGAAGTCTGGAGGGTGAATCAGAAGAAGCAGAAGAAGGAGAAGGAGAAGGTGAAGTCTGGAGGGTGAATCAGAAGAAGCAGAAGAAGGAGAAGGAGAAGATGGAGTCTGGAGGGTGAATCAGAAGAAGTAGAAGAAGGAGAAGGAGAAGGAGAGGTCTGGAGGGTGAATCAGAAGAAGCAGAAGAAGGAGAAGGAGAAGGTGAAGTCTGAAGGGTGAATCAGAAGAAGCAGAAGAAGGAGAAGGAGAAGGTAAAGTTTGGAGGGTGAATCAGAAGAAGCAGAAGAAGTAGAAGGAGAAGGTGAAGTCTGGAGGGTGAATCAGAAGAAGCAGAAGAAGGAGAAGGAGAAGGTGAAGTCTGGAGGGTGAATCAGAAGAAGTAGAAGAAGGAGAAGGAGAAGGTGAAGTCTCGAGGGTGAATCAGAAGAAGTAGAAGAAGGAGAAGGAGAAGGTGAAGTCTGGAGGGTGAATCAGAAGAAGCAAAAGAAGGAGAGTGAAAAGGTGAAGTCTGGAGGGTGAATCAGAAGAAGCAGAACAAGGAGAAGGAGAAGATGAAGTCTAGAGGGTGAATCAGAAGAAGTAGAAGAAGGAGAAGGAGAAGGTGTAGTCTGGAGGGTGAATCAGAAGAAGTAGACGAAGGAGAAGGAGAAGGTGAAGTCTGGAGGGTGAAACAGAAGAAGCAGAAGAAGGAGAAGGAGAAGGTGAAGTCTGGAGGGTGAATCAGAAGAAGTAGAAGAAGGAGAAGGAGAAGGTGAAGTCTGGAGGGTGAATCAGAAGAAGCAGAAGAAGGAGAAGTGGAAGGTGAAGTCTGGAGGGTGAATCAGAAGAAGTAGAAGAAGGAGAAGGAGAAGGTGAAGTCAGGAGGGTGAAGCAGAAGAAGCAGAAGAAGGAGAAGGAGAAGGTGAAGTCTGGAGGGTGAAGCAGAAGAAGCAGAAGAAGGAGAAGGAGAACGTGAAGTCTGGAGGGCGAAGCAGAAGAAGCAGAAGAAGGAGAAGGAGAAGGTGAAGTCTGGAGGGTGAAGCAGATGAAGCAGAAGAAGGAGAAGGAGAAGGTGAAGTCTGGAGGGTGAATCAGAAGAAGTAGAAGAAGGAGAAGGAGAAGGTGAAGTCAGGAGGGTGAAGCAGAAGAAGCAGAAGAAAGAGAAGGAGAAGGTGAAGTCAGGAGGGTGAAGCATAAGAAGCAGAAGAAGGAGAAGGAGAAGGTAAAGTCTGGAGGGTGAAGCAGAAGAAGCAGAAGAAGGAGAAGGAGACAGGTGAAGTCTGGAGGGCGAAGCAGAAGAAGCAGAAGAAGGAGAAGGAGAAGGTGAAGTCTGGAGGGTGAAGCAGAAGAAGCAGAAGAAGGAGAAGGAGAAGATGAAGTCTGGAGGGTGAATCAGAAGAAGTAGAAGAAGGAGAAGGAGAAGGTGAAGTCTGGAGGGTGAATCAGAAGAAGTAGAAGAAGGAGAAGGAGAAGGTGAAGTCTGGAGGGTGAATCAGAAGAAGCAGAAGAAGGAGAAGGAGAAGGTGAAGTCTGGAGGGAGAAGCAGAAGATATAGAAGAAGGAGAAGGAGAAGGTGAAGTCTGGAGTGTGAATCAGAAGAAGTAGAAGAAGGAGAAGGAGAAGGTGAAGTCTGGAGGGTGAATCAGAAGAAGTAGAAGAAGGAGAAGGAGAAGGTGAAGTCTGGAGGGTGAATCAGAAGAAGCAGAAGAAGGAGAAGGAGAAGGTGAAGTCTGGAGGGTGAATCAGAAGAAGTAGAAGAAGGAGAAGGAGAAGGTGAAGTCAGGAGGGTGAAGCAGAAGAAGCAGAAGAAGGAGAAGGAGAAGGTGAAGTCTGGAGGGTGAAGCAGAAGAAGCAGAAGAAGGAGAAGGAGAAGGTGGAGTCTGGAGGGCGAAGCAGAAGAAGCAGAAGAAGGAGAAGGAGAAGGTGAAGTCTGGAGGGTGAAGCAGAAGAAGCAGAAGAAGGATAAGGAGAAGGTGAAGTCTGGAGGGTGAATCAGAAGAAGTAGAAGAAGGAGAAGGAGAAGGTGAAGTCAGGAGGGTGAAGCAGAAGAAGCAGAAGAAAGAGAAGGAGAAGGTGAAGTCTGGAGGGCGAAGCAGAAGAAGCAGAAGAAGGAGAAGGAGAAGGTGAAGTCTGGAGGGTGAAGCAGAAGAAGCAGAAGAAGGAGAAGGAGAAGGTGAAGTCTGGAGGGTGAATCAGAAGAAGTAGAAGAAGGAGACGGAGAAGGTGAAGTCAGGAGGGTGAAGCAGAAGGAGCAGAAGAAGGAGAAGGAGAAGGTGACGTCTGGAGGGTGAAGCAGAAGAAGCAGAAGAAGGAGAAGGAGAAGGTGAAGTCTGGAGGATGAAGCAGAAGAAGCAGAAGAAGGAGAAGGAGAAGGTGAAGTCAGGAGGGTGAATCAGAAGAAGTAGAAGAAGGAGAAGAAGGTGAAGTCTGGAGGGTGAATCAGAAGAAGTAGAAGAAGGAGAAGGAGAAGGTGAAGTCTGGAGGGTGAATCAGAAGAAGCAGAAGAAGGAGAAGGAGAAGGTGAAGTCTGGAGGGTGAATCAGAAGAAGCAGAAGAAGGAGAAGGAGAAGATGAAGTCAGGAGGGTGAATCAGAAGAAGTAGAAGAAGGAGAAGGAGAAGGTGAAGTCTGGAGGATGAATCAGAAGAAGCAGAAGAAGGAGAAGGAGAAGGTGAAGTCTGGAGGGTGAATCAGAAGAAGCAGAAGAAGGAGAAGGTGAAGTCTGGAGGGTGAATCAGAAGAAGCAGAATAAGGAGAAGGAGAAGGTGAAGCCTGGAGGGTGAATCAGAAGAAGCAGAAGAAGGAGAAGGAGAAGGTGAAGTCTGGTGGGTGAATCAGAAGAAGTAGAAGAAGGAGAAGGAGAAGGTGAAGTCTGGAGGGTGAAGCAGAAGAAGTAGAAGAAGGAGAAGGAGAAGGTGAAGTCAGGAGGGTGAATCAGAAGAAGTAGAAGAAGGAGAAGGAGAAGGTGAAGTCAGGAGGGTGAATCAGAAGAAGCAGGAGAAGGAGAAGGAGAAGGTGAAGTCTGGAGGGTGAATCAGAAGAATCAGAAGAAGGAGAAGGTGAAGTCTGGAGGGTGTATCAGAAGAAGCAGAAGACAGAGATGGAGAAGGTGAAGACTGGAGGGTGAATCAGAAGAAGTAGAAGAAGGAGAAGGAGAAGGTGAAGTCTGGAGGGTGAATCAGAAGCAGTAGAAGAAGGAGAAGGAGATGGTGAAGTCTGGAAGGTGAATCAGAAGAAGCAGAAGAAGGAGAAGGAGAAGGTGAAGTCTGGAGGGTGAATCAGAAGAAGCAGAAGAAGGAGAAGGAGAAGATGAAGTCTGGAGGGTGAATCAGAAGAAGTAGAAGAAGGAGAAGGAGAAGGTGAGGTCTGGAGGGTGAATCAGAAGAAGCAGAAGAAGGAGAAGGAGAAGGTGAAGTCTGGAGGGTGAATCAGAAGAAGCAGAAGAAGGAGAAGGAGAAGGTGAAGTCTGGAGGGTGAATCAGAAGAAGCAGAAGAAGGAGAAGGAGAAGGTGAAGTCAGGAGGGTGAATCAGAAGAAGCAGAAGAAGGAGAACGAGAAGGTGAGGTCTGGAGGGTGAATCAGAAGAAGCAGAAGAAGGAGAAGGAGGAGGTGAAGACTGGAGGGTGAATCAGAAGAAGTAAAAGAAGGAGAAGGAGAAGGTGAAGTCTGGAGGGTGAATCAGAAGAAGTAGAAGAAGGAGAAGGCGAAGTCTGGAGGGTGAATCAGAAGAAGCAGAAGAAGGAGAAGGAGAAGGTGAAGTCTGGAGGGTGAATCAGAAGAAGCAGAAGAAGGAGAAGGAGAAGATGGAGTCTGGAGGGTGAATCAGAAGAAGTAGAAGAAGGAGAAGGAGAAGGAGAGGTCTGGAGGGTGAATCAGAAGAAGCAGAAGAAGGAGAAGGAGAAGGTGAAGTCTGAAGGGTGAATCAGAAGAAGCAGAAGAAGGAGAAGGAGAAGGTAAAGTTTGGAGGGTGAATCAGAAGAAGCAGAAGAAGTAGAAGGAGAAGGTGAAGTCTGGAGGGTGAATCAGAAGAAGCAGAAGAAGGAGAAGGAGAAGGTGAAGTCTGGAGGGTGAATCAGAAGAAGTAGAAGAAGGAGAAGGAGAAGGTGAAGTCTCGAGGGTGAATCAGAAGAAGTAGAAGAAGGAGAAGGAGAAGGTGAAGTCTGGAGGGTGAATCAGAAGAAGCAAAAGAAGGAGAGTGAAAAGGTGAAGTCTGGAGGGTGAATCAGAAGAAGCAGAACAAGGAGAAGGAGAAGATGAAGTCTAGAGGGTGAATCAGAAGAAGTAGAAGAAGGAGAAGGAGAAGGTGTAGTCTGGAGGGTGAATCAGAAGAAGTAGACGAAGGAGAAGGAGAAGGTGAAGTCTGGAGGGTGAAACAGAAGAAGCAGAAGAAGGAGAAGGAGAAGGTGAAGTCTGGAGGGTGAATCAGAAGAAGTAGAAGAAGGAGAAGGAGAAGGTGAAGTCTGGAGGGTGAATCAGAAGAAGCAGAAGAAGGAGAAGTGGAAGGTGAAGTCTGGAGGGTGAATCAGAAGAAGTAGAAGAAGGAGAAGGAGAAGGTGAAGTCAGGAGGGTGAAGCAGAAGAAGCAGAAGAAGGAGAAGGAGAAGGTGAAGTCTGGAGGGTGAAGCAGAAGAAGCAGAAGAAGGAGAAGGAGAACGTGAAGTCTGGAGGGCGAAGCAGAAGAAGCAGAAGAAGGAGAAGGAGAAGGTGAAGTCTGGAGGGTGAAGCAGATGAAGCAGAAGAAGGAGAAGGAGAAGGTGAAGTCTGGAGGGTGAATCAGAAGAAGTAGAAGAAGGAGAAGGAGAAGGTGAAGTCAGGAGGGTGAAGCAGAAGAAGCAGAAGAAAGAGAAGGAGAAGGTGAAGTCAGGAGGGTGAAGCCTAAGAAGCAGAAGAAGGAGAAGGAGAAGGTAAAGTCTGGAGGGTGAAGCAGAAGAAGCAGAAGAAGGAGAAGGAGAAGGTGAAGTCTGGAGGGCGAAGCAGAAGAAGCAGAAGAAGGAGAAGGAGAAGGTGAAGTCTGGAGGGTGAAGCAGAAGAAGCAGAAGAAGGAGAAGGAGAAGATGAAGTCTGGAGGGTGAATCAGAAGAAGTAGAAGAAGGAGAAGGAGAAGGTGAAGTCTGGAGGGTGAATCAGAAGAAGTAGAAGAAGGAGAAGGAGAAGGTGAAGTCTGGAGGGTGAATCAGAAGAAGTAGAAGAAGGAGAAGGCGAAGTCTGGAGGGTGAATCAGAAGAAGCAGAAGAAGGAGAAGGAGAAGGTGAAGTCTGGAGGTTGAATCAGAAGAAGCAGAAGAAGGAGAAGGAGAAGATGGAGTCTGGAGGGTGAATCAGAAGAAGTAGAAGAAGGAGAAGGAGAAGGAGAGGTCTGGAGGGTGAATCAGAAGAAGCAGAAGAAGGAGAAGGAGAAGGTGAAGTCTGAAGGGTGAATCAGAAGAAGCAGAAGAAGGAGAAGGAGAAGGTAAAGTTTGGAGGGTGAATCAGAAGAAGCAGAAGAAGTAGAAGGAGAAGGTGAAGTCTGGAGGGTGAATCAGAAGAAGCAGAAGAAGGAGAAGGAGAAGGTGAAGTCTGGAGGGTGAATCAGAAGAAGTAGAAGAAGGAGAAGGAGAAGGTGAAGTCTCGAGGGTGAATCAGAAGAAGTAGAAGAAGGAGAAGGAGAAGGTGAAGTCTGGAGGGTGAATCAGAAGAAGCAAAAGAAGGAGAGTGAAAAGGTGAAGTCTGGAGGGTGAATCAGAAGAAGCAGAACAAGGAGAAGGAGAAGATGAAGTCTAGAGGGTGAATCAGAAGAAGTAGAAGAAGGAGAAGGAGAAGGTGTAGTCTGGAGGGTGAATCAGAAGAAGTAGACGAAGGAGAAGGAGAAGGTGAAGTCTGGAGGGTGAAACAGAAGAAGCAGAAGAAGGAGAAGGAGAAGGTGAAGTCTGGAGGGTGAATCAGAAGAAGTAGAAGAAGGAGAAGGAGAAGGTGAAGTCTGGAGGGTGAATCAGAAGAAGCAGAAGAAGGAGAAGTGGAAGGTGAAGTCTGGAGGGTGAATCAGAAGAAGTAGAAGAAGGAGAAGGAGAAGGTGAAGTCAGGAGGGTGAAGCAGAAGAAGCAGAAGAAGGAGAAGGAGAAGGTGAAGTCTGGAGGGTGAAGCAGAAGAAGCAGAAGAAGGAGAAGGAGAACGTGAAGTCTGGAGGGCGAAGCAGAAGAAGCAGAAGAAGGAGAAGGAGAAGGTGAAGTCTGGAGGGTGAAGCAGATGAAGCAGAAGAAGGAGAAGGAGAAGGTGAAGTCTGGAGGGTGAATCAGAAGAAGTAGAAGAAGGAGAAGGAGAAGGTGAAGTCAGGAGGGTGAAGCAGAAGAAGCAGAAGAAAGAGAAGGAGAAGGTGAAGTCAGGAGGGTGAAGCATAAGAAGCAGAAGAAGGAGAAGGAGAAGGTAAAGTCTGGAGGGTGAAGCAGAAGAAGCAGAAGAAGGAGAAGGAGAAGGTGAAGTCTGGAGGGCGAAGCAGAAGAAGCAGAAGAAGGAGAAGGAGAAGGTGAAGTCTGGAGGGTGAAGCAGAAGAAGCAGAAGAAGGAGAAGGAGAAGATGAAGTCTGGAGGGTGAATCAGAAGAAGTAGAAGAAGGAGAAGGAGAAGGTGAAGTCTGGAGGGTGAATCAGAAGAAGTAGAAGAAGGAGAAGGAGAAGGTGAAGTCTGGAGGGTGAATCAGAAGAAGCAGAAGAAGGAGAAGGAGAAGGTGAAGTCTGGAGGGAGAAGCAGAAGATATAGAAGAAGGAGAAGGAGAAGGTGAAGTCTGGAGGGTGAATCAGAAGAAGTAGAAGAAGGAGAAGGAGAAGGTGAAGTCTGGAGGGTGAATCAGAAGAAGGAGAAGAAGGAGAAGGAGAAGGTGAAGTCTGGAGGGTGAATCAGAAGAAGCAGAAGAAGGAGAAGGAGAAGGTGAAGTCTGGAGGGTGAATCAGAAGAAGTAGAAGAAGGAGAAGGAGAAGGTGAAGTCAGGAGGGTGAAGCAGAAGAAGCAGAAGAAGGAGAAGGAGAAGGTGAAGTCTGGAGGGTGAAGCAGAAGAAGCAGAAGAAGGAGAAGGAGAAGGTGGAGTCTGGAGGGCGAAGCAGAAGAAGCAGAAGAAGGAGAAGGAGAAGGTGAAGTCTGGAGGGTGAAGCAGAAGAAGCAGAAGAAGGAGAAGGAGAAGGTGAAGTCTGGAGGGTGAATCAGAAGAAGTAGAAGAAGGAGAAGGAGAAGGTGAAGTCAGGAGGGTGAAGCAGAAGAAGCAGAAGAAAGAGAAGGAGAAGGTGAAGTCTGGAGGGCGAAGCAGAAGAAGCAGAAGAAGGAGAAGGAGAAGGTGAAGTCTGGAGGGTGAAGCAGAAGAAGCAGAAGAAGGAGAAGGAGAAGGTGAAGTCTGGAGGGTGAATCAGAAGAAGTAGAAGAAGGAGACGGAGAAGGTGAAGTCAGGAGGGTGAAGCAGAAGGAGCAGAAGAAGGAGAAGGAGAAGGTGACGTCTGGAGGGTGAAGCAGAAGAAGCAGAAGAAGGAGAAGGAGAAGGTGAAGTCTGGAGGATGAAGCAGAAGAAGCAGAAGAAGGAGAAGGAGAAGGTGAAGTCAGGAGGGTGAATCAGAAGAAGTAGAAGAAGGAGAAGAAGGTGAAGTCTGGAGGGTGAATCAGAAGAAGTAGAAGAAGGAGAAGGAGAAGGTGAAGTCTGGAGGGTGAATCAGAAGAAGCAGAAGAAGGAGAAGGAGAAGGTGAAGTCTGGAGGGTGAATCAGAAGAAGCAGAAGAAGGAGAAGGAGAAGATGAAGTCAGGAGGGTGAATCAGAAGAAGTAGAAGAAGGAGAAGGAGAAGGTGAAGTCTGGAGGGTGAATCAGAAGAAGCAGAAGAAGGAGAAGGAGAAGGTGAAGTCTGGAGGGTGAATCAGAAGAAGCAGAAGAAGGAGAAGGAGAAGGTGAAGTCTGGAGGGTGAATCAGAAGAAGCAGAATAAGGAGAAGGAGAAGGTGAAGCCTGGAGGGTGAATCAGAAGAAGCAGAAGAAGGAGAAGGAGAAGGTGAAGTCTGGTGGGTGAATCAGAAGAAGTAGAAGAAGGAGAAGGAGAAGGTGAAGTCTGGAGGGTGAAGCAGAAGAAGTAGAAGAAGGAGAAGGAGAAGGTGAAGTCAGGAGGGTGAATCAGAAGAAGTAGAAGAAGGAGAAGGAGAAGGTGAAGTCAGGAGGGTGAATCAGAAGAAGCAGGAGAAGGAGAAGGAGAAGGTGAAGTCTGGAGGGTGAATCAGAAGAATCAGAAGAAGGAGAAGGTGAAGTCTGGAGGGTGTATCAGAAGAAGCAGAAGACAGAGAAGGAGAAGGTGAAGACTGGAGGGTGAATCAGAAGAAGTAGAAGAAGGAGAAGGAGAAGGTGAAGTCTGGAGGGTGAATCATAAGCAGTAGAAGAAGGAGAAGGAGATGGTGAAGTCTGGAAGGTGAATCAGAAGAAGCAGAAGAAGGAGAAGGAGAAGGTGAAGTCTGGAGGGTGAATCAGAAGAAGCAGAAGAAGGAGAAGGAGAAGATGAAGTCTGGAGGGTGAATCAGAAGAAGTAGAAGAAGGAGAAGGAGAAGGTGAATTCTGGAGGGTGAATCAGAAGAAGCAGAAGAAGGAGAAGGAGAAGGTGAAGTCTGGAGGGTGAATCAGAAGAAGCAGAAGAAGGAGAAGGAGAAGGTGAAGTCTGGAGGGTGAATCAGAAGAAGCAGAAGAAGGAGAAGGAGAAGGTGAAGTCAGGAGGGTGAATCAGAAGAAGCAGAAGAAGGAGAAGGAGAAGGTGAAGTCTGGAGGGTGAATCAGAAGAAGCAGAAGAAGGAGAAGGAGGAGGTGAAGACTGGAGGGTGAATCAGAAGAAGTAAAAGAAGGAGAAGGAGAAGGTGAAGTCTGGAGGGTGAATCAGAAGAAGTAGAAGAAGGAGAAGGCGAAGTCTGGAGGGTGAATCAGAAGAAGCAGAAGAAGGAGAAGGAGAAGGTGAAGTCTGGAGGGTGAATCAGAAGAAGCAGAAGAAGGAGAAGGAGAAGATGGAGTCTGGAGGGTGAATCAGAAGAAGTAGAAGAAGGAGAAGGAGAAGGAGAGGCCTGGAGGGTGAATCAGAAGAAGCAAAAGAAGGAGAAGGAGAAGGTGAAGTCTGAAGGGTGAATCAGAAGAAGCAGAAGAAGGAGAAGGAGAAGGTAAAGTTTGGAGGGTGAATCTGAAGAAGCAGAAGAAGTAGAAGGAGAAGGTGAAGTCTGGAGGGTGAATCAGAAGAAGCAGAAGAAGGAGAAGGAGAAGGTGAAGTCTGGAGGGTGAATCAGAAGAAGTAGAAGAAGGAGAAGGAGAAGGTGAAGTCTCGAGGGTGAATCAGAAGAAGTAGAAGAAGGAGAAGGAGAAGGTGAAGTCTGGAGGGTGAATCAGAAGAAGCAAAAAAAGGAGAGTGAGAAGGTGAAGTCTGGAGGGTGAATCAGAAAAAGCAGAACAAGGAGAAGGAGAAGATGAAGTCTAGAGGGTGAATCAGAAGAAGTAGAAGAAGGAGAAGGAGAAGGTGTAGTCTGGAGGGTGAATCAGAAGAAGTAGACGAAGGAGAAGGAGAAGGTGAAGTCTGGAGGGTGAATCAGAAGAAGCAGAAGAAGGAGAAGGAGAAGGTGAAGTCTGGAGGGTGAATCAGAAGAAGCAGAAGAAGGAGAAGGAGAAGGTGAAGTCTGGAGGGTGAATCAGAAGAAGTAGAAGAAGGAGAAGGAGAAGGTGAAGTCTGGAGGGTGAATCAGAAGAAGCAGAAGAAGGAGAAGGAGAAGGTGAAGTCTGGAGGGTGAATCAGAAGAAGCAGAAGAAGGAGAAGGAGAAGGTGAAGTCTGGAGGGTGAATCAGAAGAAGCAGTAGAAGGAGAAGGAGAAGGTGAAGTCCGGAGGGTGAATCAGAAGAAGCAGAAGAAGTAGAAGGAGAAGGTGAAGTCTGGAGGGTGAATCAGAAGAAGTAGAAGAAGGAGAAGGAGAAGGTGAAGTCTGGAGGGTGAATCAGAAGAAGCAGAAGAAGGAGAAGGAGAAGGTGAAGTCAGGAGGGTGAATCAGAAGAAGCAGAAGAAGGAGAAGGAGAAGGTGAAGTCTGGAGGGTGAATCAGAAGAAGCAGAAGAAGGAGAAGGAGGAGATGAAGACTGGAGGGTGAATCAGAAGAAGTAAAAGAAGGAGAAGGAGAAGGTGAAGTCTGGAGGGTGAATCAGAAGAAGTAGAAGAAGGAGAGGGAGAAGGTGAAGTCTGGAGGGCGAAGCAGAAGAAGCAGAAGAAGGAGAAGGAGAAGGTGAAGTCTGGAGGGTGAAGCAGAAGAAGCAGAAGAAGGAGAAGGAGAAGGTGAAGTCTGGAGGGTGAATCAGAAGAAGTAGAAGAAGGAGAAGGAGAAGGTGAAGTCAGGAGGGTGAAGCAGAAGAAGCAGAAGAAAGAGAAGGAGAAGGTGAAGTCAGGAGGGTGAAGCATAAGAAGCAGAAGAAGGAGAAGGAGAAGGTAAAGTCTGGAGGGTGAAGCAGAAGAAGCAGAAGAAGGAGAAGGAGAAGGTGAAGTCTGGAGGGCGAAGCAGAAGAAGCAGAAGAAGGAGAAGGAGAAGGTGAAGTCTGGAGGGTGAAGCAGAAGAAGCAGAAGAAGGAGAAGGAGAAGATGAAGTCTGGAGGGTGAATCAGAAGAAGTAGAAGAAGGAGAAGGAGAAGGTGAAGTCTGGAGGGTGAATCAGAAGAAGTAGAAGAAGGAGAAGGAGAAGGTGAAGTCTGGAGGGTGAATCAGAAGAAGCAGAAGAAGGAGAAGGAGAAGGTGAAGTCTGGAGGGAGAAGCAGAAGAAGTAGAAGAAGGAGAAGGAGAAGGTGAAGTCTGGAGGGTGAATCAGAAGAAGTAGAAGAAGGAGAAGGAGAAGGTGAAGTCTGGAGGGTGAATCAGAAGAAGTAGAAGAAGGAGAAGGAGAAGGTGAAGTCTGGAGGGTGAATCAGAAGAAGCAGAAGAAGGAGAAGGAGAAGGTGAAGTCTGGAGGGTGAATCAGAAGAAGTAGAAGAAGGAGAAGGAGAAGGTGAAGTCAGGAGGGTGAAGCAGAAGAAGCAGAAGAAGGAGAAGGAGAAGGTGAAGTCTGGAGGGTGAAGCAGAAGAAGCAGAAGAAGGAGAAGGAGAAGGTGGAGTCTGGAGGGCGAAGCAGAAGAAGCAGAAGAAGGAGAAGGAGAAGGTGAAGTCTGGAGGGTGAAGCAGAAGAAGCAGAAGAAGGAGAAGGAGAAGGTGAAGTCTGGAGGGTGAATCAGAAGAAGTAGAAGAAGGAGAAGGAGAAGGTGAAGTCAGGAGGGTGAAGCAGAAGAAGCAGAAGAAAGAGAAGGAGGAGGTGAAGTCTGGAGGGCGAAGCAGAAGAAGCAGAAGAAGGAGAAGGAGAAGGTGAAGTCTGGAGGGTGAAGCAGAAGAAGCAGAAGAAGGAGAAGGAGAAGGTGAAGTCTGGAGGGTGAATCTGAAGAAGTAGAAGAAGGAGAAGGAGAAGGTGAAGTCAGGAGGGTGAAGCAGAAGGAGCAGAAGAAGGAGAAGGAGAAGGTGAAGTCTGGAGGGTGAAGCAGAAGAAGCAGAAGAAGGAGAAGGAGAAGGTGAAGTCTGGAGGGTGAAGCAGAAGAAGCAGAAGAAGGAGAAGGAGAAGGTGAAGTCTGGAGGGTGAATCAGAAGAAGCAGAAGAAGGAGAAGGAGAAGGTGAAGTCAGGAGGGTGAATCAGAAGAAGCAGAAGAAGGAGAAGGAGAAGGTGAAGTCTGGAGGGTGAATCAGAAGAAGCAGAAGAAGGAGAAGGAGGAGGTGAAGACTGGAGGGTGAATCAGAAGAAGTAAAAGAAGGAGAAGGAGAAGGTGAAGTCTGGAGGGTGAATCAGAAGAAGTAGAAGAAGGAGAAGGCGAAGTCTGGAGGGTGAATCAGAAGAAGCAGAAGAAGGAGAAGGAGAAGGTGAAGTCTGGAGGGTGAATCAGAAGAAGCAGAAGAAGGAGAAGGAGAAGATGGAGTCTGGAGGGTGAATCAGAAGAAGTAGAAGAAGGAGAAGGAGAAGGAGAGGCCTGGAGGGTGAATCAGAAGAAGCAAAAGAAGGAGAAGGAGAAGGTGAAGTCTGAAGGGTGAATCAGAAGAAGCAGAAGAAGGAGAAGGAGAAGGTAAAGTTTGGAGGGTGAATCTGAAGAAGCAGAAGAAGTAGAAGGAGAAGGTGAAGTCTGGAGGGTGAATCAGAAGAAGCAGAAGAAGGAGAAGGAGAAGGTGAAGTCTGGAGGGTGAATCAGAAGAAGTAGAAGAAGGAGAAGGAGAAGGTGAAGTCTCGAGGGTGAATCAGAAGAAGTAGAAGAAGGAGAAGGAGAAGGTGAAGTCTGGAGGGTGAATCAGAAGAAGCAAAAAAAGGAGAGTGAGAAGGTGAAGTCTGGAGGGTGAATCAGAAAAAGCAGAACAAGGAGAAGGAGAAGATGAAGTCTAGAGGGTGAATCAGAAGAAGTAGAAGAAGGAGAAGGAGAAGGTGTAGTCTGGAGGGTGAATCAGAAGAAGTAGACGAAGGAGAAGGAGAAGGTGAAGTCTGGAGGGTGAATCAGAAGAAGCAGAAGAAGGAGAAGGAGAAGGTGAAGTCTGGAGGGTGAATCAGAAGAAGCAGAAGAAGGAGAAGGAGAAGGTGAAGTCTGGAGGGTGAATCAGAAGAAGTAGAAGAAGGAGAAGGAGAAGGTGAAGTCTGGAGGGTGAATCAGAAGAAGCAGAAGAAGGAGAAGGAGAAGGTGAAGTCTGGAGGGTGAATCAGAAGAAGCAGAAGAAGGAGAAGGAGAAGGTGAAGTCTGGAGGGTGAATCAGAAGAAGCAGTAGAAGGAGAAGGAGAAGGTGAAGTCCGGAGGGTGAATCAGAAGAAGCAGAAGAAGTAGAAGGAGAAGGTGAAGTCTGGAGGGTGAATCAGAAGAAGTAGAAGAAGGAGAAGGAGAAGGTGAAGTCTGGAGGGTGAATCAGAAGAAGCAGAAGAAGGAGAAGGAGAAGGTGAAGTCAGGAGGGTGAATCAGAAGAAGCAGAAGAAGGAGAAGGAGAAGGTGAAGTCTGGAGGGTGAATCAGAAGAAGCAGAAGAAGGAGAAGGAGGAGATGAAGACTGGAGGGTGAATCAGAAGAAGTAAAAGAAGGAGAAGGAGAAGGTGAAGTCTGGAGGGTGAATCAGAAGAAGTAGAAGAAGGAGAGGGAGAAGGTGAAGTCTGGAGGGCGAAGCAGAAGAAGCAGAAGAAGGAGAAGGAGAAGGTGAAGTCTGGAGGGTGAAGCAGAAGAAGCAGAAGAAGGAGAAGGAGAAGGTGAAGTCTGGAGGGTGAATCAGAAGAAGTAGAAGAAGGAGAAGGAGAAGGTGAAGTCAGGAGGGTGAAGCAGAAGAAGCAGAAGAAAGAGAAGGAGAAGGTGAAGTCAGGAGGGTGAAGCATAAGAAGCAGAAGAAGGAGAAGGAGAAGGTAAAGTCTGGAGGGTGAAGCAGAAGAAGCAGAAGAAGGAGAAGGAGAAGGTGAAGTCTGGAGGGCGAAGCAGAAGAAGCAGAAGAAGGAGAAGGAGAAGGTGAAGTCTGGAGGGTGAAGCAGAAGAAGCAGAAGAAGGAGAAGGAGAAGATGAAGTCTGGAGGGTGAATCAGAAGAAGTAGAAGAAGGAGAAGGAGAAGGTGAAGTCTGGAGGGTGAATCAGAAGAAGTAGAAGAAGGAGAAGGAGAAGGTGAAGTCTGGAGGGTGAATCAGAAGAAGCAGAAGAAGGAGAAGGAGAAGGTGAAGTCTGGAGGGAGAAGCAGAAGAAGTAGAAGAAGGAGAAGGAGAAGGTGAAGTCTGGAGGGTGAATCAGAAGAAGTAGAAGAAGGAGAAGGAGAAGGTGAAGTCTGGAGGGTGAATCAGAAGAAGTAGAAGAAGGAGAAGGAGAAGGTGAAGTCTGGAGGGTGAATCAGAAGAAGCAGAAAAAGGAGAAGGAGAAGGTGAAGTCTTGAGGGTGAATCAGAAGAAGTAGAAGAAGGAGAAGGAGAAGGTGAAGTCAGGAGGGTGAAGCAGAAGAAGCAGAAGAAGGAGAAGGAGAAGGTGAAGTCTGGAGGGTGAAGCAGAAGAAGCAGAAGAAGGAGAAGGAGAAGGTGGAGTCTGGAGGGCGAAGCAGAAGAAGCAGAAGAAGGAGAAGGAGAAGGTGAAGTCTGGAGGGTGAAGCAGAAGAAGCAGAAGAAGGAGAAGGAGAAGGTGAAGTCTGGAGGGTGAATCAGAAGAAGTAGAAGAAGGAGAAGGAGAAGGTGAAGTCAGGAGGGTGAAGCAGAAGAAGCAGAAGAAAGAGAAGGAGAAGGTGAAGTCTGGAGGGCGAAGCAGAAGAAGCAGAAGAAGGAGAAGGAGAAGGTGAAGTCTGGAGGGTGAAGCAGAAGAAGCAGAAGAAGGAGAAGGAGAAGGTGAAGTCTGGAGGGTGAATCAGAAGAAGTAGAAGAAGGAGAAGGAGAAGGTGAAGTCAGGAGGGTGAAGCAGAAGGAGCAGAAGAAGGAGAAGGAGAAGGTGAAGTCTGGAGGGTGAAGCAGAAGAAGCAGAAGAAGGAGAAGGAGAAGGTGAAGTCTGGAGGGTGAAGCAGAAGAAGCAGAAGAAGGAGAAGGAGAAGGTGAAGTCAGGAGGGTGAATCAGAAGAAGTAGAAGAAGGAGAAGAAGGTGAAGTCTGGAGGGTGAATCAGAAGAAGTAGAAGAAGGAGAAGGAGAAGGTGAAGTCTGGAGGGTGAATCAGAAGAAGCAGAAGAAGGAGAAGGAGAAGGTGAAGTCTGGAGGGTGAATCAGAAGAAGCAGAAGAAGGAGAAGGAGAAGATGAAGTCAGGAGGGTGAATCAGAAGAAGTAGAAGAAGGAGAAGGAGAAGGTGAAGTCTGGAGGGTGAATCAGAAGAAGCAGAAGAAGGAGAAGGAGAAGGTGAAGTCTGGAGGGTGAATCAGAAGAAGCAGAAGAAGGAGAAGGAGAAGGTGAAGTCTGGAGGGTGAATCAGAAGAAGCAGAATAAGGAGAAGGAGAAGGTGAAGCCTGGAGGGTGAATCAGAAGAAGCAGAAGAAGGAGAAGGAGAAGGTGAAGTCTGGTGGGTGAATCAGAAGAAGTAGAAGAAGGAGAAGGAGAAGGTGAAGTCTGGAGGGTGAAGCAGAAGAAGTAGAAGAAGGAGAAGGAGAAGGTGAAGTCAGGAGGGTGAATCAGAAGAAGTAGAAGAAGGAGAAGGAGAAGGTGAAGTCAGGAGGGTGAATCAGAAGAAGCAGGAGAAGGAGAAGGAGAAGGTGAAGTCTGGAGGGTGAATCAGAAGAATCAGAAGAAGGAGAAGGTGAAGTCTGGAGGGTGTATCAGAAGAAGCAGAAGACAGAGAAGGAGAAGGTGAAGACTGGAGGGTGAATCAGAAGAAGTAGAAGAAGGAGAAGGAGAAGGTGAAGTCTGGAGGGTGAATCAGAAGCAGTAGAAGAAGGAGAAGGAGATGGTGAAGTCTGGAAGGTGAATCAGAAGAAGCAGAAGAAGGAGAAGGAGAAGGTGAAGTCTGGAGGGTGAATCAGAAGAAGCAGAAGAAGGAGAAGGAGAAGATGAAGTCTGGAGGGTGAATCAGAAGAAGTAGAAGAAGGAGAAGGAGAAGGTGAGGTCTGGAGGGTGAATCAGAAGAAGCAGAAGAAGGAGAAGGAGAAGGTGAAGTCTGGAGGGTGAATCAGAAGAAGCAGAAGAAGGAGAAGGAGAAGGTGAAGTCTGGAGGGTGAATCAGAAGAAGCAGAAGAAGGAGAAGGAGAAGGTGAAGTCAGGAGGGTGAATCAGAAGAAGCAGAAGAAGGAGAACGAGAAGGTGAGGTCTGGAGGGTGAATCAGAAGAAGCAGAAGAAGGAGAAGGAGGAGGTGAAGACTGGAGGGTGAATCAGAAGAAGTAAAAGAAGGAGAAGGAGAAGGTGAAGTCTGGAGGGTGAATCAGAAGAAGTAGAAGAAGGAGAAGGCGAAGTCTGGAGGGTGAATCAGAAGAAGCAGAAGAAGGAGAAGGAGAAGGTGAAGTCTGGAGGGTGAATCAGAAGAAGCAGAAGAAGGAGAAGGAGAAGATGGAGTCTGGAGGGTGAATCAGAAGAAGTAGAAGAAGGAGAAGGAGAAGGAGAGGTCTGGAGGGTGAATCAGAAGAAGCAGAAGAAGGAGAAGGAGAAGGTGAAGTCTGAAGGGTGAATCAGAAGAAGCAGAAGAAGGAGAAGGAGAAGGTAAAGTTTGGAGGGTGAATCAGAAGAAGCAGAAGAAGTAGAAGGAGAAGGTGAAGTCTGGAGGGTGAATCAGAAGAAGCAGAAGAAGGAGAAGGAGAAGGTGAAGTCTGGAGGGTGAATCAGAAGAAGTAGAAGAAGGAGAAGGAGAAGGTGAAGTCTCGAGGGTGAATCAGAAGAAGTAGAAGAAGGAGAAGGAGAAGGTGAAGTCTGGAGGGTGAATCAGAAGAAGCAAAAGAAGGAGAGTGAAAAGGTGAAGTCTGGAGGGTGAATCAGAAGAAGCAGAACAAGGAGAAGGAGAAGATGAAGTCTAGAGGGTGAATCAGAAGAAGTAGAAGAAGGAGAAGGAGAAGGTGTAGTCTGGAGGGTGAATCAGAAGAAGTAGACGAAGGAGAAGGAGAAGGTGAAGTCTGGAGGGTGAAACAGAAGAAGCAGAAGAAGGAGAAGGAGAAGGTGAAGTCTGGAGGGTGAATCAGAAGAAGTAGAAGAAGGAGAAGGAGAAGGTGATGTCTGGAGGGTGAATCAGAAGAAGCAGATGAAGGAGAAGGAGAAGGTGAAGTCTGTAGGGTGAATCAGAAGAAGCAGAAGAAGGAGAAGGAGAAGGTGAAGTCTGGAGGGTGAATCAGAAGAAGCAGAAGAAGGAGAAGGAGAAGGTGAAGTCTGGAGGGTGAATCAGAAGAAGTAGAAGAAGGAGAAGGAGAAGGTGAAGTCTGGAGGGTGAATCAGAAGAAGCAGAAGAAGGAGAAGGAGAAGGTGAAGTCTGGAGGGTGAATCAGAAGAAGCAGAAGAAGGAGAAGGAGAAGGTGAAGTCTGGAGGGTGAATCAGAAGAAGCAGTAGAAGGAGAAGGAGAAGGTGAAGTCCGGAGGGTGAATCAGAAGAAGCAGAAGAAGTAGAAGGAGAAGGTGAAGTCTGGAGGGTGAATCAGAAGAAGTAGAAGAAGGAGAAGGAGAAGGTGAAGTCTGGAGGGTGAATCAGAAGAAGCAGAAGAAGGAGAAGGAGAAGGTGAAGTCAGGAGGGTGAATCAGAAGAAGCAGAAGAAGGAGAAGGAGAAGGTGAAGTCTGGAGGGTGAATCAGAAGAAGCAGAAGAAGGAGAAGGAGAAGGTGAAGTCTGGAGGGTGAATCAGAAGAAGCAGAAGAAGGAGAAGGAGAAGGTGAAGTCTGGAGGGTGAATCAGAAGAAGCAGAAGAAGGAGAAGGAGAAGATGGAGTCTGGAGGGTGAATCAGAAGAAGTAGAAGAAGGAGAAGGAGAAGGAGAGGTCTGGAGGGTGAATCAGAAGAAGCAGAAGAAGGAGAAGGAGAAGGTGAAGTCTGAAGGGTGAATCAGAAGAAGCAGAAGAAGGAGAAGGAGAAGGTAAAGTTTGGAGGGTGAATCAGAAGAAGCAGAAGAAGTAGAAGGAGAAGGTGAAGTCTGGAGGGTGAATCAGAAGAAGCAGAAGAAGGAGAAGGAGAAGGTGAAGTCTGGAGGGTGAATCAGAAGAAGTAGAAGAAGGAGAAGGAGAAGGTGAAGTCTCGAGGGTGAATCAGAAGAAGTAGAAGAAGGAGAAGGAGAAGGTGAAGTCTGGAGGGTGAATCAGAAGAAGCAAAAGAAGGAGAGTGAAAAGGTGAAGTCTGGAGGGTGAATCAGAAGAAGCAGAACAAGGAGAAGGAGAAGATGAAGTCTAGAGGGTGAATCAGAAGAAGTAGAAGAAGGAGAAGGAGAAGGTGTAGTCTGGAGGGTGAATCAGAAGAAGTAGACGAAGGAGAAGGAGAAGGTGAAGTCTGGAGGGTGAAACAGAAGAAGCAGAAGAAGGAGAAGGAGAAGGTGAAGTCTGGAGGGTGAATCAGAAGAAGTAGAAGAAGGAGAAGGAGAAGGTGATGTCTGGAGGGTGAATCAGAAGAAGCAGATGAAGGAGAAGGAGAAGGTGAAGTCTGTAGGGTGAATCAGAAGAAGCAGAAGAAGGAGAAGGAGAAGGTGAAGTCTGGAGGGTGAATCAGAAGAAGCAGAAGAAGGAGAAGGAGAAGGTGAAGTCTGGAGGGTGAATCAGAAGAAGTAGAAGAAGGAGAAGGAGAAGGTGAAGTCTGGAGGGTGAATCAGAAGAAGCAGAAGAAGGAGAAGGAGAAGGTGAAGTCTGGAGGGTGAATCAGAAGAAGCAGAAGAAGGAGAAGGAGAAGGTGAAGTCTGGAGGGTGAATCAGAAGAAGCAGTAGAAGGAGAAGGAGAAGGTGAAGTCCGGAGGGTGAATCAGAAGAAGCAGAAGAAGTAGAAGGAGAAGGTGAAGTCTGGAGGGTGAATCAGAAGAAGTAGAAGAAGGAGAAGGAGAAGGTGAAGTCTGGAGGGTGAATCAGAAGAAGCAGAAGAAGGAGAAGGAGAAGGTGAAGTCAGGAGGGTGAATCAGAAGAAGCAGAAGAAGGAGAAGGAGAAGGTGAAGTCTGGAGGGTGAATCAGAAGAAGCAGAAGAAGGAGAAGGAGGAGATGAAGACTGGAGGGTGAATCAGAAGAAGTAAAAGAAGGAGAAGGAGATGGTGAAGTCTGGAAGGTGAATCAGAAGAAGCAGAAGAAGGAGAAGGAGAAGGTGAAGTCTGGAGGGTGAATCAGAAGAAGCAGAAGAAGGAGAAGGAGAAGATGAAGTCTGGAGGGTGAATCAGAAGAAGTAGAAGAAGGAGAAGGAGAAGGTGAGGTCTGGAGGGTGAATCAGAAGAAGCAGAAGAAGGAGAAGGAGAAGGTGAAGTCTGGAGGGTGAATCAGAAGAAGCAGAAGAAGGAGAAGGAGAAGGTGAAGTCTGGAGGGTGAATCAGAAGAAGCAGAAGAAGGAGAAGGAGAAGGTGAAGTCAGGAGGGTGAATCAGAAGAAGCAGAAGAAGTAGAAGGAGAAGGTGAAGTCTGGAGGGTGAATCAGAAGAAGCAGAAGAAGGAGAAGGAGAAGGTGAAGTCTGGAGGGTGAATCAGAAGAAGTAGAAGAAGGAGAAGGAGAAGGTGAAGTCTGGAGGGTGAATCAGAAGAAGCAGAAGAAGGAGAAGGAGAAGGTGAAGTCAGGAGGGTGAATCAGAAGAAGCAGAAGAAGGAGAAGGAGAAGGTGAAGTCTGGAGGGTGAATCAGAAGAAGCAGAAGAAGGAGAAGGAGGAGGTGAAGACTGGAGGGTGAATCAGAAGAAGTAAAAGATGGAGAAGGAGAAGGTGAAGTCTGGAGGGTGAATCAGAAGAAGTAGAAGAAGGAGAAGGCGAAGTCTGGAGGGTGAATCAGAAGAAGCAGAAGAAGGAGAAGGAGAAGGTGAGGTCTGGAGGGTGAATCAGAAGAAGCAGAAGAAGGAGAAGGAGAAGGTGAAGTCTGAAGGGTGAATCAGAAGAAGCAGAAGAAGGAGAAGGAGAAGGTAAAGTTTGGAGGGTGAATCAGAAGAAGCAGAAGAAGTAGAAGGAGAAGGTGAAGTCTGGAGGGTGAATCAGAAGAAGCAGAAGAAGGAGAAGGAGAAGGTGAAGTCTGGAGGGTGAATCAGAAGAAGTAGAAGAAGGAGAAGGAGAAGGTGAAGTCTCGAGGGTGAATCAGAAGAAGTAGAAGAAGGAGAAGGAGAAGGTGAAGTCTGGAGGGTGAATCAGAAGAAGCAAAAGAAGGAGAGTGAGAAGGTGAAGTCTGGAGGGTGAATCAGAAGAAGCAGAACAAGGAGAAGGAGAAGATGAAGTCTGGAGGGTGAATCAGAAGAAGTAGAAGAAGGAGAAGGAGAAGGTGTAGTCTGGAGGGTGAATCAGAAGAAGTAGACGAAGGAGAAGGAGAAGGTGAAGTCTGGAGGGTGAATCAGAAGAAGCAGAAGAAGGAGAACGAGAAGGTGAAGTCTGGAGGGTGAATCAGAAGAAGTAGAAGAAGGAGAAGGAGAAGGTGATGTCTGGAGGGTGAATCAGAAGAAGCAGATGAAGGAGAAGGAGAAGGTGAAGTTTGTAGGGTGAATCAGAAGAAGCAGAAGGAGAAGGAGAAGGTGAAGTCTGGAGGGTGAATCAGAAGAAGCAGAAGTAGGAGAAGGAGAAGGTGAAGTCTGGAGGGTGAATCACAAGAAGCAGAAGTAGTAGAAGGAGAAGGTGAAGTCTGGAGGGTGAATCAGAAGAAGTAGAAGAAGGAGAAGGAGAAGGTGAAGTCTGGAGGGTGAATCAGAAGAAGCAGAAGAAGGAAAAGGAGAAGGTGAAGAAAGGAGGGTGAATCAGAAGAAGCAGAAGAAGGAGAAGTAAAAGGTGTAGTCTGGAGGGTGAATCAGAAGAAGCAGAAGAAGGAGAAGGAGAAGGTGAAGTCTGGAGGGTGAATCAGAAGAAGCAGAAGAAGGAGAAGGAGAAGGTGAAGTCTGGAGGGTGAATCAGAAGAAGTAGAAGAAGGAGAAGGAGAAGGTGAAGTCTGGAGGGTGAATCAGAAGAAGTAGAAGAAGGAGAAGGAGAAGGTGAAGTCTGGAGGGTGAATCAGAAGAAGCAGAAGAAGGAGAAGGAGAAGGTGAAGTCTGGAGGGTGAATCAGAAGAAGCAGAAGAAGGAGAAGGAGAAGATGAAGTCTGGAGGGTGAATCAGAAGAAGTAGAAGAAGGAGTAGGAGAAGGAGAAGTCTGGAGGGTGAATCAGAAGAAGCAGAAGAAGGAGAAGGAGATGGTGAAGTCTGGAGGGTGAATCAGAAGAAGCAGAAGTAGGAGAAGGAGAAGGTGAAGTCTGGAGGGTGTATCAGAAGAAGCAGAAGAAGGAGAAGGAGAAGGTGAAGTCTGGAGGGTGAATCAGAAGAAGCAGAAGAAGGAGAAGGAGAAGGTGAAGTCTGGAGGGTGAATCAGAAGAAGCAGAAGAAGGAGAAGGTGAAGTCTGGAGGGTGAATCAGAAGAAGTAGAAGACGGAGAAGGAGAAGGTGAAGTCTGGAGGCTGGAGGGTGAAGCAGAAGAAGTAGAAGAAGGAGAAGGAGAAGGTGAAGTCAGGAGGGTGAATCAGAAGAGGTAGAAGAAGGAGAAGGTGAAGTCAGGAGGGTGAATCAGAAGAAGCAGAAGAAGGAGAAGGAGTAGGTGAAGTCTGGAGAGAGAATCAGAAGAATCAGAAGAAGGAGAAGGAGAATGTGAAGTCTGGAGGGTGAATCAGAAGAAGCTGAAGAAAGAGAAGGAGAAGGTGAAGTCTGGAGGGTGAAGCAGAAGAAGCAGAAGAAGGAGAAGGAGAAGGTGAAGACTGGAGGGTGAATCAGAAGAAGGAGAAGAAGGAGAAGGAGAAGCTGAAGTCTGGAGGGTGAATCAGAAGAAGTAGAAGAAGGAGTAGGAGAAGGTGAAGTCTGGAGGGTGAATCAGAAGAATGAGAAGAAGGAGAAGGAGAAGGTGAAGTCTGGAGGGTGAATCAGAAGAAGCAGAAGAAGGAGAAGGAGAAGGTGAAGTCAGGAGGGTGAATCAGAAGAAGCAGAAGAAGGAGAAGGAGAAGGTGAAGTTAGGAGGGTGAATCAGAAGAAGCAGAAGAAGGAGAAGGAGAAGGTGAAGTCAGGGGGGTGAAGCAGAAGAAGTAGAAGAAGGAGAAGGAGAAGGTGACGTCTGGAGGGTGAATCAGAAGAAGCAGAAGAAGGAGAAGGAGAAGGTGAAGTCTGGAGGGTGAATCAGAAGAAGCAGAAGAAGGAGAAGGAGAAGATGAAGTCTGGAGGGTGAATCAGAAGAAGTAGATGAAGGAGAAGGAGAAGGTGAGGTCTGGAGGGTGAATCAGAAGAAGCAGAAGAAGGAGAAGGAGAAGGTGAAGTCTGAAGGGTGAATCAGAAGAAGCAGAAGAAGGAGAAGGAGAAGGTGAAGTCTGGAGGGTGAATCGGAAGAAGCAGGAGAAGGAGAAGGAGAAGATGAAGTCTGGAGGGTGAATCAGAAGAAGTAGAAGAAGGAGAAGGAGAAGGTGAAGTCTGGAGGGTGAATCAGAAGATGCAGAAGAAGGAGAAGGAGAAGGTGAAGTCTGGAGGGTGAATCAGAAGAAGCAGAAGAAGGAGGAGGAGAAGGTGAAGTCTGGAGGGTGAATCAGAAGAAGCATTATAAGGAGAAGGAGAAGGTGAAGTCTGGAGGGTGAATCAGAAGAAGCAGAAGAAAGAGAAGGAGAAAGTGAAGTCTGGAGGGTGAAGCAGAAGAAACAGAAGAAGGAGAAGGAGAAGGTGAAGACTGGAGGGTGAATCAGAAGAAGTAGAAGAAGGAGAAGGAGAAGGTGAAGTCTGGAGGATGAATCAGAAGAAGTAGAAGAAGGAGAAGGAGAAGATGAAGTCTGGAGGGTGAATCAGAAGAAGTAGAAGAAGGAGAAGGAGAAGGTGAGGTCTGGAGGGTGAATCAGAAGAAGCAGAAGAAGGAGAAGGAGAAGGTGAAGTCTGGAGGGTGAATCAGAAGAAGCAGAAGAAGGAGAAGGAGAAGGTGAAGTCTGGAGGGTGAATCAGAAGAAGCAGAAGAAGGAGGAGGAGAAGGTGAAGTCTGGAGGGTGAATCAGAAGAAGCATTATAAGGAGAAGGAGACGGTGAAGTCTGGAGGGTGAATCAGAAGAAGCAGAAGAAAGAGAAGGAGAAAGTTAAGTCTGGAGGGTGAAGCAGAAGAAACAGAAGAAGGAGAAGGAAAAGGTGAAGACTGGAGGGTGAATCAGAAGAAGTAGAAGAAGGAGAAGGAGAAGGTGAAGACTGGAGGATGAATCAGAAGAAGTAGAAGAAGGAGAAGGAAAAGATGAAGTCTGGAGGGTGAATCATAAGAAGTAGAAGAAGGAGAAGATGAGGTCTGGAGGGTGAATCAGAAGAAGCAGAAGAAGGAGAAGGAGAAGGTGAAGTCTGGAGGGTGAATCAGAAGAAGCAGAAGAAGGAGAAGGAGAAGGTGAAGTCTGGAGGGTGAATCAGAAGAAGCAGAAGAAGGAGAAGGAGAAGGTGAAGTCAGGAGGGTGAATCAGAAGAAGCAGAAGAAGGAGAAGGAGAAGGTGAAGTTAGGAGGGTGAATCAGAAGAAGCAGAAGAAGGAGAAGGAGAAGGTGAAGTCTGGAGGGTGAATCAGAAGAAGCAGAAGAAGGAGAAGGAGAAGGTGAAGTCTGGAGGGTGAATTAGAAGAAGCAGAAGAAGGAGAAGGAGAAGGTGAAGTCAGGAGGGTGAATCAGAAGAAGCAGAAGAAGGAGAAGGAGAAGGTAAAGTTAGGAGGGTGAATCAGAAGAAGCAGAAGAAGGAGAAGGAGCAGGTGAAGTCAGGGGGGTGAAGCAGAAGAAGTAGAAGAAGGAGAAGGAGAAGGTGAAGTCAGGAGGGTGAAGCAGAAGAAGCAGAAGAAGGAGAAGGAGAAGGTGAAGTCTGGAGGGCGCAGCAGAAGAAGCAGAAGAAGGAGAAGGAGAAGGTGAAGTCTGGAGGGTGAAGCAGAAGAAGCAGAAGAAGGAGAAGTAGAAGGTGAAGTCTGGAGGGTGAATCAGAAGAAGTAGAAGGAGGAGAAGGAGAAGGTGAAGTCAGGAGAGTGAAGCAGAAGAAGCAGAAGAAGGAGAAGGAGAAGGTGAAGTCTGGAGGGTGAAGCAGAAGAAGCAGAAGAAGGAGAAGGAGAAGGTGAAGTCTGGAGGGCGAAGCAGAAGAAGCAGAAGAAGGGGAAGGAGAAGGTGAAGTCTGGAGGGTGAAGCAGAAGAAGCAGAAGAAGGAGAAGGAGAAGGTGAAGTCTGGAGGGTGAATCAGAAGAAGTAGAAGAAGGAGAAGGAGAAGGTGAAGTCAGGAGGGTGAAGCAGAAGAAGCAGAAGAAGGAGAAGGAGAAGGTAAAGTCTGGAGGGTGAAGCAGAAGAAGCAGAAGAAGGAGAAGGAGAAGGTGAAGTCTGGAGGATGAAGCAGAAGAAGCAGAAGAAGGAGAAGGAGAACGTGAAGTCAGGAGGGTGAATCAGAAGAAGGAGAAGAAGGAGAAGGAGAAGGTGAAGTCTGGAGGGTGAATCAGCAGAAGTAGAAGAAGGAGAAGGAGAAGCTGAAGTCTGGAGGGTGAATCAGAAGAAGTAGAAGAAGGAGAAGGAGAAGGTGAAGTCTGGAGGGTGAATCAGAAGAAGCAGAAGAAGGAGAAGGAGAAGGTGAAGTCTGGAGGGAGAAGCAGAAGAAGTAGAAGAAGGAGAAGGAGAAGGTGAAGTCTGGAGGGTGAATCAGAAGAAGTATAAGAAGGAGAAGGAGAAGGTGTAGTCTGGAGGGTGAATCAGAAGAAGTAGACGAAGGAGAAGGAGAAGGTGAAGTCTGGAGGGTGAATCAGAAGAAGCAGAAGAAGGAGAAGGAGAAGGTGAAGTCTGGAGGGTGAATCAGAAGAAGTAGAAGAAGGAGAAGGAGAAGGTGAAGTCTGGAGGGTGAATCAGAAGAAGCAGAAGAAGGAGAAGGAGAAGGTGAAGTCTGCAGGGTGAATCAGAAGAAGCAGAAGAAGGAGAAGGAGAAGGTGAAGTCTGGAGGGTGAATCAGAAGAAGCAGAATAAGGAGAAGGAGAAGGTGAAGTCTGGAGGGTGAATCAGAAGAAGCAGAAGAAGGAGAAGGAGAAGGTGAAGTCTGGAGGGTGAATCAGAAGGAGTAGAAGAAGGAGAAGGAGAAGGTGAAGTCTGGAGGGTGAATCAGAAGAAGCAGAAGAAGGAGAAGGAGAAGGTGAAGTCTGGAGGGTGAATCAGAAGAAGCAGAAGAAGGAGAAGGAGAAGGTGCAGTCTGGAGGGTGAATCAGAAGAAGTAGAAGAAGGAGAAGGAGAAGGTGAAGTCTGGAGGGTGAAGCAGAAGAAGTAGAAGAAGGAGAAGGAGAAGGTGAAGTCTGGAGGGTGAATCAGAAGAAGCAGAAGAAAGAGAAGGAGAAGGTGAAGTCTGGAGGGTGAATCAGAAGAAGTAGAAGAAGGAGAAGGAGAAGGTGAAGTCTGGAGGGTGAATCAGAATAATCAGAAGAAGGAGAAGGAGAAGGTGAAGTCTGGAGGGTGAATCAGAAGAAGCAGAAGAAAGAGAAGGAGAAGGTGAAGTCTGGAGGGTGAATCAGAAGAAGTAGAAGAAGGAGAAGGAGAAGGTGAAGTCTGGAGGGTGAATCAGAAAAAGCAGAAGAAGGAGGAGGAGAAGGTGAAGTCTGGAGGGTGAATCAGAAGAAGCAGAAGAAGGAGAAGGAGAAGGTGAAGTCTGGAGGGTGAATCAGAAGAAGCAGAAGAAGGAGAAGGAGAAGGTGAAGTCTGGAGGGTGAATCAGAAGAAGCAGAAGAAGGAGAAGGAGAAGGTGAAGTCTGGAGGATGAATCAGAAGAAGCAGAAAAAGGAGAAGGAGAAGGTGAAGTCTGAAGGGTGAATCAGAAGAAGTAGAAGAAGGAGAAGGAGAAGGTGAAGTCTGAAGGGTGAAGCAGAAGAAGTAGAAGAAGGAGAAGGAGAAGGTGAAGTCAGGAGGGTGAATCAGAAGAAGTAGAAGAAGGAGAAGGAGAAGGTGAAGTCAGGAGGGTGGATCAGAAGAAGCAGAAGAAGGAGAAGGAGAAGGTGAAGTCTGGAGGGTGAATCAGAAGAATCAGAAGAAGGAGAAGGAGAAGGTGAGGTCTGGAGGGTGAATCAGAAGAAGCAGAAGAAAGAGAAGGAGAAGGTGAAGTCTGGAGGGTGAAGCAGAAGAAACAGAAGAAGGAGAAGGAGAAGGTGAAGACTGGAGGGTGAATCAGAAGAAGTAGAAGAAGGAGAAGGAGAAGGTGAAGTCTGGAGGGTGAATCAGAAGAAGTAGAAGAAGGAGAAGGAGAAGGTGAAGTCTGGAGGGTGAATCAGAAGAAGCAGAAGAAGGAGAAGGAGAAGGTGAAGTCTGGAGGGTGAATCAGAAGAAGCAGAAGAAGGAGAAGGAGAAGATGAAGTCTGGAGGGTGAATCAGAAGAAGTAGGAGAAGGAGAAGGAGAAGGTGAGGTCTGGAGGGTGAATCAGAAGAAGCAGAAGAAGGAGAAGGAGAAGGTGAAGTCTGGAGGGTGAATCAGAAGAAGCAGAAGAAGGAGAAGGAGAAGGTGAAGTCTGGAGGGTGAATCAGAAGAAGCAGAAGAAGGAGAAGGAGAAGGTGAAGTCAGGAGTGTGAATCAGAAGAAGCAGAAGAAGGAGAAGGAGAAGGTGAAGTTAGGAGGGTGAATCAGAAGAAGCAGAAGAAGGAGAAGGAGCAGGTGATGTCAGGGGGATGAAGCAGAAGAAGTAGAAGAAGGAGAAGGAGAAGGTGAAGTCAGGACGGTGAAGCAGAAGAAGCAGAAGAAGGAGAAGGAGAAGGTGAAGTCTGGAGGGTGAATCAGAAGAAGTAGAAGAAGGAGAAGGAGAAGGTCAAGTCTGGAGGGTGAATCAGAAGAAGTAGAATAAGGAGAAGGAGAAGGTGAAGTCTGGAGGGTGAATCAGCAGAAGTAGAAGAAGGAGAAGGAGAAGCTGAAGTCTGGAGGGTGAATCAGAAGAAGTAGAAGAAGGAGAAGGAGAAGGTGAAGTCTGGAGGGTGAATCAGAAGAAGCAGAAGAAGGAGAAGGAGAAGGTGAAGTCTGGAGGGAGAAGCAGAAGAAGTAGAAGAAGGAGAAGGAGAAGGTGAAGTCTGGAGGGTGAATCAGAAGAAGTATAAGAAGGAGAAGGAGAAGGTGTAGTCTGGAGGGTGAATCAGAAGAAGTAGACGAAGGAGAAGGAGAAGGTGAAGTCTGGAGGGTGAATCAGAAGAAGCAGAAGAAGGAGAAGGAGAAGGTGAAGTCTGGAGGGTGAATCAGAAGAAGTAGAAGAAGGAGAAGGAGAAGGTGAAGTCTGGAGGGTGAATCAGAAGAAGCAGAAGAAGGAGAAGGAGAAGGTGAAGTCTGCAGGGTGAATCAGAAGAAGCAGAAGAAGGAGAAGGAGAAGGTGAAGTCTGGAGGGTGAATCAGAAGAAGCAGAATAAGGAGAAGGAGAAGGTGAAGTCTGGAGGGTGAATCAGAAGAAGCAGAAGAAGGAGAAGGAGAAGGTGAAGTCTGGAGGGTGAATCAGAAGGAGTAGAAGAAGGAGAAGGAGAAGGTGAAGTCTGGAGGGTGAATCAGAAGAAGCAGAAGAAGGAGAAGGAGAAGGTGAAGTCTGGAGGGTGAATCAGAAGAAGCAGAAGAAGGAGAAGGAGAAGGTGCAGTCTGGAGGGTGAATCAGAAGAAGTAGAAGAAGGAGAAGGAGAAGGTGAAGTCTGGAGGGTGAAGCAGAAGAAGTAGAAGAAGGAGAAGGAGAAGGTGAAGTCTGGAGGGTGAATCAGAAGA
This sequence comes from Somniosus microcephalus, assembly GCF_052327205.1. Classification (NCBI taxonomy): domain Eukaryota; kingdom Metazoa; phylum Chordata; class Chondrichthyes; order Squaliformes; family Somniosidae; genus Somniosus; species Somniosus microcephalus. Next base: position 213,908 of record NW_028225592.1, read on the forward strand.
AGCAGAAGAAAGAGAAGGAGAAGGTGAAGTCTGGAGGGTGAATCAGAAGAAGTAGAAGAAGGAGAAGGAGAAGGTGAAGTCTGGAGGGTGAATCAGAATAATCAGAAGAAGGAGAAGGAGAAGGTGAAGTCTGGAGGGTGAATCAGAAGAAGCAGAAGAAAGAGAAGGAGAAGGTGAAGTCTGGAGGGTGAATCAGAAGAAGTAGAAGAAGGAGAAGGAGAAGGTGAAGTCTGGAGGGTGAATCAGAAAAAGCAGAAGAAGGAGGAGGAGAAGGTGAAGTCTGGAGGGTGAATCAGAAGAAGCAGAAGAAGGAGAAGGAGAAGGTGAAGTCTGGAGGGTGAATCAGAAGAAGCAGAAGAAGGAGAAGGAGAAGGTGAAGTCTGGAGGGTGAATCAGAAGAAGCAGAAGAAGGAGAAGGAGAAGGTGAAGTCTGGAGGATGAATCAGAAGAAGCAGAAAAAGGAGAAGGAGAAGGTGAAGTCTGAAGGGTGAATCAGAAGAAGTAGAAGAAGGAGAAGGAGAAGGTGAAGTCTGAAGGGTGAAGCAGAAGAAGTAGAAGAAGGAGAAGGAGAAGGTGAAGTCAGGAGGGTGAATCAGAAGAAGTAGAAGAAGGAGAAGGAGAAGGTGAAGTCAGGAGGGTGGATCAGAAGAAGCAGAAGAAGGAGAAGGAGAAGGTGAAGTCTGGAGGGTGAATCAGAAGAATCAGAAGAAGGAGAAGGAGAAGGTGAGGTCTGGAGGGTGAATCAGAAGAAGCAGAAGAAAGAGAAGGAGAAGGTGAAGTCTGGAGGGTGAAGCAGAAGAAACAGAAGAAGGAGAAGGAGAAGGTGAAGACTGGAGGGTGAATCAGAAGAAGTAGAAGAAGGAGAAGGAGAAGGTGAAGTCTGGAGGGTGAATCAGAAGAAGTAGAAGAAGGAGAAGGAGAAGGTGAAGTCTGGAGGGTGAATCAGAAGAAGCAGAAGAAGGAGAAGGAGAAGGTGAAGTCTGGAGGGTGAATCAGAAGAAGCAGAAGAAGGAGAAGGAGAAGATGAAGTCTGGAGGGTGAATCAGAAGAAGTAGGAGAAGGAGAAGGAGAAGGTGAGGTCTGGAGGGTGAATCAGAAGAAGCAGAAGAAGGAGAAGGAGAAGGTGAAGTCTGGAGGGTGAATCAGAAGAAGCAGAAGAAGGAGAAGGAGAAGGTGAAGTCTGGAGGGTGAATCAGAAGAAGCAGAAGAAGGAGAAGGAGAAGGTGAAGTCAGGAGTGTGAATCAGAAGAAGCAGAAGAAGGAGAAGGAGAAGGTGAAGTTAGGAGGGTGAATCAGAAGAAGCAGAAGAAGGAGAAGGAGCAGGTGATGTCAGGGGGATGAAGCAGAAGAAGTAGAAGAAGGAGAAGGAGAAGGTGAAGTCAGGACGGTGAAGCAGAAGAAGCAGAAGAAGGAGAAGGAGAAGGTGAAGTCTGGAGGGTGAATCAGAAGAAGTAGAAGAAGGAGAAGGAGAAGGTCAAGTCTGGAGGGTGAATCAGAAGAAGTAGAATAAGGAGAAGGAGAAGGTGAAGTCTGGAGGGTAAAGCAGAAGAAGTAGAAGAAGGAGAAGGAGAAGGTGAAGTCAGGAGGGTGAATCAGAAGAAGTAGAAGAAGGAGAAGGAGAAGGTGAAGTCAGGAGGGTGAATCAGAAGAAGCAGAAGAAGGAGAAGGAGAAGGTGAAGTCTGGAGGGTGAATCAGAAGAAGCAGAAGAAAGAGAAGGAGAAGGTGAAGTCTGGAGGGTGAATCAGAAGAAGTAGAAGAAGGAGAAGGAGAAGGTGAAGTCTGGAGGGTGAATCAGAATAATCAGAAGAAGGAGAAGGAGAAGGTGAAGTCTGGAGGGTGAATCAGAAGAAGCAGAAGAAAGAGAAGGAGAAGGTGAAGTCTGGAGGGTGAATCAGAAGAAGTAGTAGAAGGAGAAGGAGAAGGTGAAGTCTGGAGGGTGAATCAGAAAAAGCAGAAGAAGGAGAAGGAGAAGGTGAAGTCTGGAGGGTGAATCAGAAGAAGCAGAAGAAGGAGAAGGAGAAGGTGAAGTCTGGAGGGTGAATCAGAAGAAGCAGAAGAAGGAGAAGGAGAAGGTGAAGTCTGGAGGGTGAATCAGAAGAAGCAGAAGAAGGAGAAGGCGAAGGTGAAGTCTGGAGGATGAATCAGAAGAAGCAGAAAAAGGAGAAGGAGAAGGTGAAGTCTGAAGGGTGAATCAGAAGAAGTAGAAGAAGGAGAAGGAGAAGGTGAAGTCTGAAGGGTGAAGCAGAAGAAGTAGAAGAAGGAGAAGGAGAAGGTGAAGTCAGGAGGGTGAATCAGAAGAAGTAGAAGAAGGAGAAGGAGAAGGTGAAGTCAGGAGGGTGAATCAGAAGAAGCAGAAGAAGGAGAAGGAGAAGGTAAAGTCTGGAGGGTGAATCAGAAGAATCAGAAGAAGGAGAAGGAGAAGGTGAAGTCTGGAGGGTGAATCAGAAGAAGCAGAAGAAAGAGAAGGAGAAGGTGAAGTCTGGAGGGTGAAGCAGAAGAAACAGAAGAAGGAGAAGGAGAAGGTGAAGACTGGAGGGTGAATCAGAAGAAGTAGAAGAAGGAGAAGGAGAAGGTGAAGTCTGGAGGGTGAATCAGAAGAAGCAGAAGAAGGAGAAGGAGAAGGTGAAGTCTGGAGGGTGAATCAGAAGAAGCAGAAGAAGGAGAAGGAGAAGGTGAAGTCTGGAGGTTGAATCAGAAGAAGCAGAAGAAGGAGAAGGAGAAGATGAAGTCTGGAGGGTGAATCAGAAGAAGTAGAAGAAGGAGAAGGAGAAGGTGAGGTCTGGAGGGTGAATCAGAAGAAGCAGAAGAAGGAGAAGGAGAAGGTGAAGTCTGGAGGGTGAATCAGAAGAAGCAGAAGAAGGAGAAGGAGAAGGTGAAGTCTGGAGGGTGAATCAGAAGAAGCAGAAGAAGGAGAAGGAGAAGGTGAAGTCAGGAGTGTGAATCAGAAGAAGCAGAAGAAGGAGAAGGAGAAGGTGAAGTTAGGAGGGTGAATCAGAAGAAGCAGAAGAAGGAGAAGGAGCAGGTGATGTCAGGGGGATGAAGCAGAAGAAGTAGAAGAAGGAGAAGGAGAAGGTGAAGTCAGGACGGTGAAGCAGAAGAAGCAGAAGAAGGAGAAGGAGAAGGTGAAGTCTGGAGGGTGAATCAGAAGAAGTAGAAGAAGGAGAAGGAGAAGGTCAAGTCTGGAGGGTGAATCAGAAGAAGTAGAATAAGGAGAAGGAGAAGGGGAAGTCTGGAGGGTAAAGCAGAAGAAGTAGAAGAAGGAGAAGGAGAAGGTGAAGTCAGGAGGGTGAATCAGAAGAAGTAGAAGAAGGAGAAGGAGAAGGTGAAGTCAGGAGGGTGAATCAGAAGAAGCAGAAGAAGGAGAAGGAGAAGGTGAAGTCTGGAGGGTGAATCAGAAGAAGCAGAAGAAAGAGAAGGAGAAGGTGAAGTCTGGAGGGTGAATCAGAAGAAGTAGAAGAAGGAGCAGGAGAAGGTGAAGTCTGGAGGATGAATCAGAAGAAGTAGAAGAAGGAGAAGGAGAAGGTGAAGTCTGGAGGGTGAATCAGAAGAAGCAGAAGAAGGAGAAGGAAAAGGTGAAGTCTGGAGGGTGAATCGGAAGAAGCAGAAGAAGGAGAAGGAGAAGATGAAGTCTGGAGGGTGAATCAGAAGAAGTAGAAGAAGGAGGAGGAGAAGGTGAAGTCTGGAGGGTGAATCAGAAGATGCAGAAGAAGGAGAAGGAGAAGGTGAAGTCTGGAGGGTGAATCAGAAGAAGCAGAAGAAGGAGGAGGAGAAGGTGAAGTCTGGAGGGTGAATCAGAAGAAGCATTATAAGGAGAAGGAGAAGGTGAAGTCTGGAGGGTGAATCAGAAGAAGCAGAAGAAGGAGAAGGAGAAGGTGAAGTCTGGAGGGTGAATCAGAAGAAGTAGAAGAAGGAGAAGGAGAAGGTGAAGTCTGGAGGGTGAAGCAGAAGAAGTAGAAGAAGGAGAAGGAGAAGGTGAAGTCAGGAGGGTGAATCAGAAGAAGTAGAAGAAGGAGAAGGAGAAGGTGAAGTCAGGAGGGTGAATCAGAAGAAGCAGAAGAAGGAGAAGGAGAAGGTGAAGTCTGGAGGGTGAATCAGAAGAATCAGAAGAAGGAGAAGGAGAAGGTGAAGTCTGGAGGCTGAATCAGAAGAAGCAGAAGAAAGAGAAGGAGAGGGTGAAGTCTGGAGGGTGAAGCAGAAGAAGCAGAAGAAGGAGAAGCAGAAGGTGAAGACTGGAGGGTGAATCAGAAGAAGTAGAAGAAGGAGAAGGAGAAGGTGAAGTCTGGAGGATGAATCAGAAGAAGTAGAAGAAGGAGAAGGAGAAGGTGAAGTCTGGAGGGTGAATCAGAAGAAGCAGAAGAAGGAGAAGGAGAAGGTGAGGTCTGGAGGGTGAATCAGAAGAAGCAGAAGAAGGCGAAGGAGAAGATGAAGTCTGAAGGGTGAATCAGAAGAAGTAGAAGAAGGAGAAGGAGAAGGTGAGGTCTGGAGGGTGAATCAGAAGAAGCAGAAGAAGGAGAAGGAGAAGGTGAAGTCTGGAAGGTGAATCAGAAGAAGCAGAAGAAGGAGAAGGGGAAGGTGAAGTCTGGAGGGTGAATCAGAAGAAGCAGAAGAAGGAGAAGGAGAAGGTGAAGTCAGGAGGGTGAATCAGAAGAAGCAGAAGAAGGAGAAGGAGAAGGTGAAGTTAGGAGGGTGAATCAGAAGAAGCAGAAGAAGGAGAAGGAGAAGGTGAAGTCACGGGGGTGAAGCAGAAGAAGTAGAAGAAGGAGAAGGAGAAGGTGAAGTCAGGAGGGTGAAGCAGAAGAAGCAGAAGAAGGAGAAGGAGAAGGTGAAGTCTGGAGGGCGCAGCAGAAGAAGCAGAAGAAGGAGAAGGAGAAGGTGAAGTCTGGAGGGTGAAGCAGAAGAAGCAGAAGAAGGAGAAGGAGAAGGTGAAGTCTGGAGGGTGAATCAGAAGAAGTAGAAGAAGGAGAAGGAGAAGGTGAAGTCAGGAGGGTGAAGCAGAAGAAGCAGAAGAAGGAGAAGGAGAAGGTGAAGTCTGGAGGGTGAAGCAGAAGAAGCAGAAGAAGGAGAAGGAGAATGTGAAGTCTGGAGGGCGAAGCAGAAGAAGGAGAAGGAGAAGGTGAAGTCTGGAGGGTGAAGCAGAAGAAGCAGAAGAAGGAGAAGGAGAAGGTGAAGTCTGGAGGGTGAATCAGAAGAAGTAGAAGAAGGAGTAGGAGAAGGTGAAGTCAGGAGGGTGAAGCAGAAGAAGCAGAAGAAGGAGAAGGAGAAGGTGAAGTCTGGAGGGTGAAGCAGAAGAAGCAGAAGAAGGAGAAGGAGAAGGTGAAGTCTGGAGGGTGAAGCAGAAGAAGCAGAAGAAGGAGAAGGAGAAGGTGAAGTCAGGAGGGTGAATCAAAATAAGTAGAAGAAGGAGAAGGAGATGGTGAAGTCTGGAGGGTGAATCAGAAGAAGTAGAAGAAGGAGAAGGAGAAGTTGAAGTCTGGAGGGTGAATCAGAAGAAGTAGAAGAAGGAGAAGGAGAAGGTGAAGTCTGGTGGGTGAATCAGAAGAAGCAGAAGAAGGAGAAGAGAAGGTGAAGTCTGGAGGGAGAAGCAGAAGAAGTAGAAGAAGGAGAAGGAGAAGGTGAAGTCTGGAGGGTGAATCACAAGAAGTAGAAGAAGGAGAAGGAGAAGGTGAAGTCTGGAGGGTGAATCAGAAGAAGTAGAAGAAGGAGAAGGAGAAGGTGAAGTCTGGAGGTTGAATCAGAAGAAGCAGAAGAAGGAGAAGGAGAAGGTGAAGTCTGGAGTGTGAATCAGAAGAAGTAGAAGAAGGAGAAGGAGAAGGTGTAGTCTGGAAGGTGAATCAGAAGAAGTAGACGAAGGAGAAGGAGAAGGTGAAGTCTGGAGGGTGAATCAGAAGAAGCAGAAGAAGGAGAAGGAGAAGGTGAAGTCTAGAGGGTGAATCAGAAGAAGTAGAAGAAGGAGAAGGAGAAGGTGAACTCTGGAGGGTGAATCAGAAGAAGCAGAAGAAGGAGAAGGAGAAGGTGAAGTCAGGAGGGTGAATCAGAAGAAGTAGAAGAAGGAGAAGGAGAAGGTGAAGTCTGGAGGGTGAATCAGAAGAAGCAGAAGAAGGAGAAGGAGAAGTTGAAGACTGGAGGGTGAATCAGAAGAAGTAGAAGAAGGAGAAGGAGAAGGTGAAGTCTGGAGGGTGAATCAGAAGAAGTAGAAGAAGGAGAAGGAGAAGGTGTAGTCTGGAGGGTGAATCAGAAGAAGTAGACGAAGGAGAAGGAGAAGGTGAAGTCTGGAGGGTGAATCAGAAGAAGCAGAAGAAGGAGAACGACAAGGTGAAGTCTGGAGGGTGAATCAGAAGAAGTAGAAGAAGGAGAAGGAGAAGGTGAAGTCTGGAGGGTGAATCAGAAGAAGCAGAAGAAGGAGAATGAGAAGGTGAAGTCAGGAGGGTGAATCAGAAGAAGCAGAAGAAGGAGAAGGAGAAGGTGAAGTCTGGAGGGTGAATCAGAAGAAGCAGAAGAAGGAGAAGGAGGAGGTGAAGACTGGAGGGTGAATCAGAAAAAGTAGAAGAAGGAGAAGGAGAAGGTGAAGTCTGGATGGTGAATCAGAAGAAGTAGAAGAAGGAGAAGGAGAAGGCGAAGTCTGGAGGGTGAATCAGAAGAAGCAGAAAAAGGAGAAGGAGAAGGTGAAGTCTGGAGGGTGAATCAGAAGAAGCAGAAGAAGGAGGAGGAGAAGATGAAGTCTGGAGGGTGAATCAGAAGAAGTAGAAGAAGGAGAAGGAGAAGGTGAGGTCTGGAGGGTGAATCAGAAGAAGCAGAAGAAGGAGAAGGATATGGTGAAGTCTGAAGGGTGAATCAGAAGAAGCAGAAGAAGGAGAATTAAAAGGTGAAGTCTGGAGGGTGAATCAGAAGAAGCAGAAGAAGGAGAAGGAGAAGGTGAAGTCTGGAGGGTGAATCAGAAGAAGCAGAAGAAGGAGAAGGAGAAGGTGAAGTCTGGAGGGTGAATCAGAAGAAGTAGAAGAAGGAGAAGGAGAAGGTGAAGTCTGGAGGGTGAATCAGAAGAAGTAGAAGAAGGAGAAGGAGAAGGTGAAGTCTGGAGGGTGAATCAGAAGAAGCAGAATAAGGAGAAGGAGAAGGTGAAGTCTGGAGGGTGAATCAGAAGAAGCAGAAGAAGGAGAAGGAGAAGATGAAGTCTGGAGGGTGAATCAGAAGAAGTAGAAGAAGGAGTAGGAGAAGGAGAAGTCTGGAGGGTGAATCAGAAGAAGCAGAAGAAGGAGAAGGAGATGGTGAAGTCTGGAGGGTGAATCAGAAGAAGCAGAAGTAGGAGAAGGAGAAGGTGAAGTCTGGAGGGTGAATCAGAAGAAGCAGAAGAAGGAGAAGGAGAAGGTGAAGTCTGGAGGGTGAATCAGAAGAAGCAGAAGAAGGAGAAGGAGAAGGTGAAGTCTGGAGGGTGAATCAGAAGAAGCAGAAGAAGGAGAATGAGAAGGTGAAGTCTGGAGGGTGAATCAGAAGAAGCAGAAGAAGGAGAAGGTGAAGTCTGGAGGGTGAATCAGAAGAGGTAGAAGACGGAGAAGGAGAAGGTGAAGTCTGAAGGCTGGAGGGTGAAGCAGAAGAAGTAGAAGAAGGAGAAGGAGAAGGTGAAGTCAGGAGTGTGAATCAGAAGAGGTAGAAGAAGGAGAAGGAGAAGGTGAAGTCAGGAGGGTGAATCAGAAGAAGCAGAAGAAGGAGAAGGAGAAGGTGAAGTCTGGAGAGTGAATCAGAAGAATCAGAAGAAGGAGAAGGAGAATGTGAAGTCTGGAGGTTGAATCAGAAGAAGCTGAAGAAAGAGAAGGAGAAGGTGAAGTCTGGAGGGTGAAGCAGAAGAAGCAGAAGAAGGAGAAGGAGAAGGTGAAGACTGGAGGGTGAATCAGAAGAAGTAGAAGAAGAGAAGGAGAAGGTGAAGTCTGGAGGGTGAATCAGAAGAAGTCGAAGAAGGAGTAGGAGAAGGTGAAGTCTGGAGGGTGAATCAGAAGAATGAGAAGAAGGAGAAGGAGAAGGTGAAGTCTGGAGGGTGAATCAGAAGAAGCAGAAGAAGGAAAGGAGAAGGTGAAGTCAGGAGGGTGAATCAGAAGAAGCAGAAGAAGGAGAAGGAGAAGGTGAAGTTAGGAGGGTGAATCAGAAGAAGCAGAAGAAGGAGAAGGAGAAGGTGAAGTCAGGGGGGTGAAGCAGAAGAAGTAGAAGAAGGAGAAGGAGAAGGTGAAGTCTGGAGGGTGAATCAGAAGAAGCAGAAGAAGGAGAAGGAGAAGGTGAAGTCTGGAGGGTGAATCAGAAGAAGCAGGAGAAGGAGAAGGAGAAGATGAAGTCTGGAGGGTGAATCAGAAGAAGTAGATGAAGGAGAAGGAGAAGGTGAGGTCTGGAGGGTGAATCAGAAGAAGCAGAAGAAGGAGAAGGAGAAGGTGAAGTCTGGAGGGTGAATCAGAAGAAGCAGAAGAAGGAGAAGGAGAAGGTGAAGTCTGGAGGGTGAATCAGAAGAAGTAGAAGAAGGAGAAGGAGAAGGTGAAGTCTGGAGGGTGAATCAGAAGAAGGAGAAGAAGGAGAAGGAGAAGGTGAAGTCTGGAGGGTGAATCAGAAGAAGCAGAAGAAGGAGAAGGAGAAGGTGAAGTCTGGAGGGTGAATCGGAAGAAGCAGAAGAAGGAGAAGGAGAAGATGAAGTCTGGAGGGTGAATCAGAAGAAGTAGAAGAAGGAGAAGGAGAAGGTGAAGTCTGGAGGGTGAATCAGAAGATGCAGAAGAAGGAGAAGAAGAAGGTGAAGTCTGGAGGGTGAATCAGAAGAAGCAGAAGAAGGAGGAGGAGAAGGTGAAGTCTGGAGGGTGAATCAGAAGAAGCATTATAAGGAGAAGGAGAAGGTGAAGTCTGGAGGGTGAATCAGAAGAAGCAGAAGAAAGAGAAGGAGAAAGTCAAGTCTGGAGGGTGAAGCAGAAGAAACAGAAGAAGGAGAAGGAGAAGGTGAAGACTGGAGGGTGAATCAGAAGAAGTAGAAGAAGGAGAAGGAGAAGGTGAAGTCTGGAGGATGAATCAGAAGAAGTAGAAGAAGGAGAAGGAGAAGATGAAGTCTGGAGGGTGAATCAGAAGAAGTAGAAGAAGGAGAAGGAGAAGGTGAGGTCTGTAGGGTGAATCAGAAGAAGCAGAAGAAGGAGAAGGAGAAGATGAAGTCTGGAGGGTGAATCAGAAGAAGCAGAAGAAGGAGAAGGAGAAGGTGAAGTCTGGAGGGTGAATCAGAAGAAGCAGAAGAAGGAGGAGGAGAAGGTGAAGTCTGGAGGGTGAATCAGAAGAAGCATTATAAGGAGAAGGAGAAGGTGAAGTCTGGAGGGTGAATCAGAAGAAGCAGAAGAAAGAGAAGGAGAAAGTGTAGTCTGGAGGGTGAAGCAGAAGAAACAGAAGAAGGAGAAGGAGAAGGTGAAGACTGGAGGGTGAATCAGAAGAAGTAGAAGAAGGAGAAGGAGAAGGTGAAGTCTGGATGATGAATCAGAAGAAGTAGAAGAAGGAGAAGGAAAAGATGAAGACTGGAGGGTGAATCATAAGAAGTAGAAGAAGGAGAAGGTGAGGTCTGGAGGGTGAATCAGAAGAAGCAGAAGAAGGAGAAGGAGAAGGTGAAGTCTGGAGGGTGAATCAGAAGAAGCAGAAGAAGGAGAAGGAGAAGGTGAAGTCTGGAGGGTGAATCAGAAGAAGCAGAAGAAGGAGAAGGAGAAGGTGAAGTCAGGAGGGTGAATCAGAAGAAGCAGAAGAAGGAGAAGGAGAAGGTGAAGTTAGGAGGGTGAATCAGAAGAAGCAGAAGAAGGAGAAGGAGAAGGTGAAGTCTGGAGGGTGAATCAGAAGAAGCAGAAGAAGGAGAAGGAGAAGGTGAAGTCTGGAGGGTGAATTAGAAGAAGCAGAAGAAGGAGAAGGAGAAGGTGAAGTCAGGAGGGTGAATCAGAAGAAGCAGACGAAGGAGAAGGAGAAGGTAAAGTTAGGAGGGTGAATCAGAAGAAGCAGAAGAAGAAGGAGCAGGTGAAGTCAGGGGGGTGAAGCAGAAGAAGTAGAAGAAGGAGAAGGAGAAGGTGAAGTCAGGAGGGTGAAGCAGAAGAAACAGAAGAAGGAGAAGGAGAAGGTGAAGTCTGGAGGGCGCAGCAGAAGAAGCAGAAGAAGGAGAAGGAGAAGGTGAAGTCTGGAGGGTGAAGCAGAAGAAGCAGAAGAAGGAGAAGGAGAAGGTGAAGTCTGGAGGGTGAATCAGAAGAAGTAGAAGGAGGAGAAGGAGAAGGTGAAGTCAGGAGAGTGAAGCAGAAGAAGCAGAAGAAGGAGAAGGAGAAGGTGAAGTCTGGAGGGTGAAGCAGAAGAAGCAGAAGAAGGAGAAGGAGAAGGTGAAGTCTGGAGGGCGAAGCAGAAGAAGCAGAAGAAGGGGAAGGAGAAGGTGAAGTCTGGAGGGTGAAGCAGAAGAAGCAGAAGAAGGAGAAGGAGAAGGTGAAGTCTGGAGGGTGAATCAGAAGAAGTAGAAGAAGGAGAAGGAGAAGGTGAAGTCAGGAGGGTGAAGCAGAAGAAGCAGAAGAAGGAGAAGGAGAAGGTAAAGTCTGGAGGGTGAAGCAGAAGAAGCAGAAGAAGGAGAAGGAGAAGGTGAAGTCTGGAGGGTGAAGCAGAAGAAGCAGAATAAGGAGAAGGAGAACGTGAAGTCAGGAGGGTGAATCAGAAGAAGGAGAAGAAGGAGAAGGAGAAGGTGAAGTCTGGAGGGTGAATCAGAAGAAGTAGAAGAAGGAGAAGGAGAAGCTGAAGTCTGGAGGGTGAATCAGAAGAAGTAGAAGAAGGAGAAGGAGAAGGTGAAGTCTGGAGGGTGAATCAGAAGAATCAGAAGAAGGAGAAGGTGAAGTCTGGAGGGAGAAGCAGAAGAAGTAGAAGAAGGAGAAGGAGAAGGTGAAGTCCGGAAGGTGAATCAGAAGAAGTAGAAGAAGGAGAAGGAGAAGGTGTAGTCTGGAGGGTGAATCAGAAGAAGTAGACGAAGGAGAAGGAGAAGGTGAAGTCTGGAGGGTGAATCAGAAGAAGTAGAAGAAGGAGAAGGAGAAGGTGAAGTCTGGAGGGTGAATCAGAAGAAGCAGAAGAAGGAGAAGGAGAAGGTGAAGTCTGGAGGGTGAATCAGAACAAGCAGAAGAAGGAGAAGGAGAAGGTGAATTCTGGAGGGTGAATCAGAAGGAGTAGAAGAAGGAGAAGGAGAAGGTGAAGTCTGGAGGGTGAATCAGAAGAAGCAGAAGAAGGAGAAGGAGAAGGTGAAGTCTGGAGGGTGAATCAGAAGAAGCAGAAGAAGGAGAAGGAGAAGGTGAAGTCTGGAGGGTGAATCAGAAGAAGTAGAAGAAGGAGAAGGAGAAGGTGAAGTCTGGAGGGTGAAGCAGAAGAAGTAGAAGAAGGAGAAGGAGAAGGTGAAGTCTGGAGGGTGAATCAGAAGAAGCAGAAGAAAGAGAAGGAGAAGGTGAAGTCTGGACGGTGAATCAGAAGAAGTAGAAGAAGGAGAAGGAGAAGGTGAAGTCTGGAGGGTGAATCAGAATAATCAGAAGAAGGAGAAGGAGAAGGTGAAGTCTGGAGGGTGAATCAGAAGAAGCAGAAGAAAGAGAAGGAGAAGGTGAAGTCTGGAGGGTGAATCAGAAGATGTAGAAGAAGGAGAAGGAGAAGGTGAAGTCTGGAGGGTGAATCAGAAAAAGCAGAAGAAGGAGAAGGAGAAGGTGAAGTCTGGAGGGTGAATCAGAAGAAGCAGAAGAAGGAGAAGGAGAAGGTGAAGTCTGGAGGGTGAATCAGAAGAAGCAGAAGAAGGGGAAGGAGAAGGTGAAGTCTGGAGGGTGAAGCAGAAGAAGCAGAAGAAGGAGAAGGAGAAGGTGAAGTCTGGAGGGTGAATCAGAAGAAGTAGAAGAAGGAGAAGGAGAAGGTGAAGTCAGGAGGGTGAAGCAGAAGAAGCAGAAGAAGGAGAAGGAGAAGGTAAAGTCTGGAGGGTGAAGCAGAAGAAGCAGAAGAAGGAGAAGGAGAAGGTGAAGTCTGGAGGGTGAAGCAGAAGAAGCAGAATAAGGAGAAGGAGAACGTGAAGTCAGGAGGGTGAATCAGAAGAAGGAGAAGAAGGAGAAGGAGAAGGTGAAGTCTGGAGGGTGAATCAGAAGAAGTAGAAGAAGGAGAAGGAGAAGCTGAAGTCTGGAGGGTGAATCAGAAGAAGTAGAAGAAGGAGAAGGAGAAGGTGAAGTCTGGAGGGTGAATCAGAAGAATCAGAAGAAGGAGAAGGTGAAGTCTGGAGGGAGAAGCAGAAGAAGTAGAAGAAGGAGAAGGAGAAGGTGAAGTCCGGAAGGTGAATCAGAAGAAGTAGAAGAAGGAGAAGGAGAAGGTGTAGTCTGGAGGGTGAATCAGAAGAAGTAGACGAAGGAGAAGGAGAAGGTGAAGTCTGGAGGGTGAATCAGAAGAAGTAGAAGAAGGAGAAGGAGAAGGTGAAGTCTGGAGGGTGAATCAGAAGAAGCAGAAGAAGGAGAAGGAGAAGGTGAAGTCTGGAGGGTGAATCAGAAGAAGCAGAAGAAGGAGAAGGAGAAGGTGAATTCTGGAGGGTGAATCAGAAGGAGTAGAAGAAGGAGAAGGAGAAGGTGAAGTCTGGAGGGTGAATCAGAAGAAGCAGAAGAAGGAGAAGGAGAAGGTGAAGTCTGGAGGGTGAATCAGAAGAAGCAGAAGAAGGAGAAGGAGAAGGTGAAGTCTGGAGGGTGAATCAGAAGAAGTAGAAGAAGGAGAAGGAGAAGGTGAAGTCTGGAGGGTGAAGCAGAAGAAGTAGAAGAAGGAGAAGGAGAAGGTGAAGTCTGGAGGGTGAATCAGAAGAAGCAGAAGAAAGAGAAGGAGAAGGTGAAGTCTGGACGGTGAATCAGAAGAAGTAGAAGAAGGAGAAGGAGAAGGTGAAGTCTGGAGGGTGAATCAGAATAATCAGAAGAAGGAGAAGGAGAAGGTGAAGTCTGGAGGGTGAATCAGAAGAAGCAGAAGAAAGAGAAGGAGAAGGTGAAGTCTGGAGGGTGAATCAGAAGATGTAGAAGAAGGAGAAGGAGAAGGTGAAGTCTGGAGGGTGAATCAGAAAAAGCAGAAGAAGGAGAAGGAGAAGGTGAAGTCTGGAGGGTGAATCAGAAGAAGCAGAAGAAGGAGAAGGAGAAGGTGAAGTCTGGAGGGTGAATCAGAAGAAGCAGAAGAAGGAGAAGGAGAAGGTGAAGTCTGGAGGGTGAATCAGAAGAAGCAGAAGAAGGAGAAGGAGAAGGTGAAGTCTGGAGGATGAATCAGAAGAAGCAGAATAAGGAGAAGGAGAAGGTGAAGTCTGGAGGGTGAATCAGAAGAAGCAGAAGAAGGAGAAGGAGAAGGTGAATTCTGGAGGGTGAATCAGAAGGAGTAGAAGAAGGAGAAGGAGAAGGTGAAGTCTGGAGGGTGAATCAGAAGAAGCAGAAGAAGGAGAAGGAGAAGGTGAAGTCTGGAGGGTGAATCAGAAGAAGCAGAAGAAGGAGAAGGAGAAGGTGAAGTCTGGAGGGTGAATCAGAAGAAGTAGAAGAAGGAGAAGGAGAAGGTGAAGTCTGGAGGGTGAAGCACAAGAAGTAGAAGAAGGAGAAGGAGAAGGTGACGTCTGGAGGGTGAATCAGAAGAAGCAGAAGAAAGAGAAGGAGAAGGTGAAGTCTGGACGGTGAATCAGAAGAAGTAGAAGAAGGAGAAGGAGAAGGTGAAGTCTGGAGGGTGAATCAGAATAATCAGAAGAAGGAGAAGGAGAAGGTGAAGTCTGGAGGGTGAATCAGAAGAAGCAGAAGAAAGAGAAGGAGAAGGTGAAGTCTGGAGGTGAATCAGAAGAAGTAGAAGAAGGAGAAGGAGAAGGTGAAGTCTGGAGGGTGAATCAGAAAAAGCAGAAGAAGGAGAAGGAGAAGGTGAAGTCTGGAGGGTGAATCAGAAGAAGCAGAAGAAGGAGAAGGAGAAGGTGAAGTCTGGAGGGTGAATCAGAAGAAGCAGAAGAAGGAGAAGGAGAAGGTGAAGTCTGGAGGGTGAATCAGAAGAAGCAGAAGAAGGAGAAGGAGAAGGTGAAGTCTGGAGGATGAATCAGAAGAAGCAGAAAAAGGAGAAGGAGAAGGTTAAGTCTGAAGGGTGAATCAGAAGAAGTAGAAGAAGGAGAAGGAGAAGGTGAAGTCTGGAGGGTGAAGCAGAAGAAGTAGAAGAAGGAGAAGGAGAAGGTGAAGTCAGGAGGGTGGATCAGAAGAAGTAGAAGAAGGAGAAGGAGAAGGTGAAGTCAGGAGGGTGAATTAGAAGAAGCAGAAGAAGGAGAAGGAGAAGGTGAAGACTGGAGGGTGAATCAGAAGAATCAGAAGAAGGAGAAGGAGAAGGTGAAGTCTGGAGGGTGAATCAGAAGAAGCAGAAGAAAGAGAAGGAGAAGGTGAAGTCTGGAGGGTGAAGCAGAAGAAACAGAAGAAGGAGAAGGAGAAGGTGAAGACTGGAGGGTGAATCAGAAGAAGTAGAAGAAGGAGAAGGAGAAGGTGAAGTCTGGAGGGTGAATCAGAAGAAGTAGAAGAAGGAGAAGGAGAAGGTGAAGTCTGGAGGGTGAATCAGAAGAAGCAGAAGAAGGAGAAGGAGAAGGTGAAGTCTGGAGGGTGAATCAGAAGAAGCAGAAGAAGGAGAAGGAGAAGATGAAGTCTGGAGGGTGAATCAGAAGAAGTAGAAGAAGGAGAAGGAGAAGGTGAGGTCTGGAGGGTGAATCAGAAGAAGCAGAAGAAGGAGAAGGAGAAGGTGAAGTCTGGAGGGTGAATCAGAAGAAGCAGAAGAAGCAGAAGGAGAAGGTGAAGTCTGGAGGGTGAATCAGAAGAAGCAGAAGAAGGAGAAGGAGAAGGTGAAGTCAGGAGGGTAAATCAGAAGAAGCAGAAGAAGGAGAAGGAGAAGGTGAAGTTAGGAGGGTGAATCAGAAGAAGCAGAAGAAGGAGAAGGAGCAGGTGATGTCAGGGGGATGAAGCAGAAGAAGTAGAAGAAGGAGAAGGAGAAGGTGAAGTCAGGACGGTGAAGCAGAAGAAGCAGAAGAAGGAGAAGGAGAAGGTGAAGTCTGGAGGGTGAATCAGAGGAAGTAGAAGAAGGAGAAGGAGCAGGTCAAGTCTGGAGGGAATCAGAAGAAGTAGAATAAGGAGAAGGAGAAGGTGACGTCTGGAGGGTGAAGCAGAAGAAGTAGAAGAAGGAGCAGGAGAAGGTGAAGTCAGGAGGGTGAATCAGAAGAAGTAGAAGAAGGAGAAGGAGAAGGTGAAGTCAGGAGGGTGAATCAGAAGAAGCAGAAGAAGGAGAAGGAGAAGGTGAAGTCTGGAGGGTGAATCAGAAGAATCAGAAGAAGGAGAAGGAGAAGGTGAAGTCTGGAGGGTGAATCAGAAGAAGCAGAAGAAAGAGAAGGAGAAGGTGAAGTCTGGAGGGTGAATCAGAAGAAGTAGAAGAAGGAGAAGGAGAAGGTGAAGTCTGGAGTGTGAATCAGAAGAAGCAGAAGAAGGAGAAGGAGAAGGTGAAGTCTGGAGGGTGAATCAGAAGAAGCAGAATAAGGAGAAGGAGAAGGTGAAGTCTGGAGGGTGAATCAGAAGAAGCAGAAGAAGGAGAAGGAGAAGGTGAAGTCTGGAGGGTGAATCAGAAGAAGTAGAAGAAGGAGAAGGAGAAGGTGAAGTCTGGAGGGTGAAGCAGAAGAAGTAGAAGAAGGAGAAGGAGAAGGTGAAGTCAGGAGGGTGAATCAGAAGAAGTAGAAGAAGGAGAAGGAGAAGGTGAAGTCAGGAGGGTGAATCAGAAGAAGCAGAAGAAGGAGAAAGAGAAGGTGAAGTCTGGAGGGTGAATCAGAAGAATCAGAGGAAGGAGAAGGAGAAGGTGAAGTCTGGAGGGTGAATCAGAAGAAGCAGAGGAAGGAGAAGGAGAAGGTGAAGTCTGGAGGGTGAATCAGAAGAAGCAGAAGAAGGAGAAGGAGAAGATGAAGTCTGGAGGGTGAATCAGAAGAAGTAGAAGAAGGAGAAGGAGAAGGTGAAGTCAGGAGGGTGAATCAGAAGAAGCAGAAGAAGGAGAAGGAGAAGGTGAAGTCTGGAGGGTGAATCAGAAGAATCAGAAGAAGGAAAAGGAGAAGGTGAAGTCTGGAGGGTGAATCAGAAGAAGCAGAAGAAAGAAGGAGAAGGTGAAGTCTGGAGGGTGAAGCAGAAGAAACAGAAGAAGGAGAAGGAGAAGGTGAAGACTGGAGGGTGAATCAGAAGAAGTAGAAGAAGGAGAAGGAGAAGGTGAAGTCTGGAGGGTGAATCAGAAGAAGTAGAAGAAGGAGAAGGAGAAGGTGAAGTCTGGAGGGTGAATCAGAAGAAGCAGAAGAAGGAGAAGGAGAAGGTGAAGTCTGGAGGGTGAATCAGAAGAAGCAGAAGAAAGAGAAGGAGAAGGTGAAGTCTGGAGGGTGAATCAGAAGAAGCAGAAGAAGGAGAAGGAGAAGGTGAAGTCTGGAGGGTGAATCAGAAGAAGCAGAATAAGGAGAAGGAGAAGGTGAAGTCTGGAGGGTGAATCAGAAGAAGCAGAAAAAGGAGAAGGAGAAGGTGAAGTCTGAAGGGTGAATCAGAAGAAGTAGAAGAAGGAGAAGGAGAAGGTGAAGTCTGGAGGGTGAAGCAGAAGAAGTAGAAGAAGGAGAAGGAGAAGGTGAAGTCAGGAGGGTGAATCAGAAGAAGTAGAAGAAGGAGAAGGAGAAGGTGAAGTCAGGAGGGTGAATCATAAGAAGCAGAAGAAGGAGAAGGAGAAGGTGAAGTCTGGAGGGTGAATCAGAAGAATCAGAAGAAGGAGAAGGAGAAGGTGAAGTCTGGAGGGTGAATCAGAAGAAGCAGAAGAAAGAGAAGGAGAAGGTGAAGTCTGGAGGGTGAAGCAGAAGAAACAGAAGAAGGAGAAGGAGAAGGTGAAGACTGGAGGGTGAATCAGAAGAAGTAGAAGAAGGAGAAGGAGAAGGTGAAGTCTGGAGGGTGTATCAGAAGAAGTAGAAGAAGGAGAAGGAGAAGGTGAAGTATGGAGGGTGAATCAGAAGAAGCAGAAGAAGGAGAAGGAGAAGGTGAAGTCTGGAGGGTGAATCAGAAGAAGCAGAAGAAGGAGAAGGAGAAGATGAAGTCTGGAGGGTGAATCAGAAGATGTAGAAGAAGGAGAAGGAGAAGGTGAGGTCTAGAGGGTGAATCAGAAGAAGCAGAAGAAGGAGAAGGAGAAGGTGAAGTCTGGAGGGTGAATCAGAAGAAGCAGAAGAAGGAGAAGGAGAAGGTGAAGTCTGGAGGGTGAATCAGAAGAAGCAGAAGAAGGAGAAGGAGCAGGTGATGTCAGGGGGATGAAGCAGAAGAAGTAGAAGAAGGAGAAGGAGAAGGTGAAGTCAGGACGGTGAAGCAGAAGAAGCAGAAGAAGGAGCAGGAGAAGGTGAAGTCTGGAGGGTGAATCAGAAGAAGTAGAAGAAGGAGAAGGAGAAGGTCAAGTATGGAGGGTGAATCAGAAGAAGTAGAATAAGGAGAAGGAGAAGGTGAAGTCTGGAGGGTGAAGCAGAAGAAGTAGAAGAAGGAGCAGGAGAAGGTGAAGTCAGGAGGGTGAATCAGAAGAAGTAGAAGAAGGAGAAGGAGAAGGTGAAGTCAGGAGGGTGAATCAGAAGAAGCAGAAGAAGGAGAAGGAGAAGGTGAAGTCTGGAGGGTGAATCAGAAGAATCAGAAGAAGGAGAAGGAGAAGGTGAAGTCTGGAGGGTGAATCAGAAGAAGCAGAAGAAAGAGAAGGAGAAGGTGAAGTCTGGAGGGTGAATCAGAAGAAGTAGAAGAAGGAGAAGGAGAAGGTGTAGTCTGGAGGATGAATCAGAAGAAGTAGAAGAAGGAGAAGGAGAAGGTGAAGTCTGGAGGGTGAATCAGAAGAAGCAGAATAAGGAGAAGGAGAAGGTGATGTCTGGAGGGTGAATCAGAAGATGCAGAAGAAGGAGAAGGAGAAGATGAAGTCTGGAGGGTGAATCAGAAGAAGCAGAAGAAGGAGAAGGAGAAGGTGAAGTCTGGAGGGTGAATCAGAAGAAGTAGAAGAAGGAGAAGGAGAAGGTGTAGTCTGGAGGATGAATCAGAAGAAGTAGAAGAAGGAGAAGGAGAAGGTGAAGTCTGGAGGGTGAATCAGAAGAAGCAGAATAAGGAGCAGGAGAAGGTGAAGTCTGGAGGGTGAATCAGAAGAAGCAGAAGAAGGAGAAGGAGAAGGTGAAGTCTGGAGGGTGAATCAGAAGAAGTAGAAGAAGGAGAAGGAGAAGGTGAAGTCTGGAGGGTGAAGCAGAAGAAGTAGAAGAAGGAGAAGGAGAATGTGAAGTCTGGAGGGCGAAGCAGAAGAAGCAGAAGAAGGAGAAGGAGAAGGTGAAGTCTGGAGGGTGAAGCAGAAGAAGCAGAAGAAGGAGAAGGAGAAGGTGAAGTCTGGAGGGCGAAGCAGAAGAAGCAGAAGAAGAGAAGGAGAAGGTGAAGACTGGAGTGTGAATCAGAAGAAGTAGAAGAAGGAGAAGGAGAAGGTGAAGTCTGGAGGGTGTATCAGAAGAAGTAGAATAAGGAGAAGGGGAAGGTGAAGTCTGGAGGGTGAATCAGAAGAAGCAGAAGAAGGAGAAGTAGAAGATTAAGTCTGGAGCGTGAATCAGAAGAAGCAGAAGAAGGAGAAGGAGAAGATGAAGTCTGGAGGGTGAATCAGAAGAAGGAGAAGAAGGAGAAGGAGAAGGTGAGGTCTGGAGGGTGAATCACAAGAAGCAGAAGAAGGAGAAGGAGAAGGTGAAGTCTGGAGGGTGAATCAGAAGAAGCAGAAGAAGGAGAAGGAGAAGGTGAAGTCTGGAGGGTGAATCAGAAGAAGCAGAAGAAGGAGAAGGAGAAGGTGAAGTCAGGAGGGTGAATCAGAAGAAGCAGAAGAAGGAGAAGGAGAAGGTGAAGTTAGGAGGGTGAATCAGAAGAAGCAGAAGAAGGAGAAGGAGAAGGTGAAGACAGGCGGGTGAAGCAGAAGAAGTAGAAGAAGGAGAAGGAGAAGGTGAAGACTGGAGGGTGAATCAGAAGAAGTAGACGAAGGAGAAGGAGAAGGTGAAGTCAGGAGGGTGATGAAGAAGAAGCAGAAGAAGGAGAAGGAGAAGGTGAAGTCAGGAGGGTGAAGCAGAAGAAGCAGAAGAAGGAGATGGAGACGGTGAAGTCTGGAGGGCGCAGCAGAAGAAGCAGAAGAAGGAGAAGGAGAAGGTGAAGTCCTAAGGGTGAAGCAGAAGAACCAGAAGAAGGAGAAGGAGAATGTGAAGTCTGGAGGGTGAATCAGAAGAAGTAGAAGAAGGAGAAGGAGAAGGTGAAGCCAGGAGGGTGAAGCAGAAGAAGCAGAAGAAGGAGAAGGAGAAGGTGAAGTCTGGAGGGTGAATCAGAAGAAGCAGAAGAAGGAGAAGGAGAAGGTGAAGTCTGGAGGGTGAATCAGAAGAAGCAGAATAAGGAGAAGGAGAAGGTGAAGTCTGGAGGGTGAATCAGAAGAAGCAGAAGAAGGAGAAGGAGAAGGTGAAGTCTGGAGGGTGAATCAGAAGAAGTAGAAGAAGGAGAAGGAGAAGGTGAAGTCTGGAGGGTGAAGCAGAAGAAGTAGAAGAAGGAGAAGGAGAAGGTGAAGTCAGGAGGGTGAATCAGAAGAAGTAGAAGAAGGAGAATTAGAAGGTGAAGTCAGGAGGGTGAATCAGAAGAAGCAGAAGAAGGAGAAGGAGAAGGTGAAGTCTGGAGGGTGAATCAGAAGAATCAGAAGAAGGAGAAGGAGATGGTGAAGTCTAGAGGGTGAATCAGAAGAAGCAGAAGAAAGAGAAGGAGAAGGTGAAGTCTGGAGGGTGAAGCAGAAGAAGCAGAAGAAGGAGAAGGAGAAGGTGAAGACTGGAGGGTGATGAAGAAGAAGTAGAAGAAGGAGAAGGAGAATGTGAAGTCTGGAGGGCGAAGCAGAAGAAGCAGAAGAAGGAGAAGGAGAAGGTGAAGTCTGGAGGGTGAAGCAGAAGAAGCAGAAGAAGGAGAAGGAGAAGGTGAAGTCTGGAGGGTGAATCAGAAGAAGTAGAAGAAGGAGAAGGAGAAGGTGAAGTAAGGAGGGTGAAGCAGAAGAAGTAGAAGAAGGAGAATTAGAAGGTGAAGTCTGGAGGGTGAATCAGAAGAAGCAGAAGAAGGAGAAGGAGAAGATGAAGTCTGGAGGGTGAATCAGAAGAAGCAGAAGAAGGAGAAGGAGAAGGTGAAGTCTGGAGGGTGAATCAGAAGAAGTAGAAGAAGGAGAAGGAGAAGGTGTAGTCTGGAGGATGAATCAGAAGAAGTAGAAGAAGGAGAAGGAGAAGGTGAAGTCTGGAGGGTGAATCAGAAGAAGCAGAATAAGGAGAAGGAGAAGGTGAAGTCTGGAGGGTGAATCAGAAGAAGCAGAAGAAGGAGAAGAAGAAGGTGAAGTCTGGAGGGTGAATCAGAAGAAGTAGAAGAAGGAGAAGGAGAAGGTGAAGTCTGGAGGGTGAAGCAGAAGAAGTAGAAGAAGGAGAAGGAGAATGTGAAGTCTGGAGGGCGAAGCAGAAGAAGCAGAAGAAGGAGAAGGAGAAGGTGAAGTCTGGAGGGTGAAGCAGAAGAAGCAGAAGAAGGAGAAGGAGAAGGTGAAGTCTGGAGGGTGAATCAGAAGAAGTAGAAGAAGGAGAAGGAGAAGGTGAAGTAAGGAGGGTGAAGCAGAAGAAGCAGAAGAAGGAGAAGGAGAAGGTGAAGTCTGGAGGGTGAAGCAGAAGAAGCAGAAGAAGTAGAAGGAGGAGGTGAAGTCTGAAGGGTGAATCAGAAGAATCAGACGAAGGAGAAGGAGAAGGTGAAGTCTGGAGGGTGAAGCAGAAGAAGCAGAAGAAGGAGAAGGAGAAGGTGAAGACTGGAGTGTGAATCAGAAGAAGTAGAAGAAGGAGAAGGAGAAGGTGAAGTCTGGAGGGTGTATCAGAAGAGGTAGAATAAGGAGAAGGGGAAGGTGAAGTCTGGAGGGTGAATCAGAAGAAGCAGAAGAAGGAGAAGTAGAAGATGAAGTCTGGAGCGTGAATCAGAAGAAGCAGAAGAAGGAGAAGGAGAAGATGAAGTCTGGAGGGTGAATCAGAAGAAGTAGAAGAAGGAGAAGGAGAAGGTGAGGTCTGGAGGGTGAATCAGAAGAAGCAGAAGAAGGAGAAGGAGAAGGTGAAGTCAGGGGGGTGAAGCAGAAGAAGTAGAAGAAGGAGAAGGAGAAGGTGAAGTCTGGAGGGTGAAGCAGAAGAAGTAGAAGAAGGAGAAGGAGAAGGTGAAGTCCTAAGGGTGAAGCAGAAGAACCAGAAGAAGGAGAAGGAGAAGGTGAAGTCTGGAGGGTGAATCAGAAGAAGTAGAATAAGGAGAAGGAGAAGGTGAAGTCAGGAGGGTGAAGCAGAAGAAGCAGAAGACGGAGAAGGAGAAGGTGAAGTCTGGAGGGCGAAGCAGAAGAAGCAGAAGAAGGAGAAGGAGAAGGTGAAGTCTGGAGGGTGAAGCAGAAGAAGCAGAAGAAGGAGAAGGAGAAGGTGAAGTCTGGAGGGTGAATCAGAAGAAGTAGAAGAAGGAGAAGGAGAAGGTGAAGTAAGGAGGGTGAAGCAGAAGAAGCAGAAGAAGGAGAAGGAGAAGGTGAAGTCTGGAGGGTGAAGCAGAAGAAGCAGAAGAAGGAGAAGGAGAAGGTGAAGTCTGGAGGGTGAAGCAGAAGAAGCAGAAGAAGGAGAAGGAGAAGGTGAAGTCAGGAGGGTGTATCAGAAGAAGTAGAAGAAGGAAAAGGAGAAGGTGAAGTCTGGAGGGTGAATCAGAAGAAGTAGAAGAAGGAGAAGGTGAAGTCTGGAGGGTGAATCAGAAGAAGTGGAAGAAGGAGAAGGAGAAGGTGAAGTCTGGAGGGTGAATCAGAAGAAGCAGAAGAAGGAGAAGGAGAAGGTGAAGTCTGGAGGGAGAAGCAGAAGAAGTAGAAGAAGGAGAAGGAGAAGGTGAAGTCTGGAGGGTGAATCAGAAGAAGTAGAAGAAGGAGAAGGAGAAGGTGAAGTCTGGAGGGTGAATCAGAAGAAGTAGACGAAGGAGAAGGAGAAGGTGAAGTCTGGAGGGTGAATCAGAAGAAGCAGGAGAAGGAGAAGGAGAAGGTGAAGTCTGGAGGTTGAATCAGATGAAATAGAAGAAGGAGAAGGAGAAGGTGAAGTCTTGAGGGTGAATCAGAAGAAGCAGAAGAAGGAGAAGGAGAAGGTGAAGTCTGGAGGGTGAATCAGAAGAAGCAGAAGAAGGAGAAGGAGAAGGTGAAGTCTGGAGGGTGAATCAGAAGAAGCGGAAGAAGGAGAAGGAGAAGGTGAAGTCTGGAGGGTGAATCAGAAGAAGCAGAAGAAGTAGAAGGAGAAGGTGAAGTCTGGAGGGTGAATAAGAAGAAGAAGAAGAAGGAGAAGGAGAAGGTGAAGTCTGGAGGGTGAATCAGAAGAAGCAGAAGAAGGAGAAGGAGAAGGTGAAGTCAGGAAGGTGAATCAGAAGAAGCAGAAGAAGGAGAAGGAGAAGGTGAAGTCTGGAGGGTGAATCAGAAGAAGCAGAAGAAGGAGAAGGAGAAGGTGAAGACTGGAGGGTGAATCAGAAGAAGTAGAAGAAGGAGAAGGAGAAGGTGAAGTCTGGAGGGTGAATCAGAAGAAGTAGAAGAAGGAGAAGGAGAAGGCGAAGTCTGGAGGGTGAATCAGAAGAAGCAGAAAAGGAGAAGGGGAAGGTGATGTCTGGAGGGTGAATCAGAAGAAGCAGAAGAAGGAGAAGGAGAAGATGAAGTCTGGAGGATGAAACAGAAGAAGTAGGAGAAGGAGAAGGAGAAGGTGAGGTCTGGAGGGTGAATCAGAAGAAGCAGAAGAAGGAGAAGGAGAAGGTGAAGTCTGAAGGGTGAATCAGAAGAAGCAGAAGAAGGAGAAGGAGAAGATGAAGTCTGGAGGGTGAATCAGAAGAAGCAGAAGAAGGAGAAGGAGAAGGTGAAGTCTGGAGGGTGAATCAGAAGAAGCAGAAGAAGGAGAAGGAGAAGGTGAAGTCTGGAGGGTGAATCAGAAGAAGTAGAAGAAGGAGAAGGAGAAGATGAAGTCTGGAGGATGAATCAGATGAAGCAGAAGAAGGAGAAGGAGAAGGTGAAGTCTGGAGGGTGAATCAGAAGAAGCAGAAGAAGGAGAAGGAGAAGATGAAGTCTGGCGGGTGAATCAGAAGAAGTAGAAGAAGGAGAAGGAGAAGGTGAAGTCTGGAGGGTGAATCAGAAGAAGCAGAAGAAGGAGAAGCAGAAGGTGAAGTCTGGAGGGTGAATCAGAAGAAGTAGAAGAAGGAGAAGGAGAAGGTGAAGTCTTGAGGGTGAATCAGAAGAAGCAGAAGAAGGAGAAGGAGAAGGTGAAGTCTGGAGGGTGAATCGGAAGAAGCAGAAGAAGGAGAAGGAGAAGGTGATGTCTGGAGGGTGAATCAGAAGAAGCGGAAGAAGGAGAAGGAGAAGGTGAAGTCTGGAGGGTGTATCAGAAGAAGCAGAAGAAGTAGAAGGAGAAGGTGAAGTCTGGAGGGTGAATAAGAAGAAGTAGAAGAAGGAGAAGGAGAAGGTGAAGTCTGGAGGGTGAATCAGAAGAAGCAGAAGAAGGAGAAGGAGAAGGTGAAGTCAGGAAGGTGAATCAGAAGAAGCAGAAGAAGGAGAAGGAGAAGGTGAAGTCTGGAGGGTGAATCAGAAGAAGCAGAAGAAGGAGAAGGAGAAGGAGAAGGTGAAGACTGGAGGGTGAATCAGAAGAAGTAGAAGAAGGAGAAGGAGAAGGTGAAGTCTGGAGGGTGAATCAGAAGAAGTAGAAGAAGGAGAAGGAGAAGGCGAAGTCTGGAGGGTGAATCAGAAGAAGCAGAAGAAGGAGAAGGAGAAGGTGATGTCTGGAGGGTGAATCAGAAGAAGCAGAAGAAGGAGAAGGAGAAGATGAAGTCTGGAGGGTGAATCAGAAGAAGTAGAAGAAGGAGAAGGAGAAGGTGAGGTCTGGAGGGTGAATCAGAAGAAGCAGAAGAAGGAGAAGGAGAAGGTGATGTCTGAAGGGTGAATCAGAAGAAGCAGAAGAAGGAGAAGGAGAAGATGAAGTCTGGAGGGTGAATCAGAAGAAGCAGAAGAAGGAGAAGGAGAAGGTGAAGTCTGGAGGGTGAATCAGAAGAAGCAGAAGAAGGAGAAGGAGAAGGTGAAGTCTGGAGGGTGAATCAGAAGAAGTAGAAGAAGGAGAAGGAGAAGGTGAAGTCTGGAGGGTGAATCAGAAGAAGTAGAAGAAGGAGAAGGAGAAGATGAAGTCTGGAGGGTGAATCAGAAGAAGCAGAAGAAGGAGAAGGAGAAGGTGAAGTCTGGAGGGTGAATCAGAAGAAGCAGAAGAAGGAGAAGGAGAAGATGAAGTCTGGCGGGTGAATCAGAAGAAGTAGAAGAAGGAGAAGGAGAAGGTGAAGTCTGGAGGGTGAATCAGAAGAAGCAGAAGAAGGAGAAGGAGAAGGTGAAGACTGGAGGGTGAATCAGAAGAAGCAGAAGAAGGAGAAGGAGAAGGTGAAGTCTGGAGGGTGAATCAGAAGAAGCAGAATAAGGAGAAGGAGAAGGTGAAGTCTGGAGGGTGAATCAGAAGAAGCAGAAGAAGGAGAAGGAGAAGGTGAAGTCTGGAGGGTGAATCAGAAGAAGTAGAAGAAGGAGAAGGAGAAGGTGAAGTCTGGAGGGTGAAGCAGAAGAAGTAGAAGAAGGAGAAGGAGAAGGTGAAGTCAGGAGGGTGAATCAGAAGAAGTAGAAGAAGGAGAAGGAGAAGGTGAAGTCAGGAGGGTGAATCAGAAGAAGCAGAAGAAGGAGAAGGAGAAGGTGAAGTCTGGAGGGTGAATCAAAAGAAGTAGAAGAAGGAGAAGGAGAAGGTGAAGTCTGGAGGGTGAATCAGAAGAAGTAGAAGAAGGAGAAGGAGAAGGTGAAGTCTGGAGGGTGAATCAGAAGATGCAGAAGAAGGAGAAGGAGAAGGTGAAGTCTGGAGGGTGAATCAGAAGAAGCAGAAGAAGGAGAAGGAGAAGATGAAGTCTGGAGGGTGAATCAGAAGAAGTAGAAGAAGGAGAAGGAGAAGGTGATGTCTGGAGGGTGAATCAGAAGAAGGAGAAGAAGGAGAAGGAGAAGATGAAGTCTGGAGGGTGAATCAGAAGAAGCAGAAGAAGGAGAAGGAGAAGGTGAAGTCTGGAGGGTGAATCAGAAGAAGCAGAAGAAGGAGAAGGAGAAGGTAAAGTTAGGAGGGTGAATCAGAAGAAGCAGAAGAAGGAGAAGGAGAAGGTGAAGTCAGGGGGGTGAAGCAGAAGAAGTAGAAGAAGGAGAAGGTGAAGTCAGGAGGGTGAAGCAGAAGAAGCAGAAGAAGGAGAAGGAGAAGGTGAAGATGGAGGGCGCAGCAGAAGAAGGAGAAGGAGGAGGTGAAGTCTGGAGGGTGAAGCAGAAGAAGCAGAAGAAGGAGAAGGAGAAGGAGAAGGAGAAGTCTGGAGGGTGAATCAGAAGAAGTAGAAGAAGGAGAAGGAGAAGGTGAAGTCTGGAGGGTGAAGCAGAAGAATCAGAAGAAGGAGAAGGAGAAGGTGAAGTCTGGAGGGTGAATCTGAAGAAGTAGAAGAAGGAGAAGGAGAAGGTGAAGTCTGAAGGGTGAATCAGAAGAAGCAGAAGGAGGAGAAGGAGAAGGTGAAGTCTGGAGGGAGAAGCAGAAGAGGTAGAAGAAGGAAAAGGAGAAGGTGAAGTCTGGAGGGTGAATCAGAAGAAGTAGAAGAAGGAGAAGGAGAAGGTGAAGGCTGGAGGGTGAATCAGAAGAAGTAGAAGAAGGAGAAGGAGAAGGTGAAGTCTGGAGGGTGAATCAGAAGAAGCAGAAGAAGGAGAAGGAGAAGGTGAAGTCCGGAGGGTGAATCAGAAGAAGTAGAAGAAGGAGAAGGAGAAGGTGTAGTCTGAAGGGTGATTCAGAAGAAGTAGAAGAAGGAGAAGGAGAACGTGAAGTCAGTAGGGTGAATCAGAAGAAGCAGAAGAAGGAGAAGGAGAAGGTGACGTCTGGAGGGAGAAGCAGAAGAAGTAGAAGAAGGAGAAGGAGATGGTGAAGTCTGGAGGGTGAATCAGAAGAAGTATAAGAAGGAGAAGGAGAAGGTGAAGTCTGGAGGGTGAATCAGAAGAAGTAGAAGAAGGAGAAGGAGAAGGTGAAGTCTGGAGGGTGAATCAGAAGAAGCAGAAGAAGGAGAAGGAGAAGGTGAAGTCTGGAGGGTGAATCAGAAGAAGTAGAAGAAGGAGAAGGAGAAGGTGTAGTCTGGAGGGTGAATCAGAAGAAGTAGACGAAGGAGAAGGAGAAGGTGAAGTCTGGAGGGTGAATCAGAAGAAGCAGAAGAAGGAGAAGGAGTAGGAGAAGTCTGGGGGGTGAATCAGAAGAAGTAGAAGAAGGAGAAGGAGAAGGTGAGGTCTGGAGGGTGAAACAGAAGAAGCAGAAGAAGGAGAAGGAGAAGGTGAAGTCTGAAGGGTGAATCAGAAGAAGCAGAAGAAGGAGAAGGAGAAGGTGAAGTCTGGAGGGTGAATCAGAAGAAGCAGAAGAAGGAGAAGGAGAAGGTGAAGTCTGGAGGGTGAATCAGAAGAAGCAGAAGAAGGAGAAGGAGAAGGTGAAGTCTGGAGGGTGAATCAGAAGAAGTAGAAGAAGGAGAAGGAGAAGGTGAAGTCTGGAGGGTGAATCAGAAGAAGTAGAAGAAGGAGAAGGAGAAGGTGAAGTATGGAGGGTGAATCAGAAGAAGCAGAAGAAGGAGAAGGAGAAGGTGAAGTCTGGAGGGTGAATCAGAAGAAGCAGAATAAGGAGAAGGGGAAGGTGAAGTCTGGAGGGTGAATCAGAAGAAGCAGAAGAAGGAGAAGGAGAAGGTGAAGTCTGGAGGGTGAATCAGAAGAAGTAGAAGAAGGAGAAGGAGAAGGTGAAGTCTGGAGAGTGAAGCAGAAGAAGTAGAAGAAGGAGAAGGAGAAGGTGAAGTCTGGAGGGTGAATCAGAAGAAGTAGAAGAAGGAGAAGGAGCAGGTGAAGTCAGGAGGGTGAATCAGAAGAAGCAGAAGAAGGAGAAGGAGAAGGTGAAGTCTGGAGGGTGAATCAGAAGAATCAGAAAAAGGAGAAGAAGAAGGTGAAGTCTGGAGGGTGAATCAGAAGAAGCAGAAGAAAGAGAAGGAGAAGGTGAAGTCTGGAGGGTGAAGCAGAAGAAGCAGAAGAAGGAAAAGGAGAAGGTGAAGACTGGAGGGTGAATCAGAAGAAGTAGAAGAAGGAGAAGGAGAAGGTGAAGTCAGGAGGGTGAATCAGAAGAAGCAGAAGAAGGAGAAGGAGAAGGTGAAGTCTGGAGGGCGCAGCGTAAGAAGCAGAAGAAGGAGAAGGAGAAGGTGAAGTCTGGAGGGTGAAGCAGAAGAAGCAGAAGAAGGAGAAGGAGAAGGTGAAGTCTGGAGGGTGAATCAGAAGAAGTAGAAGAAGGAGAAGGAGAAGGTGAAGTCAGGAGGGTGAAGCAGAAGAAGCAGAAGAAGGAGAAGGAGAAGGTGAAGTCTGGACGGTGAAGCAGAAGAAGCAGAAGAAGGAGAAGGAGAAGGTGAAGTCTGGAGGGCGAAGCAAAAGAAGCAGAAGAAGGAGAAGGAGAAGGTGAAGTCTGGAGGGTGAATCAGAAGAAGCAGAAGAAGGAGAAGGAGAAGGTGAAGTCTGGAGGGTGAATCAGAAGAAGCAGAAGAAGGAGAAGGAGAAAATGAAGTCTGGAGGGTGAATCAGAAGAAGTAGAAGAAGGAGAAGTAGAAGGTGAGGTCTGGAGGGTGAATCAAAAGAAGCAGAAGAAGGAGAAGGAGAAGGTGAAGTCTGGAGGGTGAATCAGAAGAAGCAGAAGAAGGAGAAGGAGAAGGTGAAGTCAGGGGGGTGAAGCAGAAGAAGTAGAAGAAGGAGAAGAAGAAGGTGAAGTCAGGAGGGTGAAGCAGAAGAAGCAGAAGAAGGAGAAGGAGAAGGTGAATTCTGGAGGGTGCAGCAGAAGAAGCAGAAGAAGGAGAAGGAGAAGTTGAAGTCTGGAGGGTGAAGCAGAAGAAGTAGAAGAAGGAGAAGGAGAAGGTGAAGCCTGGAGGGTGAATCAGAAGAAGTAGAAGAAGGAGAAGGCGAAGGTGAAGTCTGGAGGGTGAATCAGAAGAAACAGAAGAAGGAGAAGGAGAAGGTGAAGTCTGGAGGGTGAATCAGAAGAAGTAGAAGAAGGAGAAGGAGAAGGTGTAGTCTGGAGGGTGAATCAGAAGAAGTAGACGAAGGAGAAGGAGAAGGTGTAGTCTGGAGGGTGAATCAGAAGAAGCAGAAGAAGGAGAAGGAGATGGTGAAGTCTGGAGGGTGAATCAGAAGATGTAGAAGAAGGAGAAGGAGAAGGTGAAGTCTGGAGGGTGAATCAGAAGAAGCAGAAGAAGGAGAAGGAGAAGGTGAAGTCTGGAGGGTGAATCAGAAGAAGTAGAAGGAGGAGAAGGAGAAGGCGAAGTCTGGAGGGTGAATCAGAAGAAGCAGAAGAAGGAGAAGGAGAAGATGAAGTCTGGAGGGTGAATCAGAAGAAGCAGAAGAAGGAGAAGGAGAATATGAAGTCTGGAGGGTGAATCAGAAGAAGTAGAAGAAGGAGAAGGAGAAGGTGAGGTCTGGAGGGTGAATCAGAAGAAGCAGAAGAAGGAGAAGGAGAAGGTGAAGTCTGAAGGGTGAATCAGAAGAAGCAGAAGAAGGAGAAGTAGAAGGTGAAGTCTGGAGAGTGAATCAGAAGAAGTAGAAGAAGGAGAAGGAGAAGGTGAAGTCTGGAGGGCGCAGCGTAAGAAGCAGAAGAAGGAGAAGGAGAAGGTGAAGTCTGGAGGGTGAAGCAGAAGAAGCAGAAGAAGGTGAAGAAGAAGGTGAAGTCTGGAGGGTGAATCAGAAGAAGTAGAAGAAGGAGAAGGAGAAGGTGAAGTCAGGAGGGTGAAGCAGAAGAAGCAGAAGAAGGAGAAGGAGAAGGTGAAGTCTGGACGGTGAAGCAGAAGAAGCAGAAGAAGGAGAAGGAGAAGGTGAAGTCTGGAGGGCGAAGCAAAAGAAGCAGAAGAAGGAGAAGGAGAAGGTGAAGTCTGGAGGGTGAATCAGAAGAAGCAGAAGAAGGAGACGGAGAAGGTGAACTCTGGAGGGTGAATCAGAAGAAGCAGAAGAAGGAGAAGGAGAAAATGAAGTCTGGAGGGTGAATCAGAAGAAGTAGAAGAAGGAGAAGTAGAAGGTGAGGTCTGGAGGGTGAATCAAAAGAAGCAGAAGAAGGAGAAGGAGAAGGTGAAGTCTGGAGGGTGAATCAGAAGAAGCAGAAGAAGGAGAAGGAGAAGGTGAAGTCAGGGGGGTGAAGCAGAAGAAGTAGAAGAAGGAGAAGAAGAAGGTGAAGTCGGGAGGGTGAAGCAGAAGAAGCAGAAGAAGGAGAAGGAGAAGGTGAAGTCTGGAGGGTGTAGCAGAAGAAGCAGAAGAAGGAGAAGGAGAAGTTGAAGTCTGGAGGGTGAAGCAGAAGAAGTAGAAGAAGGAGAAGGAGAAGGTGAAGCCTGGAGGGTGAATCAGAAGAAGTAGAAGAAGGAGAAGGCGAAGGTGAAGTCTGGAGGGTGAATCAGAAGAAACAGAAGAAGGAGAAGGAGAAGGTGAAGTCTGGAGGGTGAATCAGAAGAAGTAGAAGAAGGAGAAGGAGAAGGTGTAGTCTGGAGGGTGAATCAGAAGAAGTAGACGAAGGAGAAGGAGAAGGTGTAGTCTGGAGGGTGAATCAGAAGAAGCAGAAGAAGGAGAAGGAGAAGGTGAAGTCTGGAGGGTGAATCAGAAGATGTAGAAGAAGGAGAAGGAGAAGGTGAAGTCTGGAGGGTGAATCAGAAGAAGCAGAAGAAGGAGAAGGAGAAGGTGAAGTCTGGAGGGTGAACCAGAAGAAGTAGAAGAAGGAGAAGGAGAAGGCGAAGTCTGGAGGGTGAATCAGAAGAAGCAGAAGAAGGAGAAGGAGAAGATGAAGTCTGGAGGGTGAATCAGAAGAAGCAGAAGAAGGAGAAGGAGAATATGAAGTCTGGAGGGTGAATCAGAAGAAGTAGAAGAAGGAGAAGGAGAAGGTGAGGTCTGGAGGGTGAATCAGAAGAAGCAGAAGAAGGAGAAGGAGAAGGTGAAGTCTGAAGGGTGAATCAGAAGAAGCAGAAGAAGGAGAAGGAGAAGGTGAAGTCTGGAGGGTGAATCAGAAGAAGCAGAAGAAGGAGAAGGAGAAGGTGAAGTCTGAAGGGTGAATCAGAAGAAGCAGAAGAAGGAGAAGTAGAAGGTGAAGTCTGGAGAGTGAATCAGAAGAAGTAGAAGAAGGAGAAGGAGAAGGTGAAGTCTGGAGGGTGAAGCAGAAGAAGTAGAAGAAGGAGAAGGAGAAGGTGAAGTCTGGAGGGTGAATCAGAAGAAGCAGAAGAAGGAGAAGGAGAAGGTGAAGTCTGGAGGGTGAATCAGAAGAAGCAGAAGAAGGAGAAGGAGAAGATGAATTCTGGAGGGTGAATCCGAAGAAGTAGAAGAAGGAGAAGGAGAAGGTGAAGTCTGGAGGGTGAATCAGAAGACGCAGAACAAGGAGAAGGAGAAGGTGAAGTCTGGAGGGTGAATCAGAAGAACCAGAAGAAGGAGAAGGAGAAGGTGAAGTCTGGAAGGTGAATCAGAAGAAGTAGAAGAAGGAGAAGGTGAAGGTGAAGTCTGGAGGGTGAAGCAGGAGAAGTAGAAGAAGGAGAAGGGGAAGGTGAAGTCAGGAGGGTGAATCAGAAGAAGTAGAAGAAGGAGAAGGAGAAGGTGAAGTCAGGAGGGTGAATCAAAAGAAGCAGAAGAAGGAGAAGGTGAAGTCTGGAGGGTGAATCAGAAGAAGCAGAAGAAAGAGAAGGAGAAGGTGAAGTCTGGAGGGTGAAGCAGAAGAAGCAGAAGAAGGAGAAGGAGAAGCTGTAGACTGGAGGGTGAATCAGAAGAAGTAGAAGAAGGAGAAGGAGAAGGTGAAGTCTGGAGGGTGAATCAGAAGAAGTAGAAAAAGGAGAAGGAGAAGGTGAAGTCTGGAGGGTGAACCAGAAGAAGTAGAAGAAGGAGAAGGAGAAGGTGAAGTCTGGAGGGTGAATCTGAAGATGCAGAAGAAGGAGAAGGAGAAGATGAAGTCTGGAGGGTGAATCAGAAGAAGTAGAAGAAGGAGAAGGAGAAGGTGAAGTCAGGAGGGTGAATCAGAAGAAGCAGAAGAAGGAGAAGGAGAAGGTTAAGTTAGGAGGGTGAATCAGTAGAAGCAGAAGAAGGAGAAGGAGAAGGTGAAGTCAGGGGGGTGAAGCAGAAGAAGTAGAAGAAGGAGAAGGAGAAGGTGTAGTCTGGAGGGTGAATCAGAAGAAGTAGACGAAGGAGAAGGAGAAGGTGTAGTCTGGAGGGTGAATCAGAAGAAGCAGAAGAAGGAGAAGGAGAAGGTGAAGTCTGGAGGGTGAATCAGAAGATGTAGAAGAAGGAGAAGGAGAAGGTGAAGTCTGGAGGGTGAATCAGAAGAAGCAGAAGAAGGAGAAGGAGAAGGTGAAGTCTGGAGGGTGAATCAGAAGAAGTAGAAGAAGGAGAAGGAGAAGGCGAAGTCTGGAGGGTGAATCAGAAGAAGCAGAAGAAGGAGAAGGAGAAGATGAAGTCTGGAGGGTGAATCAGAAGAAGCAGAAGAAGGAGAAGGAGAATATGAAGTCTGGAGGGTGAATCAGAAGAAGTAGAAGAAGGAGAAGGAGAAGGTGAGGTCTGGAGGGTGAATCAGAAGAAGCAGAAGAAGGAGAAGGAGAAGGTGAAGTCTGAAGGGTGAATCAGAAGAAGCAGAAGAAGGAGAAGGAGAAGGTGAAGTCTGGAGGGTGAATCAGAAGAAGCAGAAGAAGGAGAAGGAGAAGGTGAAGTCTGAAGGGTGAATCAGAAGAAGCAGAAGAAGGAGAAGTAGAAGGTGAAGTCTGGAGAGTGAATCAGAAGAAGTAGAAGAAGGAGAAGGAGAAGGTGAAGTCTGGAGGGCGCAGCGTAAGAAGCAGAAGAAGGAGAAGGAGAAGGTGAAGTCTGGAGGGTGAAGCAGAAGAAGCAGAAGAAGGAGAAGGAGAAGGTGAAGTCTGGAGGGTGAATCAGAAGAAGTAGAAGAAGGAGAAGGAGAAGGTGAAGTCAGGAGGGTGAAGCAGAAGAAGCAGAAGAAGGAGAAGGAGAAGGTGAAGTCTGGACGGTGAAGCAGAAGAAGCAGAAGAAGGAGAAGGAGAAGGTGAAGTCTGGAGGGCGAAGCAAAAGAAGCAGAAGAAGGAGAAGGAGAAGGTGAAGTCTGGAGGGTGAATCAGAAGAAGCAGAAGAAGGAGAAGGCGAAGGTGAAGTCTGGAGGGTGAATCAGAAGAAGCAGAAGAAGGAGAAGGAGAAAATGAAGTCTGGAGGGTGAATCAGAAGAAGTAGAAGAAGGAGAAGTAGAAGGTGAGGTCTGGAGGGTGAATCAAAAGGAGCAGAAGAAGGAGAAGGAGAAGGTGAAGTCTGGAGGGTGAATCAGAAGAAGCAGAAGAAGGAGAAGGAGAAGGTGAAGTCAGGGGGGTGAAGCAGAAGAAGTAGAAGAAGGAGAAGAAGAAGGTGAAGTCAGGAGGGTGAAGCAGAAGAAGCAGAAGAAGGAGAAGGAGAAGGTGAAGTCTGGAGGGTGCAGCAGAAGAAGCAGAAGAAGGAGAAGGAGAAGTTGAAGTCTGGAGGGTGAAGCAGAAGAAGTAGAAGAAGGAGAAGGAGAAGGTGAAGCCTGGAGGGTGAATCAGAAGAAGTAGAAGAAGGAGAAGGCGAAGGTGAAGTCTGGAGGGTGAATCAGAAGAAACAGAAGAAGGAGAAGGAGAAGGTGAAGTCTGAAGGGTGAATCAGAAGAAGCAGAAGAAGGAGAAGGAGAAGGTGTAGTCTGGAGGGTGAATCAGAAGAAGCAGAAGAAGGAGAAGGAGAAGGTGAAGTCTGGAGGGTGAATCAGAAGATGTAGAAGAAGGAGAAGGAGAAGGTGAAGTCTGGAGGGTGAATCAGAAGAAGCAGAAGAAGGAGAAGGAGAAGGTGAAGTCTGGAGGGTGAATCAGAAGAAGTAGAAGAAGGAGAAGGAGAAGGCGAAGTCTGGAGGGTGAATCAGAAGAAGCAGAAGAAGGAGAAGGAGAAGATGAAGTCTGGAGGGTGAATCAGAAGAAGCAGAAGAAGGAGAAGGAGAATATGAAGTCTGGAGGGTGAATCGGAAGAAGTAGAAGAAGGAGAAGGAGAAGGTGAGGTCTGGAGGGTGAATCAGAAGAAGCAGAAGAAGGAGAAGGAGAAGGTGAAGTCTGAAGGGTGAATCAGAAGAAGCAGAAGAAGGAGAAGGAGAAGGTGAAGTCTGGAGGGTGAATCAGAAGAAGCAGAAGAAGGAGAAGGAGAAGTTGAAGTCTGAAGGGTGAATCAGAAGAAGCAGAAGAAGGAGAAGTAGAAGGTGAAGTCTGGAGAGTGAATCAGAAGAAGTAGAAGAAGGAGAAGGAGAAGGTGAAGTCTGGAGGGTGAAGCAGAAGAAGTAGAAGAAGGAGAAGGAGAAGGTGAAGTCTGGAGGGTGAATCAGAAGAAGCAGAAGAAGGAGAAGGAGAAGGTGAAGTCTGGAGGGCGAATCAGAAGAAGCAGAAGAAGGAGAAGGAGAAGATGAAGTCTGGAGGGTGAATCCGAAGAAGTAGAAGAAGGAGAAGGAGAAGGTGAAGTCTGGAGGGTGAATCAGAAGACGCAGAACAAGGAGATGGAGAAGGTGAAGTCTGGAGGGTGAATCAGAAGAAGCAGAAGAAGGAGAAGGAGAAGGTGAAGTCTGGAAGGTGAATCAGAAGAAGTAGAAGAAGGAGAAGGTGAAGGTGAAGTCTGGAGGGTGAAGCAGGAGAAGTAGAAGAAGGAGAAGGAGAAGGTGAAGTCAGGAGGGTGAATCAGAAGAAGTAGAAGAAGGAGAAGGAGAAGGTGAAGTCAGGAGGGTGAATCAAAAGAAGCAGAAGAAGGAGAAGGAGAAGGTGAAGTCTGGAGGGTGAATCAGAAGAATCAGAAGAAGGAGAAGGTGAAGTCTGGAGGGTGAATCAGAAGAAGCAGAAGAAAGAGAAGGAGAAGGTGAAGTCTGGAGGGTGAAGCAGAAGAAGCAGAAGAAGGAGAAGGAGAAGGTGTAGACTGGAGGGTGAATCAGAAGAAGTAGAAGAAGGAGAAGGAGAAGGTGAAGTCTGGAGGGTGAATCAGAAGAAGTAGAAAAAGGAGAAGGAGAAGGTGAAGTCTGGAGGGTGAATCAGAAGAAGTAGAAGAAGGAGAAGGAGAAGGTGAAGTCAGGAGGGTGAATCAGAAGAAGCAGAAGAAGGAGAAGGAGAAGGTTAAGTTAGGAGGGTGAATCAGTAGAAGCAGAAGAAGGAGAAGGAGAAGGTGAAGTCAGGGGGGTGAAGCAGAAGAAGTAGAAGAAGGAGAAGGAGAAGGTGAAGTCTGGAGGGTGAATCAGAAGAAGCAGAAGAAGGAGAAGGAGAAGGTGAAGACTGGAGGGTGAATCAGAAGAAGTAGAAGAAGGAGAAGGAGAAGGTGAAGTCTGGATGGTGAATCAGAAGAAGTAGAAAAAGGAGAAGGAGAAGGCGAAGTCTGGAGGGTGAATCAGAAGAAGCAGAAGAAGGAGAAGGAGAAGATGAAGTCTGGAGGTTGAATCAGAAGAAGCAGAAGAAGGAGAAGGAGAAGATGAAGTCTGGAGGGTGAATCAGAAGAAGTAGAAGAAGGAGAAGGAGAAGGTGAGGTCTGGAGGGTGAATCAGAAGAAGCAGAAGAAGGAGAAGGAGAAGGTGAAGTCTGAAGGGTGAATCAGAAGAAGCAGAAGAAGGAGAAGGAGAAGGTGAAGTCTGGAGGGTGAATCAGAAGAAGCAGAAGAAGGAGAAGGAGAAGGTGAAGTCTGGAGGGTGAATCAGAAGAAGCAGAAGAAGGAGAAGGAGAAGGTGAAGTCTGGAGGGTGAATCAGAAGAAGTAGAAGAAGGAGAAGGAGAAGCTGAAGTCTGGAGGGTGAATCAGAAGAAGTAGAAGAAGGAGAAGGAGAAGGTTAAGTCTGGAGGGTGAATCAGAAGAAGCAGAAGAAGGAGAATGAGAAGATGAAGTCTGGAGGGTGAATCAGAAGAAGTAGAAGAAGGAGAAGGATAAGGTGAAGTCTGGAGGGTGAATCAGAAGAAGCAGAACAAGGAGAAGGAGAAGGTGAAGTCTGGTGGGTGAATCAGAAGAAGTAGAAAAAGGAGAAGGAGAAGGCGAAGTCTGGAGGGTGAATCAGAAGAAGCAGAAGAAGGAGAAGGAGAAGATGAAGTCTGGAGGGTGAATCAGAAGAAGCAGAAGAAGGAGAAGGAGAAGATGAAGTCTGGAGGGTGAATCAGAAGAAGTAGAAGAAGGAGAAGGAGAAGGTGAGGTCTGGAGGGTGAATCAGAAGAAGCAGAAGAAGGAGAAGGAGAAGGTGAAGTCTGAAGGGTGAATCAGAAGAAGCAGAAGAAGGAGAAGGAGAAGGTGAAGTCTGGAGGGTGAATCAGAAGAAGCAGAAGAAGGAGAAGGAGAAGGTGAAGTCTGGAGGGTGAATCAGAAGAAGCAGAAGAAGGAGAAGGAGAAGGTGAAGTCTGGAGGGTGAATCAGAAGAAGTAGAAGAAGGAGAAGGAGAAGCTGAAGTCTGGAGGGTGAATCAGAAGAAGTAGAAGAAGGAGAAGGAGAAGGTTAAGTCTGGAGGGTGAATCAGAAGAAGCAGAAGAAGGAGAAGGTGAAGTCTGGAGGGTGAATCAGAAGAAGCAGACGAAGGAGAATGAGAAGATGAAGTCTGGAGGGTGAATCAGAAGAAGTAGAAGAAGGAGAAGGAAAAGGTGAAGTCTGGAAGGTGAATCAGAAGAAGCAGAACAAGGAGAAGGAGAAGGTGAAGTCTGGAGGGTGAAACAGAAGAAGAAGAAGAAGGAGAAGGAGAAGGTGAAGTCTGGAGGGTGAATCAGAAGAAGCAGAATAAGGAGAAGGAGAAGGTGAAGTCTGGAGGGTGAATCAGAAGAAGCAGAAGAAGGAGAAGCAGAAGGTGAAGTCTGGAGGGTGAATCAGAAGAAGTAGAAGAAGGAGAAGGAGAAGGTGAAGTCCGGCGGGTGAAGCAGAAGAAGTAGAAGAAGGAGAAGGAGAAGGTGAAGTCAGCAGGGTGAATCAGAAGAAGTAGAAGAAGGAGAAGGAGAAGGTGAAGTCAGGAGGGTGAATCAGAAGAAGCAGAAGAAGGAGAAGGAGAAGGTGAAGTCTGGAGGGTGAATCAGAAGAAGCAGAAGAAGGAGAAGGAGAAGATGAATTCTGGAGGGTGAATCCGAAGAAGTAGAAGAAGGAGAATGAGAAGGTGAAGTCTGGAGGGTGAATCAGAAGACACAGAACAAGGAGAAGGAGAAGGTGAAGTCTGGAGGGTGAATCAGAAGAAGCAGAAGAAGGAGAAGGAGAAGGTGAAGTCTGGAAGGTGAATCAGAAGAAGTAGAAGAAGGAGAAGGTGAAGGTGAAGTCTGGAGGGTGAAGCAGGAGAAGTAGAAGAAGGAGAAGGGGAAGGTGAAGTCAGGAGGGTGAATCAGAAGAAGTAGAAGAAGGAGAAGGAGAAGGTGAAGTCAGGAGGGTGAATCAAAAGAAGCAGAAGAAGGAGAAGGTGAAGTCTGGAGGGTGAATCAGAAGAATCAGAAGAAGGAGAAGGAGAAGGTGAAGTCTGGAGGGTGAATCAGAAGAAGCAGAAGAAAGAGAAGGAGAAGGTGAAGTCTGGAGGGTGAAGCAGAAGAAGCAGAAGAAGGAGAAGGAGAAGCTGTAGACTGGAGGGTGAATCAGAAGAAGTAGAAGAAGGAGAAGGAGAAGGTGAAGTCTGGAGGGTGAATCAGAAGAAGTAGAAAAAGGAGAAGGAGAAGGTGAAGTCTGGAGGGTGAACCAGAAGAAGTAGAAGAAGGAGAAGGAGAAGGTGAAGTCTGGAGGGTGAATCTGAAGATGCAGAAGAAGGAGAAGGAGAAGATGAAGTCTGGAGGGTGAATCAGAAGAAGTAGAAGAAGGAGAAGGAGAAGGTGAAGTCAGGAGGGTGAATCAGAAGAAGCAGAAGAAGGAGAAGGAGAAGGTTAAGTTAGGAGGGTGAATCAGTAGAAGCAGAAGAAGGAGAAGGAGAAGGTGAAGTCAGGGGGGTGAAGCAGAAGAAGTAGAAGAAGGAGAAGGAGAAGGTGTAGTCTGGAGGGTGAATCAGAAGAAGTAGACGAAGGAGAAGGAGAAGGTGTAGTCTGGAGGGTGAATCAGAAGAAGCAGAAGAAGGAGAAGGAGAAGGTGAAGTCTGGAGGGTGAATCAGAAGATGTAGAAGAAGGAGAAGGAGAAGGTGAAGTCTGGAGGGTGAATCAGAAGAAGCAGAAGAAGGAGAAGGAGAAGGTGAAGTCTGGAGGGTGAATCAGAAGAAGTAGAAGAAGGAGAAGGAGAAGGCGAAGTCTGGAGGGTGAATCAGAAGAAGCAGAAGAAGGAGAAGGAGAAGATGAAGTCTGGAGGGTGAATCAGAAGAAGCAGAAGAAGGAGAAGGAGAATATGAAGTCTGGAGGGTGAATCAGAAGAAGTAGAAGAAGGAGAAGGAGAAGGTGAGGTCTGGAGGGTGAATCAGAAGAAGCAGAAGAAGGAGAAGGAGAAGGTGAAGTCTGAAGGGTGAATCAGAAGAAGCAGAAGAAGGAGAAGGGGAAGGTGAAGTCTGGAGGGTGAATCAGAAGAAGCAGAAGAAGGAGAAGGAGAAGGTGAAGTCTGAAGGGTGAATCAGAAGAAGCAGAAGAAGGAGAAGTAGAAGGTGAAGTCTGGAGAGTGAATCAGAAGAAGTAGAAGAAGGAGAAGGAGAAGGTGAAGTCTGGAGGGCGCAGCGTAAGAAGCAGAAGAAGGAGAAGGAGAAGGTGAAGTCTGGAGGGTGAAGCAGAAGAAGCAGAAGAAGGAGAAGGAGAAGATGAAGTCTGGAGGGTGAATCAGAAGAAGTAGAAGAAGGAGAAGGAGAAGGTGAAGTCAGGAGGGTGAAGCAGAAGAAGCAGAAGAAGGAGAAGGAGAAGGTGAAGTCTGGACGGTGAAGCAGAAGAAGCAGAAGAAGGAGAAGGAGAAGGTGAAGTCTGGAGGGCGAAGCAAAAGAAGCAGAAGAAGGAGAAGGAGAAGGTGAAGTCTGGAGGGTGAATCAGAAGAAGCAGAAGAAGGAGAAGGAGAAGGTGAAGTCTGGAGGGTGAATCAGAAGAAGCAGAAGAAGGAGAAGGAGAAAATGAAGTCTGGAGGGTGAATCAGAAGAAGTAGAAGAAGGAGAAGTAGAAGGTGAGGTCTGGAGGGTGAATCAAAAGGAGCAGAAGAAGGAGAAGGAGAAGGTGAAGTCTGGAGGGTGAATCAGAAGAAGCAGAAGAAGGAGAAGGGGAAGGTGAAGTCAGGGGGGTGAAGCAGAAGAAGTAGAAGAAGGAGAAGAAGAAGGTGAAGTCAGGAGGGTGAAGCAGAAGAAGCAGAAGAAGGAGAAGGAGAAGGTGAAGTCTGGAGGGTGCAGCAGAAGAAGCAGAAGAAGGAGAAGGAGAAGTTGAAGTCTGGAGGGTGAAGCAGAAGAAGTAGAAGAAGGAGAAGGAGAAGGTGAAGCCTGGAGGGTGAATCAGAAGAAGTAGAAGAAGGAGAAGGCGAAGGTGAAGTCTGGAGGGTGAATCAGAAGAAACAGAAGAAGGAGAAGGAGAAGGTGAAGTCTGGAGGGTGAATCAGAAGAAGTAGAAGAAGGAGAAGGAGAAGGTGTAGTCTGGAGGGTGAATCAGAAGAAGTAGACGAAGGAGAAGGAGAAGGTGTAGTCTGGAGGGTGAATCAGAAGAAGCAGAAGAAGGAGAAGGAGAAGGTGAAGTCTGGAGGGTGAATCAGAAGATGTAGAAGAAGGAGAAGGAGAAGGTGAAGTCTGGAGGGTGAATCAGAAGAAGCAGAAGAAGGAGAAGGAGAAGGTGAAGTCTGGAGGGTGAATCAGAAGAAGTAGAAGAAGGAGAAGGAGAAGGCGAAGTCTGGAGGGTGAATCAGAAGAAGCAGAAGAAGGAGAAGGAGAAGATGAAGTCTGGAGGGTGAATCAGAAGAAGCAGAAGAAGGAGAAGGAGAATATGAAGTCTGGAGGGTGAATCAGAAGAAGTAGAAGAAGGAGAAGGAGAAGGTGAGGTCTGGAGGGTGAATCAGAAGAAGCAGAAGAAGGAGAAGGAGAAGGTGAAGTCTGAAGGGGGAATCAGAAGAAGCAGAAGAAGGAGAAGGAGAAGGTGAAGTCTGGAGGGTGAATCAGAAGAAGCAGAAGAAGGAGAAGGAGAAGGTGAAGTCTGAAGGGTGAATCAGAAGAAGCAGAAGAAGGAGAAGTAGAAGGTGAAGTCTGGAGAGTGAATCAGAAGAAGTAGAAGAAGGAGAAGGAGAAGGTGAAGTCTGGAGGGTGAAGCAGAAGAAGTAGAAGAAGGAGAAGGAGAAGGTGAAGTCTGGAGGGTGAATCAGCAGAAGCAGAAGAAGGAGAAGGAGAAGGTGAAGTCTGGAGGGCGAATCAGAAGAAGCAGAAGAAGGAGAAGGAGAAGATGAAGTCTGGAGGGTGAATCCGAAGAAGTAGAAGAAGGAGAAGGAGAAGGTGAAGTCTGGAGGGTGAATCAGAAGACGCAGAACAAGGAGATGGAGAAGGTGAAGTCTGGAGGGTGAATCAGAAGAAGCAGAAGAAGGAGAAGGAGAAGGTGAAGTCTGGAAGCTGAATCAGAAGAAGTAGAAGAAGGAGAAGGTGAAGGTGAAGTCTGGAGGGTGAAGCAGGAGAAGTAGAAGAAGGAGAAGGAGAAGGTGAAGTCAGGAGGGTGAATCAGAAGAAGTAGAAGAAGGAGAAGGAGAAGGTGAAGTCAGGAGGGTGAATCAAAAGAAGCAGAAGAAGGAGAAGGAGAAGGTGAAGTCTGGAGGGTGAATCAGAAGAATCAGAAGAAGGAGAATGAGAAGATGAAGTCTGGAGGGTGAATCAGAAGAAGTAGAAGAAGGAGAAGGATAAGGTGAAGTCTGGAGGGTGAATCAGAAGAAGCAGAACAAGGAGAAGGAGAAGGTGAAGTCTGGTGGGTGAATCAGAAGAAGTAGAAAAAGGAGAAGGAGAAGGCGAAGTCTGGAGGGTGAATCAGAAGAAGCAGAAGAAGGAGAAGGAGAAGATGAAGTCTGGAGGGTGAATCAGAAGAAGCAGAAGAAGGAGAAGGAGAAGATGAAGTCTGGAGGGTGAATCAGAAGAAGTAGAAGAAGGAGAAGGAGAAGGTGAGGTCTGGAGGGTGAATCAGAAGAAGCAGAAGAAGGAGAAGGAGAAGGTGAAGTCTGAAGGGTGAATCAGAAGAAGCAGAAGAAGGAGAAGGAGAAGGTGAAGTCTGGAGGGTGAATCAGAAGAAGCAGAAGAAGGAGAAGGAGAAGGTGAAGTCTGGAGGGTGAATCAGAAGAAGCAGAAGAAGGAGAAGGAGAAGGTGAAGTCTGGAGGGTGAATCAGAAGAAGTAGAAGAAGGAGAAGGAGAAGCTGAAGTCTGGAGGGTGAATCAGAAGAAGTAGAAGAAGGAGAAGGAGAAGGTTAAGTCTGGAGGGTGAATCAGAAGAAGCAGAAGAAGGAGAAGGTGAAGTCTGGAGGGTGAATCAGAAGAAGCAGACGAAGGAGAATGAGAAGATGAAGTCTGGAGGGTGAATCAGAAGAAGTAGAAGAAGGAGAAGGAAAAGGTGAAGTCTGGAAGGTGAATCAGAAGAAGCAGAACAAGGAGAAGGAGAAGGTGAAGTCTGGAGGGTGAAACAGAAGAAGAAGAAGAAGGAGAAGGAGAAGGTGAAGTCTGGAGGGTGAATCAGAAGAAGCAGAATAAGGAGAAGGAGAAGGTGAAGTCTGGAGGGTGAATCAGAAGAAGCAGAAGAAGGAGAAGCAGAAGGTGAAGTCTGGAGGGTGAATCAGAAGAAGTAGAAGAAGGAGAAGGAGAAGGTGAAGTCCGGCGGGTGAAGCAGAAGAAGTAGAAGAAGGAGAAGGAGAAGGTGAAGTCAGCAGGGTGAATCAGAAGAAGTAGAAGAAGGAGAAGGAGAAGGTGAAGTCAGGAGGGTGAATCAGAAGAAGCAGAAGAAGGAGAAGGAGAAGGTGAAGTCTGGAGGGTGAATCAGAAGAATCAGAAGAAGGAGAAGGAGAAGGTGAAGTCAGGAGTGTGAATCAGAAGAAGCAGAAGAAAGAGAAGGAGAAGGTGAAGTCTGGAGGGTGAAGCAGAAGAAGCAGAAGAAGGAGAAGGAGAAGGTGAAGACTGGAGGGTGAATCAGAAGAAGTAGAAGAAGGAGAAGGAGAAGTTGAAGTCTGGAGGGTGAATCAGAAGAAGTAGAAGATGGAGAAGGAGAAGGTGAAGTCTGGAGGGTGAATCAGAAGAAGCAGAAGAAGGAGAAGGAGAAGGTGAAGTCTGGAGGGTGAATCAGAAGAAGCAGAAGAAGGAGAAGGAGAAGATGAAGTCTGGAGGGTGAATCAGAAGAAGTAGAAGAAGGAGAAGGAGAAGGTGAGGTCTGGAGGGTGAATCAGAAGAAGCAGAAGAAGGAGAAGGAGAAGGTAAAGTC
Source organism: Somniosus microcephalus (assembly GCF_052327205.1). Taxonomy (NCBI): domain Eukaryota; kingdom Metazoa; phylum Chordata; class Chondrichthyes; order Squaliformes; family Somniosidae; genus Somniosus; species Somniosus microcephalus. Next base: position 255,360 of record NW_028225592.1, read on the forward strand.
TGGATAGTGAATCAGAAGAAGCAGAAGAAGGAGAAGGAGAAGGTGAAGTCTGGAGGGTGAATCAGAAGAAGCAGAAGAAGGATAAGGAGAAGGTGAAGTCTGGAGGGTGAATCAGAAGAAGCAGAATAAGGAGAAGGAGAAGGTGAAGTCTGGAGAGTGAATCAGAAGAAGTAGAAGATGAGAAGGAGAAGGTGAAGTCTGGAGGGTGAATCAGAAGAAGCAGAAGATGGAGAAGGAGAAGGTGAAGTCTGGAGGGTGAATCAGAAGAAGCAGAATAAGGAGAAGGAGAAGGTTAAGTCTGGAGGGTGAATCAGAAGAAGCAGAAGAAGGAGAAGGTGAAGTCTGGAGGGTGAATCAGAAGAAGCAGAAGAAGGAGAATGAGAAGATGAAGTCTGGAGGGTGAATCAGAAGAAGTAGAAGAAGGAGAAGGATAAGGTGAAGTCTGGAGGGTGAATCAGAAGAAGCAGAACAAGGAGAAGGAGAAGGTGAAGTCTGGTGGGTGAATCAGAAGAAGTAGAAGAAGGAGAAGGAGAAGGCGAAGTCTGGAGGGTGAATCAGAAGAAGCAGAAGAAGGAGAAGGAGAAGATGAAGTCTGGAGGGTGAATCAGAAGAAGCAGAAGAAGGAGAAGGAGAAGATGAAGTCTGGAGGGTGAATCAGAAGAAGTAGAAGAAGGAGAAGGAGAAGGTGAGGTCTGGAGGGTGAATCAGAAGAAGCAGAAGAAGGAGAAGGAGAAGGTGAAGTCTGAAGGGTGAATCAGAAGAAGCAGAAGAAGGAGAAGGAGAAGGTGAAGTCTGGAGGGTGAATCAGAAGAAGCAGAAGAAGGAGAAGGAGAAGGTGAAGTCTGGAGGGTGAATCAGAAGAAGCAGAAGAAGGAGAAGGAGAAGGTGAAGTCTGGAGGGTGAATCAGAAGAAGTAGAAGAAGGAGAAGGAGAAGCTGAAGTCTGGAGGGTGAATCAGAAGAAGCAGAAGAAGGAGAAGCAGAAGGTGAAGTCTGGAGGGTGAATCAGAAGAAGTAGAAGAAGGAGAAGGAGAAGGTGAAGTCCGGCGGGTGAAGCAGAAGAAGTAGAAGAAGGAGAAGGAGAAGGTGAAGTCAGCAGGGTGAATCAGAAGAAGTAGAAGAAGGAGAAGGAGAAGGTGAAGTCAGGAGGGTGAATCAGAAGAAGCAGAAGAAGGAGAAGGAGAAGGTGAAGTCTGGAGGGTGAATCAGAAGAATCAGAAGAAGGAGAAGGAGAAGGTGAAGTCAGGAGGGTGAATCAGAAGAAGCAGAAGAAAGAGAAGGAGAAGGTGAAGTCTGGAGGGTGAAGCAGAAGAAGCAGAAGAAGGAGAAGGAGAAGGTGAAGACTGGAGGGTGAATCAGAAGAAGTAGAAGAAGGAGAAGGAGAAGTTGAAGTCTGGAGGGTGAATCAGAAGAAGTAGAAGATGGAGAAGGAGAAGGTGAAGTCTGGAGGGTGAATCAGAAGAAGCAGAAGAAGGAGAAGGAGAAGGTGAAGTCTGGAGGGTGAATCAGAAGAAGCAGAAGAAGGAGAAGGAGAAGATGAAGTCTGGAGGGTGAATCAGAAGAAGTAGAAGAAGGAGAAGGAGAAGGTGAGGTCTGGAGGGTGAATCAGAAGAAGCAGAAGAAGGAGAAGGAGAAGGTAAAGTCTGGATAGTGAATCAGAAGAAGCAGAAGAAGGAGAAGGAGAAGGTGAAGTCTGGAGGGTGAATCAGAAGAAGCAGAAGAAGGATAAGGAGAAGGTGAAGTCTGGAGGGTGAATCAGAAGAAGCAGAATAAGGAGAAGGAGAAGGTGAAGTCTGGAGAGTGAATCAGAAGAAGTAGAAGATGAGAAGGAGAAGGTGAAGTCTGGAGGGTGAATCAGAAGAAGCAGAAGATGGAGAAGGAGAAGGTGAAGTCTGGAGGGTGAATCAGAAGAAGCAGAATAAGGAGAAGGAGAAGGTTAAGTCTGGAGGGTGAATCAGAAGAAGCAGAAGAAGGAGAAGGTGAAGTCTGGAGGGTGAATCAGAAGAAGCAGAAGAAGGAGAATGAGAAGATGAAGTCTGGAGGGTGAATCAGAAGAAGTAGAAGAAGGAGAAGGATAAGGTGAAGTCTGGAGGGTGAATCAGAAGAAGCAGAACAAGGAGAAGGAGAAGGTGAAGTCTGGTGGGTGAATCAGAAGAAGTAGAAGAAGGAGAAGGAGAAGGCGAAGTCTGGAGGGTGAATCAGAAGAAGCAGAAGAAGGAGAAGGAGAAGATGAAGTCTGGAGGGTGAATCAGAAGAAGCAGAAGAAGGAGAAGGAGAAGATGAAGTCTGGAGGGTGAATCAGAAGAAGTAGAAGAAGGAGAAGGAGAAGGTGAGGTCTGGAGGGTGAATCAGAAGAAGCAGAAGAAGGAGAAGGAGAAGGTGAAGTCTGAAGGGTGAATCAGAAGAAGCAGAAGAAGGAGAAGGAGAAGGTGAAGTCTGGAGGGTGAATCAGAAGAAGCAGAAGAAGGAGAAGGAGAAGGTGAAGTCTGGAGGGTGAATCAGAAGAAGCAGAAGAAGGAGAAGGAGAAGGTGAAGTCTGGAGGGTGAATCAGAAGAAGTAGAAGAAGGAGAAGGAGAAGCTGAAGTCTGGAGGGTGAATCAGAAGAAGCAGAAGAAGGAGAAGCAGAAGGTGAAGTCTGGAGGGTGAATCAGAAGAAGTAGAAGAAGGAGAAGGAGAAGGTGAAGTCCGGCGGGTGAAGCAGAAGAAGTAGAAGAAGGAGAAGGAGAAGGTGAAGTCAGCAGGGTGAATCAGAAGAAGTAGAAGAAGGAGAAGGAGAAGGTGAAGTCAGGAGGGTGAATCAGAAGAAGCAGAAGAAGGAGAAGGAGAAGGTGAAGTCTGGAGGGTGAATCAGAAGAATCAGAAGAAGGAGAAGGAGAAGGTGAAGTCAGGAGGGTGAATCAGAAGAAGCAGAAGAAAGAGAAGGAGAAGGTGAAGTCTGGAGGGTGAAGCAGAAGAAGCAGAAGAAGGAGAAGGAGAAGGTGAAGACTGGAGGGTGAATCAGAAGAAGTAGAAGAAGGAGAAGGAGAAGTTGAAGTCTGGAGGGTGAATCAGAAGAAGTAGAAGATGGAGAAGGAGAAGGTGAAGTCTGGAGGGTGAATCAGAAGAAGCAGAAGAAGGAGAAGGAGAAGGTGAAGTCTGGAGGGTGAATCAGAAGAAGCAGAAGAAGGAGAAGGAGAAGATGAAGTCTGGAGGGTGAATCAGAAGAAGTAGAAGAAGGAGAAGGAGAAGGTGAGGTCTGGAGGGTGAATCAGAAGAAGCAGAAGAAGGAGAAGGAGAAGGTAAAGTCTGGATAGTGAATCAGAAGAAGCAGAAGAAGGAGAAGGAGAAGGTGAAGTCTGGAGGGTGAATCAGAAGAAGCAGAAGAAGGATAAGGAGAAGGTGAAGTCTGGAGGGTGAATCAGAAGAAGCAGAATAAGGAGAAGGAGAAGGTGAAGTCTGGAGAGTGAATCAGAAGAAGTAGAAGATGAGAAGGAGAAGGTGAAGTCTGGAGGGTGAATCAGAAGAAGCAGAAGATGGAGAAGGAGAAGGTGAAGTCTGGAGGGTGAATCAGAAGAAGCAGAATAAGGAGAAGGAGAAGGTTAAGTCTGGAGGGTGAATCAGAAGAAGCAGAAGAAGGAGAAGGTGAAGTCTGGAGGGTGAATCAGAAGAAGCAGAAGAAGGAGAATGAGAAGATGAAGTCTGGAGGGTGAATCAGAAGAAGTAGAAGAAGGAGAAGGATAAGGTGAAGTCTGGAGGGTGAATCAGAAGAAGCAGAACAAGGAGAAGGAGAAGGTGAAGTCTGGTGGGTGAATCAGAAGAAGTAGAAGAAGGAGAAGGAGAAGGCGAAGTCTGGAGGGTGAATCAGAAGAAGCAGAAGAAGGAGAAGGAGAAGATGAAGTCTGGAGGGTGAATCAGAAGAAGCAGAAGAAGGAGAAGGAGAAGATGAAGTCTGGAGGGTGAATCAGAAGAAGTAGAAGAAGGAGAAGGAGAAGGTGAGGTCTGGAGGGTGAATCAGAAGAAGCAGAAGAAGGAGAAGGAGAAGGTGAAGTCTGAAGGGTGAATCAGAAGAAGCAGAAGAAGGAGAAGGAGAAGGTGAAGTCTGGAGGGTGAATCAGAAGAAGCAGAAGAAGGAGAAGGAGAAGGTGAAGTCTGGAGGGTGAATCAGAAGAAGCAGAAGAAGGAGAAGGAGAAGGTGAAGTCTGGAGGGTGATTCAGAAGAAGTAGAAGAAGGAGAAGGAGAAGCTGAAGTCTGGAGGGTGAATCAGAAGAAGTAGAAGAAGGAGAAGGAGAAGGTTAAGTCTGGAGGGTGAATCAGAAGAAGCAGAAGAAGGAGAAGGTGAAGTCTGGAGGGTGAATCAGAAGAAGCAGAAGAAGGAGAATGAGAAGATGAAGTCTGGAGGGTGAATCAGAAGAAGTAGAAGAAGGAGAAGGAAAAGGTGAAGTCTGGAAGGTGAATCAGAAGAAGCAGAACAAGGAGAAGGAGAAGGTGAAGTCTGGAGGGTGAATCAGAAGAAGAAGAAGAAGGAGAAGGAGAAGGTGAAGTCTGGAGGGTGAATCAGAAGAAGCAGAATAAGGAGAAGGAGAAGATGAAGTCTGGAGGGTGAATCAGAAGAAGCAGAAGAAGGAGAAGCAGAAGGTGAAGTCTGGAGGGTGAATCAGAAGAAGTAGAAGAAGGAGAAGGAGAAGGTGAAGTCCGGCGGACGAAGCAGAAGAAGTAGAAGAAGGAGAAGGAGAAGGTGAAGTCAGCAGGGTGAATCAGAAGAAGTAGAAGAAGGAGAAGGAGAAGGTGAAGTCAGGAGGGTGAATCAGAAGAAGCAGAAGAAGGAGAAGGAGAAGGTGAAGTCTGGAGGGTGAATCAGAAGAATCAGAAGAAGGAGAAGGAGAAGGTGAAGTCAGGAGGGTGAATCAGAAGAAGCAGAAGAAAGAGAAGGAGAAGGTGAAGTCTGGAGGGTGAAGCAGAAGAAGCAGAAGAAGGAGAAGGAGAAGGTGAAGACTGGAGGGTGAATCAGAAGAAGTAGAAGAAGGAGAAGGAGAAGTTGAAGTCTGGAGGGTGAATCAGAAGAAGTAGAAGATGGAGAAGGAGAAGGTGAAGTCTGGAGGGTGAATCAGAAGAAGCAGAAGAAGGAGAAGGAGAAGGTGAAGTCTGGAGGGTGAATCAGAAGAAGCAGAAGAAGGAGAAGGAGAAGATGAAGTCTGGAGGGTGAATCAGAAGAAGTAGAAGAAGGAGAAGGAGAAGGTGAGGTCTGGAGGGTGAATCAGAAGAAGCAGAAGAAGGAGAAGGAGAAGGTAAAGTCTGGATAGTGAATCAGAAGAAGCAGAAGAAGGAGAAGGAGAAGGTGAAGTCTGGAGGGTGAATCAGAAGAAGCAGAAGAAGGATAAGGAGAAGGTGAAGTCTGGAGGGTGAATCAGAAGAAGCAGAATAAGGAGAAGGAGAAGGTGAAGTCTGGAGAGTGAATCAGAAGAAGTAGAAGATGAGAAGGAGAAGGTGAAGTCTGGAGGGTGAATCAGAAGAAGCAGAAGATGGAGAAGGAGAAGGTGAAGTCTGGAGGGTGAATCAGAAGAAGCAGAATAAGGAGAAGGAGAAGGTGAAGTCTGGAGGGTGAATCAGAAGAAGTAGAAGATGAGAAGGAGAAGGTGAAGTCTGGAGGGTGAATCAGAAGAAGCAGAAGAAGGAGAAGGAGAAGGTGAAGTCAGGAGGGTGAATCAGAAGAAGCAGAACAAGGAGAAGGAGAAGGTGAAGTCTGGAGGGTGAATCAGAAGAAGCAGAAGAAGGAGAATGAGAAGGTGAAGTCTGGAGGGTGAATCAGAAGAAGCAGTAGAAGGAGAAGGAGAAGGTGAAGTCTGGAGGGTGAATCAGAAGAAGCAGAATATGGAGAAGGAGAAGGTGAAGTCTGGAGGGTGAATCAGAAGAAGCAGAAGAAGGAGAAGGAGAAGGTGAAGTCTGGAGGGTGAATCAGAAGAAGTAGAAGAAGGAGAAGGAGAAGGTGAAGTCTGGAGGGTGAAGCAGAAGAAGTAGAAGAAGGAGAAGGAGAAGGTGAAGTCTGGAGGGTGAATCGGAAGAAGTAGAAGAAGGAGAAGGAGAAGATGAAGTCAGGAGGGTGAATCAGAAGAAGCAGAAGAAGGAGAAGGAGAAGGTGAAGTCTGGAGGGTGAATCAGAAGAATCAGAAGAAGGAGAAGGAGAAGGTGAAGTCTGGAGGGTGAATCAGAAGAAGCAGAAGAAAGAGAAGGAGAAGGTGATGTCTGGAGGGTGAAGCAGAAGAAGCAGAAGAAGGAAAAGGAGAAGGTGAAGACTGGAGGGTGAATCAGAAGAAGTAGAAGAAGGAGAAGGAGAAGGTGAAGTCTGGAGGGTGAATCAGAAGAAGTAGAAGAAGGAAAAGGAGAAGGTGAAGTCTGGAGGCTGAATCAGAAGAAGTAGAAGAAGGAGAAGGAGAAGGTGAAGTCTGGAGGTTGACTCAGAAGAAGCAGAAGAAGGAGAAGGAGAAGGTGAAGTCTGGAGGGTGAATCAGAAGAAGCAGAAGAAGGAGTAGAAGAAGATGAAGTCTGGAGGGTGAATCAGAAGAAGTAGAAGAAGGAGAAGGAGAAGTTGAGGTCTGGAGGGTGAATCAGAAGAAGCAGAAGAAGGAGAAGGAGAAGGTGAAGTCTGGAGGGTGAATCAGAAGAAGCAGAAGAAGGAGAAGGAGATGGTGAAGTCTGGAGGGTGAATCAGAAGAAGCAGAAGAAGGAGAAGGAGAAGGTGAAGTCAGGAGGGTGAATCAGAAGAAGCAGAAGAAGGAGAAAGAGAAGGTGAAGTTAGGAGGGTGAATCAGAAGAAGCAGAAAAAGGAGAAGGAGAAGGTGAAGTCAGGGGGGTGAAGCAGAAGAAGTAGAAGAAGGAGAAGGAGAAGGTGAAGTCAGGAGGGTGAAGCAGAAGAAGCAGAAGAAGGAGAAGGAGAAGGTGAAGTCTGGAGGGCGCAGCAGAAGAAGCAGATGAAGGAGAAGGAGAAGGTGAAGTCTGGAGGGTGAAGCAGAAGAAGCAGAAGAAGGAGAAGGAGAAGGTGAAGTCTGGAGGGTGAATCAGAAGAAGTAGAAGAAGGAGAAGGAGAAGGTGAAGTCTGGAGGGTGAATCAGAAGAAGCAGAAGAAGGAGAAGGAGAAGGTGAAGTCTGGAGGGTGAATCAGAAGACGCAGAAGAAGGATAAGGAGAAGGTGAAGTCTGGAGGGTGAATCAGAAGAAGCAGAATAAGGAGAAGGAGAAGGTGAAGTCTGGAGGGTGAATCAGAAGAAGTAGAAGATGAGAAGGAGAAGGTGAAGTCTGGAGGGTGAATCAGAAGAAGCAGAAGAAGGAGAAGGAGAAGGTGAAGTCAGGAGGGTGAATCAGAAGAAGCAGAAGAAGTAGAAGGAGAAGGTGAAGTCTGCAGGGTGAATCAGAAAAAGCAGAAGAAGGAGAAGGAGAAGGTGAAGACTGGAGGGTGAATCAGAAGAAGTAGAAGAAGGAGAAGGAGAAGGTGAAGTCTGGAGGGTGAATCAGAAGAAGCAGAAGAAGGAGAAGGAGAAGGTGAAGTCTGGAGGGTGAATCAGAAGAAGCAGAAGAAGGAGAAGGAGAAGGTGAAGTCTGGAGGTTGAATCAGAAGAAGTAGAAGAAGGAGAAGGAGAAGGTGAAGTCTGGAGGGTGAATCAGAAGAAGCAGAAGAAGGAGAAGGAGAAGGTGAAGTCTGGAAGGTGAATCAGAAGAAGCAGAAGAAGGAGAAGGAGAAGATGAAGTCTGGAGGGTGAAACAGAAGAAGTAGAAGAAGGAGAAGGAGAAGGTGAAGTCTGGAGGGTGAATCAGAAGAAGCAGAAGAAGGAGAAGGAGAAGGTGAAGTCTGGAGGGTGAATCAAAAGAAGCAGTAGAAGGAGAAGGAGAAGGTGAAGTCTGGAGGGTGAATCAGAAGAAGCAGAATATGGAGAAGGAGAAGGTGAAGTCTGGAGGGTGAATCAGAAGAAGCAGAAGAAGGAGAAGGAGAAGGTGAAGTCTGGAGGGTGAATCAGAAGAAGTAGAAGAAGGAGAAGGAGAAGGTGAAGTCTGGAGGGTGAAGCAGAAGAAGTAGAAGAAGGAGAAGGAGAAGGTGAAGTCTGGAGGGTGAATCAGAAGAAGTAGAAGAAGGAGAAGGAGAAGGTGAAGTCAGGAGGGTGAATCAGAAGAAGCAGAAGAAGGAGAAGGAGAAGGTGAAGTCTGGAGGGTGAATCAGAAGAATCAGAAGAAGGAGAAGGAGAAGGTGAAGTCTGGAGGGTGAATCAGAAGAAGCAGAAGAAAGAGAAGGAGAAGGTGATGTCTGGAGGGTGAAGCAGAAGAAGCAGAAGAAGGAAAAGGAGAAGGTGAAGACTGGAGGGTGAATCAGAAGAAGTAGAAGAAGGAGAAGGAGAAGGTGAAGTCTGGAGGGTGAATCAGAAGAAGTAGAAGAAGGAAAAGGAGAAGGTGAAGTCTGGAGTCTGAATCAGAAGAAGTAGAAGAAGGAGAAGGAGAAGGTGAAGTCTGGAGGTTGAATCAGAAGAAGCAGAAGAAGGAGAAGGAGAAGGTGAAGTCTGGAGGGTGAATCAGAAGAAGCAGAAGAAGGAGTAGAAGAAGATGAAGTCTGGAGGGTGTATCAGGAGAAGTAGAAGAAGGAGAAGGAGAAGGTGAGGTCTGGAGGGTGAATCAGAAGAAGCAGAAGAAGGAGAAGGAGAAGGTGAAGTCTGGAGGGTGAATCAGAAGAAGCAGAAGAAGGAGAAGGAGATGGTGAAGTCTGGAGGGTGAATCAGAAGAAGCAGAAGAAGGAGAAGGAGAAGGTGAAGTCAGGAGGGTGAATCAGAAGAAGCAGAAGAAGGAGAAGGAGAAGGTGAAGTCAGGAGGGTGAATCAGAAGAAGCAGAAGAAGGAGAAGGTGAAGTTAGGAGGGTGAATCAGAAGAAGCAGAAAAAGGAGAAGGAGAAGGTGAAGTCAGGGGGGTGAAGCAGAAGAAGTAGAAGAAGGAGAAGGAGAAGGTGAAGTCAGGAGGGTGAAGCAGAAGAAGCAGAAGAAGGAGAAGGAGAAGGTGAAGTCTGGAGGGCGCAGCAGAAGAAGCAGAAGAAGGAGAAGGAGAAGGTGAAGTCTGGAGGGTGAAGCAGAAGAAGCAGAAGAAGGAGAAGGAGAAGGTGAAGTCTGGAGGGTGAATCAGAAGAAGTAGAAGAAGGAGAAGGAGAAGGTGAAGTCAGGAGGGTGAAGCAGAAGAAGCAGAAGAAGGAGAAGGAGAAGGTGAAGTCTGGAGGGTGAAGCAGAAGAAGCAGAAGAAGGAGAAGGAGAAGGTGAAGACTGGAGGGCGAAGCAGAAGAAGCAGAAGAAGGAGAAGGAGAAGGTGAAGTCTGGAGGGTGAATCAGAAGAAGTAGAAGAAGGAGAAGGAGAAGGTGAAGTCTGGAGGGTGAATCAGAAGAAGCAGAAGAAGGAGAAGGTGAAGTCTGGAGGGTGAATCAGAAGAAGCAGAAGAAGGAGAAGGGGAAGATGAAGTCTGGAGGGTGAATCAGAAGAAGTAGAAGAAGGAGAAGGAGAAGGTGAGGTCTGGAGGGTGAATCAGAAGAAGCAGAAGAAGGAGAAGGAGAAGGTGAAGTCAGGAGGGTGAAGCAGAAGAAGCAGAAGAAGGAGAAGGAGAAGGTGAAGTCTGGAGGGCGCAGCAGAAGATGCAGAAGAAGGAGAAGGAGAAGGTGAAGTCTGGAGGGTGAAGCAGAAGAAGTAGAAGAAGGAGAAGGAGAAGGTGAAGTCTGGAGGGTGAATCAGAAGAAGTATAAGAAGGAGAAGGAGAAGGTGAAGTCTGCAGGATGAATCAGAAGAAACAGAAGAAGGAGAAGGGGAAGGTGATGTCTGGAGGGTGAATCAGAAGAAGTAGAAGAAGGAGAAGGAGAAGGTGTAGTCTGGAGGGTGAATCAGAAGAAGTAGACGAAGAAGAAGGAGAAGGTGAAGTCTGGAGGGTGAATCAGAAGAAGTAGAAGATGGGAAGGAGAAGGTGAAATCTGGAGGGTGAATCAGAAGAAGCAGAAGAAGGAGAAGGAGAAGGTGAAGTCAGGAGGGTGAATCAGAAGAAGCAGAAGAAGGAGAAGGAGAAGGTGAAGTCTGGAGGGTGAATCAGAAGAAGCAGAAGAAGGAGAAGGAGAAGGTGAAGTCTGGAGGGTGAATCAGAAGAAGCAGAAGAAGGAGAAGGAGAAGGTGAAGTCTGGAGGGTGAATCAGAAGAAGCAGAAGAAGGAGAAGGAGAAGGTGAAGTCTGGAGGGTGAATGAGAAGAAGCAGAATAAGGAGAAGGAGAAGGTGAAATCTGGAGGGTGAATCGGAAGAAGCAGAAGAAGCAGAAGGAGAAGGTGAAGTCTGGAGGGTGAATCAGAAGAAGTAGAAGAAGGAGAAGGAGAAGGTGAAGTCTGGAGGGTGAAGCAGAAGAAGCAGAAGAAGGAAAAGGAGAAGGTGAAGACTGGAGGGTGAATCAGAAGAAGTAGAAGAAGGAGAAGGAGAAGGTGAAGTCTGGAGGGTGAATCAGAAGAAGTAGAAGAAGGAAAAGGAGAAGGTGAAGTCTGGAGGCTGAATCAGAAGAAGTAGAAGAAGGAGAAGGAGAAGGTGAAGTCTGGAGGGTGAATCAGAAGAAGCAGAAGAAGGAGAAGGAGAAGGTGAAGTCTGGAGGGTGAATCAGAGGAAGCAGAAGAAGGACAAGGAGAAGATGAAGTCTGGAGGGTGAATCAGAAGAAGTAGAAGAAGGAGAAGGAGAAGGTGAGGTCTGGAGGGTGAATCAGAAGAAGCAGAAGAAGGAGAAGGAGAAGGTGAAGTCTGGAGGGTGAATCAGAAGAAGCAGAAGAAGGAGAAGGAGAAGGTGAAGTCTGGAGGGTGAATCAGAAGAAGCAGAAGAAGTAGAAGGAGAAGGTGAAGTCAGGAGGGTGAATCAGAAGAAGCAGAAGAAGGAGAAGGAGAAGCTGAAGTCTGGAGGGAAAAGCAGAAGAAGCAGAAGAAGGAGAAGAAGAAGGTGAAGTCTGGAGGGTGAATCAGAAGAAGTAGAAGAAGGAGAAGGAGAAGGTGAAGTCAGGAGAGTGAAGCAGAAGAAGCAGAAGATGGAGAAGGAGAAGGTGAAGTCTGGAGGGCGAAGCAGAAGAAGCAGAAGAAGGAGAAGGAGAAGGTGAAGTCTGGAGGGTGAAGCAGAAGAAGCAGAAGAAGGAGAAGGAGAAGGTGAAGTCTGGAGGGTGAATCAGAAGAAGTAGAAGAAGGAGAAGGAGAAGGTGAAGTCAGGAGGGTGAAGCAGAAGAAGCAGAAGAAGGAGAAGGAGAAGGTGAAGTCTGGAGGGTGAAGCAGAAGAAGCAGAAGAAGGAGCAGGAGAAGGTGAAGTCTGGAGGGTGAAGCAGAAGAAGCAGAAGAAGGAGAAGGAGAAGATGAAGTCAGGATGGTGAATCAGAAGAAGTAGAAGAAGGAGAAGGAGAAGGTGAAGTCTGGAGGGTGAATCAGAAGAAGCAGAAGAAGGAGAAGGAGTAGGTGAAGTCTGGAGGGTGAATCAGAAGAAGCAGAAGAAGGAGAAGGAGAAGATGAAGTCTGGAGGGTGAATCAGAAGAAGCAGAAGAAGGAGAAGGAGAAGGTGAGGTCTGGAGGGTGAATCAGAAGAAGTAGAAGAAGGAGAAGGAGAAGGTGAAGTCAGGAGGGTGAAGCAGAAGAAGCAGAAGAAGGAGAAGGAGAAGGTGAAGTCAGGAGGGTGAATCGGATGAAGTAGAAGAAGGAGAAGGAGAAGGTGAAGTCTGGAGGGTGAATCAGAAGATGTAGAAGAAGGAGAAGGAGAAGGTGAAGTCTGGAGGGTGAATCAGAAGAAGTAGAAGAAGGAGAATGAGAAGGTGAAGTCTGGAGGGTGAATCAGATGAAGCAGAAGAAGGAGAAGGAGAAGGTGAAGTCTGGAGGGAGAAGCAGAAGAAGTAGAAGAAGGAGAAGGAGAAGGTGAAGTCTGGAGGGTGAATCAGAAGAAGGAGAAGAAGGAGAAGGAGAAGGTGAAGTCTGGAGGGTGAATCAGAAGAAGTAGAAGAAGGAGAAGGAGAAGGTGAAGTCTGGAGGGTGAATCAGAAGAAACAGAAGAAGGAGAAGGAGAAGGTGAAGTCTGGAGGGTGAATCAGAAGAAGGAGAAGAAGGAGAAGGAGAAGGTGTAGTCTGGAGGGTGAATCAGAAGAAGTAGACGAAGGAGAAGGAGAAGGTAAAGTCTGGAGGGTGAATCAGAAGAAGCAGAAGAAGGAGAAGGAGAAGGTGAAGTCTGGAGGGTGAATCAGAAGAAGTAGAAGAAGGAGAAGGAGAAGGTGAAGTCTGGAGGGTGAATCAGAAGAAGCAGAAGAAGGAGAAGGAGAAGGTGAAGTCTGGAGGGTGAAACAGAAGAAGCAGAATAAGGAGAAGGAGAAGGTGAAGTCAGGAGGGTGAATCAGAAGAAGCAGAAGAAGGAGAAGGAGAAGGTGAAGTAAGGAGGGTGAATCAGAAGAAGCAGAAGAAGGAGAAGGAGAAGGTGAAGTCTGGAGTGTGAAGCAGAAGAAGCAAAAGAAGGAGAAGGAGAAGGTGAAGTCTGGAGGGTGAATCAGAAGAAGTAGAAGAAGGAGACGGAGAAGGTGAAGTCTGGAGGGTGAAGCAGAAGAAGTAGAAGAAGGAGAAGGAGAAGGTGAAGTCAGGAGGGTGAATCAGAAGAAGAAGGAGAAGGAGAAGGAGAAGTCAGGAGGGTGAATCAGAAGAAGCAGAAGAAGGAGAAGGAGAAGGTGAAGTCTGGAGGGTGAATCAGAAGAATCAGAAGAAGGAGAAGGAGAAGGTGAAGTCTGGAGGGTGAATCAGAAGAAGCAGAAGAAAGAGAAGGAGAAGGTGAAGTCTGGAGGGTGAAGCAGAAGAAACAGAAGAAGGAGAAGGAGAAGGTGAAGAATGGAGGGTGAATCTGAAGAAGTAGAAGAAGGAGAAGGAGAAGGTGAAGTCTGGAGGGTGAATCAGAAGAAGTAGAAGAAGGAGAAGGAGAAGGTGAAGTCTGGAGGGTGAATCAGAAGAAGCAGAAGAAGGAGAAGGAGAAGGTGAAGTCTGGAGGGTGAATCAGAAGAAGCAGAAGAAGGAGAAGGAGAAGATGAAGTCTGGAGGGTGAATCAGAAGAAGCAGAAGAAGGAGAAGGAGAAGGTGAAGTCTGGAGGGTGAATCAGAAGAAGTAGAAGAAGGAGAAGGAGAAGGTGAAGTCTGGAGGGTGAATCAGAAGAATCAGAAGAAGGAGAAGGAGAGGGTGAAGTCTGGAGGGTGAATCAGAAGAAGCAGAAGAAAGAGAAGGAGAAGATGAAGTCTGGAGGGTGAAGCAGAAGAAACAGAAGAAGGAGAAGGAGAAGGTGAAGACTGGAGGGTGAATCTGAAGAAGTAGAAGAAGGAGAAGGAGAAGGTGAAGTCTGGAGGGTGAATCAGAAGAAGTAGAAGAAGGAGAAGGAGAAGGTGAAGTCTGGAGGGTGAATCAGAAGAAGCAGAAGAAGGAGAAGGAGAAGGTGAAGTCTGGAGGGTGAATCAGAAGAAGCAGAAGAAGGAGAAGGAGATGATGAAGTCTGGAGGGTGAATCAGAAGAAGCAGAAGAAGGAGAAGGAGAAGGTGAAGTCTGGAGGGTGAAACAGAAGAAGCAGAAGAAGGAGAAGGAGAAGGTGAAGTCTGGAGGGTGAATCAGAAGAAGCAGAAGAAGGAGAAGGAGAACGTGAAGTCAGGAGGGTGAATCAGAAGAAGCAGAAGAAGTAGAAGGAGAAGGTGAAGTCTGGAGGGTGAATCAGAAGAAGCAGAAGAAGGAGAAGGAGAAGGTGAAGTCTGGAGGGTGAATCAGAAGAAGCAGAAGAAGGAGAAGGAGAAGGTGAAGTCTGGAGGGTGAATGAGAAGAAGCAGAATAAGGAGAAGGAGAAGGTGAAGTCTGGAGGGTGAATCGGAAGAAGCAGAAGAAGCAGAAGGAGAAGGTGAAGTCTGGAGGGTGAATCAGAAGAAGTAGAAGAAGGAGAAGGAGAAGGTGAAGTCTGGAGGGTGAAGCAGAAGAAGCAGAAGAAGGAAAAGGAGAAGGTGAAGACTGGAGGGTGAATCAGAAGAAGTAGAAGAAGGAGAAGGAGAAGGTGAAGTCTGGAGGGTGAATCAGAAGAAGTAGAAGAAGGAAAAGGAGAAGGTGAAGTCTGGAGGCTGAATCAGAAGAAGTAGAAGAAGGAGAAGGAGAAGGTGAAGTCTGGAGGGTGAATCAGAAGAAGCAGAAGAAGGAGAAGGAGAAGGTGAAGTCTGGAGGGTGAATCAGAGGAAGCAGAAGAAGGACAAGGAGAAGATGAAGTCTGGAGGGTGAATCAGAAGAAGTAGAAGAAGGAGAAGGAGAAGGTGAGGTCTGGAGGGTGAATCAGAAGAAGCAGAAGAAGGAGAAGGAGAAGGTGAAGTCTGGAGGGTGAATCAGAAGAAGCAGAAGAAGGAGAAGGAGAAGGTGAAGTCTGGAGGGTGAATCAGAAGAAGCAGAAGAAGTAGAAGGAGAAGGTGAAGTCAGGAGGGTGAATCAGAAGAAGCAGAAGAAGGAGAAGGAGAAGCTGAAGTCTGGAGGGAAAAGCAGAAGAAGCAGAAGAAGGAGAAGAAGAAGGTGAAGTCTGGAGGGTGAATCAGAAGAAGTAGAAGAAGGAGAAGGAGAAGGTGAAGTCAGGAGAGTGAAGCAGAAGAAGCAGAAGATGGAGAAGGAGAAGGTGAAGTCTGGAGGGCGAAGCAGAAGAAGCAGAAGAAGGAGAAGGAGAAGGTGAAGTCTGGAGGGTGAAGCAGAAGAAGCAGAAGAAGGAGAAGGAGAAGGTGAAGTCTGGAGGGTGAATCAGAAGAAGTAGAAGAAGGAGAAGGAGAAGGTGAAGTCAGGAGGGTGAAGCAGAAGAAGCAGAAGAAGGAGAAGGAGAAGGTGAAGTCTGGAGGGTGAAGCAGAAGAAGCAGAAGAAGGAGCAGGAGAAGGTGAAGTCTGGAGGGTGAAGCAGAAGAAGCAGAAGAAGGAGAAGGAGAAGATGAAGTCAGGATGGTGAATCAGAAGAAGTAGAAGAAGGAGAAGGAGAAGGTGAAGTCTGGAGGGTGAATCAGAAGAAGCAGAAGAAGGAGAAGGAGTAGGTGAAGTCTGGAGGGTGAATCAGAAGAAGCAGAAGAAGGAGAAGGAGAAGATGAAGTCTGGAGGGTGAATCAGAAGAAGCAGAAGAAGGAGAAGGAGAAGGTGAGGTCTGGAGGGTGAATCAGAAGAAGTAGAAGAAGGAGAAGGAGAAGGTGAAGTCAGGAGGGTGAAGCAGAAGAAGCAGAAGAAGGAGAAGGAGAAGGTGAAGTCAGGAGGGTGAATCGGAAGAAGTAGAAGAAGGAGAAGGAGAAGGTGAAGTCTGGAGGGTGAATCAGAAGATGTAGAAGAAGGAGAAGGAGAAGGTGAAGTCTGGAGGGTGAATCAGAAGAAGTAGAAGAAGGAGAATGAGAAGGTGAAGTCTGGAGGGTGAATCAGATGAAGCAGAAGAAGGAGAAGGAGAAGGTGAAGTCTGGAGGGAGAAGCAGAAGAAGTAGAAGAAGGAGAAGGAGAAGGTGAAGTCTGGAGGGTGAATCAGAAGAAGGAGAAGAAGGAGAAGGAGAAGGTGAAGTCTGGAGGGTGAATCAGAAGAAGTAGAAGAAGGAGAAGGAGAAGGTGAAGTCTGGAGGGTGAATCAGAAGAAACAGAAGAAGGAGAAGGAGAAGGTGAAGTCTGGAGGGTGAATCAGAAGAAGGAGAAGAAGGAGAAGGAGAAGGTGTAGTCTGGAGGGTGAATCAGAAGAAGTAGACGAAGGAGAAGGAGAAGGTAAAGTCTGGAGGGTGAATCAGAAGAAGCAGAAGAAGGAGAAGGAGAAGGTGAAGTCTGGAGGGTGAATCAGAAGAAGTAGAAGAAGGAGAAGGAGAAGGTGAAGTCTGGAGGGTGAATCAGAAGAAGCAGAAGAAGGAGAAGGAGAAGGTGAAGTCTGGAGGGTGAAACAGAAGAAGCAGAATAAGGAGAAGGAGAAGGTGAAGTCAGGAGGGTGAATCAGAAGAAGCAGAAGAAGGAGAAGGAGAAGGTGAAGTAAGGAGGGTGAATCAGAAGAAGCAGAAGAAGGAGAAGGAGAAGGTGAAGTCTGGAGTGTGAAGCAGAAGAAGCAAAAGAAGGA